>NW_017306545.1:345062-368977 GCF_000935625.1 Nanorana parkeri
GCTGCAACGGAGGGGGCGCACACCCGCACGCATATTACAACCGATCGGGCGTCTCTACTGACGCCCGAACGCTTGTATGTAAACGGCCATCGCTGGCTGTTTACATTCAAAGCCGATTTCCCGCTCGTGCGCGCCGCCCACCCGCTCTCAAGAAGCCGCTGTCCGGCCGTTTAATTACAACGGCCAGACAGCATGTTAATGCCCTAGCTTGCATAATGTCCATGGATTAAAGTATGTTTGTTTTGCTCCTATTTGTGTTTGGCAGGTAGAAGAATTATGTAAAGAAATCCATGAGCGTAATCAATCAGAAAAGGCTGACAAGGAAGTGCAAACAGATGATTCCTCTGCTTGGTCAGGTAAGCAGAGACTTGTATCTTAAAGTGACACTAAACCTTAAACAAAAATGTATCTTATTTGTGTGTCACTCGGCTGTAGATCCTCAAGTCATCTCTGAATTGGTGCTGACACTGTCCTTCCTTCTGGAGGGTGGCTACTTTGGTTCCCCATGGTCCCCGTGTGTGTTATAAAGTAGCCACTGCTCAAAGCTCACTCCAGTGATAGACACAATCTTAATACAAATTAATAAACTAAACGTAAGCACTGCATTAAAATGTCGGCGCTATATGAATACCTGTAATAAATATAATAATAAACATGAGATTGTAGTCCATCACAGGAGTGAGCTTGGAGCGGTGGCTACTTTACAACACACACAGGGACCATGGGAAACAATAGTCTGCAATAAACTGCAACATATTTTCAAGGTTTATTTACTAGATAAGTTGAAAACGTCCACACAAAAAAAGAGTGAAGAGTTACTTCAAATATCCAATCATGTTAAAAGCAAACTCTTGTTTCATTACACTTGTTTTATTTATTTCATATGCATGAGTAACAGTAAATCTTCGGTCTTTTTTTTTTTTTTAACTCTTTTAGTATAACAGCCTCAAAATCTTTGTTTTGTGGACATTCCCCCGAAAACACCATAAGATACATTTTTGTTATTGCATTTTTAAGGTTTAACTCCTGAGCTTAGTGTCACTTTAATAAGAATGTGTACATCCAAAATATCAAAATTAAGCTTTGTTTTTAGTGTTTCCATGTTTACGAGTGTGAATGCAATATTGTTAACAATAATATCATGTAAATGAATAATAAGAAGAGCAAGCAGTAGAAACTCTTAGGCCTGGTTCACACCTAGGCGTATTGCATATGCGCGTCTGTCGCGCGGTTTTTTTACCGCGATTCGGGACACACGCGCTTTTCCGAGGGCTACTTGGCTGTATCCCAATGGAAACGCGCAACAAAAACGGCCCAAAGTAGTACCTGTACCTTTTCAGGCGTGGGCCGTTTTGTAGCGCGTTAGGAACGGGCGGAAATACGCCAAGGTGGGAACCAGACCATTGAATACAATGGGATTTATATTTTTGAGCGTTTTGTAGAGTGTTCGTCGAGAGTAGAACGCGCTACAAAATGTTCAGGTGTAAACGAGGGCTTAGGGGTGTGGGTGTCTATAAAATCCATTATAGAAAAAAAGAACTAGATTCACTCAACCTCTCTAAAGCTTTTTCTTTTTTACATGTCACATCCATTCCTTATAGGGTGTAAAAGTCCTATCGACACAAAGCACTGAATTAGGAGTTGATGACGACTCCTGTATTGTATACCATGGTACAGACAGAAAGTCTGTTTCCTCAGTGAACTACAGTGATTTTTTTTTTTCATATTCTGTGTTATGTAGATAACTAATGTACTCCAAACATGTGTATCTGTTTTCTTTTTATGAATTGAGAATTGCTGTTCTTTCAGATTACTACAGCTACTATTATTCCTACTATGAAAATCACAACACAAGCACTTCCGCCAATGTGGATGCAAATCAGGAAAGTCAGCCGGTTGATGTGACCCCAGAAGCCACAACAGATGCACAAGAACCCCCCAAAGCAGACAGCAGTCCATGTGCAGGAGGAGAACAAGAAACAGACTATGCCCAACATGTTGCGGTAGGATAGGTTTTATTGAACCTCACCAGTAATATAAAATTCAGTTCTTACATTTATCATAGAACTATTAAGAAAATGATTGAATCCCTATGTTTTTCTTGAATAGTTCCATTTTGTTTGCTGTCATGGGAGGATGCAAACAAACATTCACACTGGGCACAGAGAAATGTTTTCCTTATGCACCTAGAGAGGAATTTATCAAAACTGGAGTGGACAAGATTTGGAGCAGTTTGAACCGGGGCAACCAATCGGCTTCTCTCTTCAGTTTGCGCAGTTAAGATTTGAAAATGAAAGAGAGAAGCTGATTGGTTGCCAATACCCATAAATACTAGCATTCTGCACTGAGTGATTTTAGTGCTGACGGCAAGTATTTATAAGGGGAAGATTAAGAGTTAACTATAGTGGTTGGGTTAAGAGATTTTATGGGGGCCAGTGATGCCAAGTGTAAGGGCCAGATTTATTTTTTTTGATGATCCCAGACACTTGTGAGCCTATGGATGAAATTCAGACCCGGGTCTGTTACCGTATATACTCGAGTATAAGCCGTCCCGAATATAAGCCGAGGTACCTAATTTTACAAAAAAAATGGGAAAAAGTATTATGTTAGATGTGAGGCAGCATTGAGGACTTTTGATTGCACATTTAAGGGCATATTTTCAAAGCAGTGAATTTGACATTCTCCAAGCATTCACTGCAAGTGAATCTTCCAGGTTCATGTGTTTTAAACAAAACTGATTCACCACCTGTGATTGGTTAGTTCCATTCACTGCTTGATTAACCTCCCTGGCGGTCTGATTATGTCAGTATTTTTTCCTCTATTTTTCACTTTTAAATTTCCCACCGGTTCCGCCCCTCTGCGACGCCGGCGCTTGCAGGGAAGGAACACGGAATACGGATGCTGGCATCGGCCGGAGGACACAGCAGGGCTCGTAGGGACAAGATAAGTGATGCTACATGGTAATCCCGAGTGTGGCTCGGGGTTACCGCTTTTGGTACTGAAAATTAACCCCGAGCCACACTCGGGATTACTGCCAGGAAGGTTAAGAGTAGCTTGCTCCCCCAGGTACTGGTAAAGTGTATGTGAAGGCAACCCTTTTTTTTCTTTTTTTTTAGTTTTGGGTAAATTGGGAAAGGGTTAGATTAGACCTTGTGTCAAGTTTTTATTGCTATTTGTGTACCCCCTCCCCTCTCTTTGTCCTGGTAAGCTTTGTATTTAAGACCAAAAGTAATGTGAAATTGTATTTTAGAATACGGTCAGGGCAATTCATCCAACGTGGATAAGTGTTAGGATTGGTACATTTCTCATTAGTTCCTGTGTGGTCACTAGTAAAATCTCACCCAACACAGGCACAATGACAAACTGCCTAAGATGGAAATTTCCCTCCCTTTGGGGAGATTACTTTGTATTTCCTGTTGTGTCTCTAGCACAGGAAGTGAAGTGATATCTCCCTACTGAAACACAGGTAGCAATAAATAAACTGATAATGGGGTTTTAATCCTTCTACACTCGATCCTTTCTAATTTAGTGAAATAAAAAAAACTTGGCTTATTTCCTTTTTACTTTTCAGGGCGAGGAAGGAACATCACTTGCTGAAAGCCTAAGAGCAACTGCAGAAGCTGCTTTGTCCCAAACCGGATTTACCTATGATGAAAGCACTGGCATGTACTATGACCACAGTACTGGATTCTACTATGACTCAGTATGTCCCTCCTTCACATTTCATTTGCAGTCAGCAGTGTTTACATAGCCTACCCTTTGCTGGACAACGGATATAATGCCACAATGTTAATGTATGATAGGAGGCTGAAACCAATATATATTTATTTATATTTAAATTTGCCAATTAGGAATCTCAGCTATATTATGATCCCTCAACTGGAATATATTACTACTGTGATGTGGAGAGTGGGCGATACCAGTTTCATTCAAGAGTGGATCTACAATCCTATACGGACACCCAAGCCAAGCCAAGCAAAGAAAAGAGAGTGAAGAAGAAAAAACGAGAGTCGGTCAGTGCACAGGAAGAGGACTGGGTAAGTAGCTACAATCACTTCGATATAATTACATGGCAGTGTGTGTCTGTGACCATTCAGCTGAGTGAGGATCTGTTTGATCACAGTTTGCTATATGCTGGCTATAAACACACCACAATGACAAAGATTCAAGCATCGCTTGTGAGAATCTTTAGGGAATTGTTATAAGTAATATTCGTAGCATCAAATATTGTGCATCAGAGCTGAATATTAGAAGCTGTCACTGTGACTGTGATCTGCCATCTTCCTTTACTATGCAGTGGCCCCTAACCTGGAACAAACCGTGTGTACAGCATGGATCACACCTCATAATCCTGTTTGTTTTAGGTCAGTGACTCACCAAGCAGTAAAGTAATACTATTATTATTATACAGGATGTATATAGCGCCAACAGTTTGCGCAGCGCTTTACAATATAAGGAAGACATTACAATCAAAATACAATTCAAGACAAGATGGTAAGGAGGACCCGGCCCGTAAAATGGTTTCACACCTCCAAAGGTTTATAGGCTTTTTTTAAGATCCCATAACCATGCAAATCTTTTGTATACAATGATCATCCAAATTGCAAGAGCAGTTCACTGTGCAAGTGTTAAAAAATAAAAAAAAGACAGACATGTTCTGCTAATAATTTACTATACTATTCGGCCTCATCTAGTGACCGTAATGCCATGTGAACACCTTTTGCTTATTATAAATCAGCCCCTTAGTGTTCAGCTCACTTAATACCAAATTCACAGTAGATGCTGCCCTTTTAAATAATAAACTGCATCATCCAGAGTTTATTATGAAAAAGGGTGTCTTCAGTGTACCCGACGCCTAGTCATTGATTTTTGATTCACATTTAACATATTTGTATTGAAATGAAACGCCAGTGGGATTTTCCCCGTGCATAGTGAGATTACCTCAACAATAAAACAGACACAGCAATAACAATTGTACAGAAGTTGTAACACTTGAAACTTTGCTAGAGGTTCACTGTATGTTGATCTTCACCAGCCACTAGTACTTGATACACACACACCCCTCTTACTGAAATGTTCCCTCAAGCGTTGCTGGCCTTCTCGTTTTTTTTAATTTTTGTATGAATAATACTAGAAATCATTGTAGTATTTGATCTATTAATAGTAAGGATGCACCGATACCGTTTTTTCGGTATCGAGTACCAATATTTTTTTTCGGCACTCGCCAATACAGATACTGGAAGCCCCATTAAGTAAGCCATGCGGCGTGTAATGACTCGCAACCTGGCTTCCTGATTAGCTGGGAAGCCGTCTCCATGCTTCTCGTCACTAGATGACGAGAGAGCATTGAGCCGGCTTTCTGGCCAATCGGGAAGCTGGGCGCGTGTAATGACTCGCTGTCCAGCTTCCTGATACCGGCAGCTCAGGTATCGGGCTAGGCATCGGAGCATTTGGGCAAGTACGAGTACTCTCCCAAATACTCGGCATCGGCACCAATATCGGTACATCCCTAATTAGGGTTAAGGCTTTAAGGGTTTAAGGCTCTCAAAATTGAACATATGAACAACACTGGTCTATCTCACGGTAGATAATTGTTTGGAGAGTGGCAAAGGTAACACATTTATCATGTTTTAAGAAGCAGTATATACGACCAGCATTATAAAGGTTTTTGTTACTATATGTCTGTATTGTTCTCATTGTTAAACTGTGATAATATGTGATATATATATGATAATGAAGTCTGTTTTTCACATGGAAAGTTGAGCTCTCCCAGCACTAAATAGAAATGAGTACAGAAATGATTTCCCCCTATATGTAAGCACTTGGCATTGCAAACTCGGTGGCATTCAGCATTGTGCAGTTCTGTGCTGCTGCTTTACTCTATATGCAGTCTCAAACACATTGTACATGTGCCTTGTCCTGTAATTGATTTTGTCATACTGTCACCCAGCAAAAGCACTATTGTATCGAATATGCTAATGTGTATTTTCTAATGTACATATTGACACTGGAGGGAATACATATTTACAATACAACAAAAAAATTGTTTTTAAAATGCAGCTTCTAATATGGTAAAAACCAGACCAAAGCGATTTTTCATTGAAATATGACCTACATAGCTACATATAATTCTCCAGGCCCTGGTTTAAAAAGCTGCAAACGTGTAGTCCTAATCACCTTGAGCTATGCTGACTATTATCCTGTATTTAGGTGCAAAACATGACAGAAAACATGGCTAGCTTAAGGATTTCTGCTTATGGAAAAACACCATCTAATAAAGGTAGAGTTGTTGTCTTTATTCTTTTGATTTTTATGGCTTTTTCTGTCCTCTAAATTATATTAATAAAAAGGTAAGGTATTATTTTTAGTAAGAACAGTGTCCAGTGTTGATGTTGAATTGAATAGTTACTATGCCAAGGCATTACAGTGAAGAACTCTTTAGGGTCCATTGACACCAGGGCTGCCCATTAGGTCGATCGCGATCTACCAGTCGATCGCCTAGCGATCACTGGTAGATCACGATGTCCTGTCTTCTCTGGATCCCCGCTGCTCTCCCCCATCTGTATGCAGCGGGGATCCGAGGAAAAGTGAAGCTGCAGTCGGCGGCGGGGGGCGAAGGATGGAGCCGTTATCACAGCAGCACGCCGAGTGGTGAGGAGAGAGAGCCACTTGGCCTGTATCTGACAGCCGGCGGCTCTCTCTCTCCTCACAGCACATGCTGCTGTTACAGCGGCTCCGTCGTTGTTTTGTTATGCTTCTTTAATTTTTTTATTCTTTTTTTTTTTTTTTTTTTACACTTTGTTGCTATCAAATAGTGACCTAAAAATCCCCTTATGTGATAGCCAATTTACATGACAGGTCCTCTTTATGGAGACATCAGAGGTCTCCAAGACCCCTAATGTCACCTAGGGACCCCCAGAGAAGCTGATGAAGCACAGATCTGCTTCAGCAGCTTCTCACCTGCACGCCCGATCGCTGACGGCTGTTTAATTACAACGGCCGGCCGGGAAGTTACTCGTCGGGCTCTGGTGTCCACGAGTGGAATTTTCAAGCCCTGGTTATATAAAACGTCAGAGTCTTTGTTGTGATCCTTGAGAATAAATTACTTTACAGTACAAACAGCTAGAGAGGTGAGTGAGGGTTTGTTTTAAAGCTTGTTGAAATTATGTTAATACTTCATTGTCCTGGTCTGGACAAAATACTTTTAAGGTGGAAAAATTCCCAAGCAAAAAAATTCAATCTGATTAGGTGCAGGAAGTGTTGAAAGAAAAAATTACTTTTCTACTCCCCTGCTGATTGGAACGGATGTCACAGTTGTGCCATCCGAGTCTGTCCAGTTTTTTTCCTTATCTTGCGATGGAGGAAAAAAATGAAATTACTGGACCCATGTTGGTCAATGGGGAATTGGATGTAAACGGACACGTGTCTGTTTATATCAAATTACCCATCGGCCACAGCCAGGTCTGTCACAATGGAGCTCTGATCCATATTTTTTTTTTCTGGACCTGCTGCCCCCTTTGTTGCACTTAGTCATGTTTAAAAAGCAAAAGGGAGATACATCCAGATAGGCAGAATCTCCCAAGTCTTCTTTCTAGCCACACTAACACAGAGAACAGCATGCGATTTGCAGGATGGGGTAGACAGGATAGCTGCTGGGTGACTCAGTACACACATCTGCTCACATCAAGATCATAGCCACTCACCCCCCCCATATAGATATTTGAAGTCTTCGAGTCTATAAATGTGTGTTATATCTTGTGTTTACTATATGTATATAGTATTTATTAAAAGGTGCTTCCATGAGAGTGTTTACAGAGCAAGGCTGTCTCTCTAGTCCTTACTGCCTCTTGCTCCTAACACACACACACTGAGGCATATATGAAGTGATTGGACCAGTGCTGGAAAAGCTCAACTTTCTTATGATTGGTTAACTTGATATGCTTGGTTCTGGTTCCATTGTTCCTGAGTGTTGTCCCAATTTTTCTTAAGGCTTCAGAGGAGATGAGAGAATCCTTCTCCTGTAGTACAGACCATGAGAGAGTATGTCCAAATGAAAGGGAAGAGCCTTCTAGTGGAAACAAGAAGCTCAAGCTGAGCAGTCAGGTGGCAGAGTCCAGTACCAGGGACAGCTCCTCTTCTGTAGAGGACAGTGAACCAGAAGAGGGCGAGCTCACAGACTCTGAGAAGACATCCAGCGATGAAGAAATATCCAGTGCAGATAGTTCCTCCACTCACAACTCTGACACTGAAGGTGATCATGATAGCAGTGTTGACGGTTTTCTTAGCCAAATGATAACTAGTTTTGTATTGTATGGTATCAACAAATTCAGGCCACAGAGAGCCTGTCCACAATGGGGTTTTATTGTGGCTTACAAATGTGAGCCAATTGCTGGAACAAATAAAATGGTGCTGTTTATCCTTATGAATTTAAAGTTGGTTTGTATGTTTTTTCATGTTGGGGATGTACCGATATTTTTTTTTTCCGGTACTCGCCAATACCAATACCGGAAGTCCCATTTAAGGAAGCCAGGCGGCCTGATTAGCCAGGAAGCCGGGCGGCGTGTAAAGACTCTCCACCTGGCTTCCCGATTAGCAGGGAAGCAGTCCCCATGCTTCTCGTCACTACGTGACAAATAAGCATGGAGCCAGCTTTCTGGCCAATATGTAATGACACGGCGCCCAGCTTCCTGGTTGGCCGGGAAGCTGGCTCCATGCTCCAAGCTGGGCGCCGCGTCATTACACAGTGCCCGGCTTTCTGATTGGCCAGCTTCCTGACCAATCAGGAAGTATCGGGCTAGGCATCTGAGCATTTGGGCGAGTACTCACCCAAATACTGGTCATCGGCACCGATACTGGTATCCGTATCTGGTATCAGTGCAAGAGTTTATCTCAGCTTGGGTAGAAATCAATGCCCTATATAGAACCCGGACCTAGGTAAAAGGTGCTTCCACTGGGGTACCAGGATCAGTCTGAATACTAATGCAGGTACTTGGAGCTTTTATTGTTCCCCTAGAAGTAAATGGTTTCTGTACACGTGTCTACTACTGACCCATGTATGTTCAGTCTATTATGTCAATTATATCAGACCTGCCTTGTATTTTAGGTTTGATAATTTAAAGGGGAACCCTAGATTTTGCCAAAAATGCATTATATATTAGCATGGTCATGCTGTTAGTATGTAACAGTATATTGCAGTAAGAATTTTTTATGCCTGCTGAGATCTCCTCAAATTGTAAATGCGCAAATGAGCACCGCTTGCAAATCCAACAGCCAGAATAATAGAAAGATGCAGGGGCTATATATACATACAAATACTCTATATATTTGTTTTGTTTTTTGACGCAGACCTGCTTGAAGAGGTATGCAGAGGATAAAAAGAACCACACAGTAATGCTACTTGCATTACATTTTCTGCATATTGGTAACTGTTAGAGCTAAATACATTTGGCACAGTCTGACTTGAACACAGTGAGCATCCTAACTAAACAATCCATTAAATTTGTGTTCATGCAAGCGGGGCCCTTGCACAGTGTAGTTGGTGGTCTAAAGCAGGGTTACACTTCAGCCCTCCAGCTGTGGTGAAAGTACAAATCCCATCATGATCCATCCGGCTACCCCTGATCTAAAGGATACCATAAGGCCCGGTTCACACCTGGGCATTTTGTAGCGCGTTCGAACGCTCTGCAAAACGCTCAAACACCGAAATCCCATTATTTCCTATGGGTATGGTTCACACCTGGGCGTATTACAGGCCGTATGAATGCGCTACAAAACGTCCTACGCCCAAAGAAGTACAGGAGCTTCTTTGAGGCGTTTTTGTCGTGCGTTACAGCCAAGTAGCCCTCTGAAACGCGCGTTTGTCGTGCGTTTTTTTTAACCACGAATCGCGGTAAAAATGCGCGACGAACGCGCATATTCGATACGCCTAGGTGTGAACCCAGCCTAAGGTTGCCGCATGTATTGTCCGTTCACCATACATACTTGTTTATAAATTAGAAGTGTGCTAACAATAAAAAAAAATCTTACTTAAAGCAACCAATCAAAATCAATTTTTCCAAGTCTGCTCTGCCACATCTGCTATATTTGAAGCCTGATTGGTTGCTATAGACTGCAAGACGTTTTCTTGTTGGCAAACTTTTTCCTACACAAGGGTCCTGTTGTTGTTTTCACATGGAAAAGGTTGCTCTTTCAGTTTAACAATGGCAGAGCCAGTATTTCACTCTTTATATTTTTCTGTTAACCTGTGAAGCTTCTAAAGAGAGCTAATCTCTCCTGTTCTTGTGCAGACACAGAGGAGATCTGGCCTCCATGTATTCGGGTAATCGTGGTTCGGTCACCGGTGCTTCAGAAAGGATCCCTGTTCATAATTACAGCTGTAAAAAGTGCCACCATTGGGAGGTAGGTGGAGCTTGGGGGATAGAAGAGATAATGTGTATTTTGGTGATCAGGGTAAAGTACAATGTTTGATTTTCTCATTTAGGGAAAAGGACATGGGGCATACAATCCGTATCCCAGAGGTTGGCGTCAGTAAGGTAAATAGCTCCACCTCTTCTACTATCTAAAGTGGAATAAAACCATTCATGGGCTAAAGTGTAATGTTCACGGTGGTTCAGATTTTGAATTCACTCATCAATGCACTCTTACCTGTTCTAGAAAGATGACAGCTGGAATCTTGTTGCTGTGGGCAGCACAGACACTTTCCTTCCATTTTGTTTTTCCATACGAGTCTCCGATTTTATTTTGGATTTGTTCAGTTGCGGTCACATCAAGCCCTGCCAGAATATGCTGATCCTATAGACGGATATTTATGAATATCTTGTAAATGTGCTTTTTTTTCCCCTGTATTAACTGCTAATACCGATTTGTCTTCCCTTCAGTTTCATGCAGAAGTCTACTTCGACCACGATTTACAGAATTATGTTCTTGTTGATCAAGGCAGCCAAAATGGCACAGTCATTAATGGTAACCAGATCCTACAAGTAAGTGTCCTCTCTTTAAAAACTTCACTACCAAAGCCATTGTTTATTTTTTACACACACAACAAAAAGCACATTTTAGGCTTAAGAATTAGTTAAAATCTCCAAACATTCTATTCTATATTACTTGTGGACCCCACTAAAACTGATCACGCGCAGATGCAGGGAATGACAACTCTGTACCCCGAAGTGACAACATCGCTGTTGCTTCTGGGTTCATTTACCGGAGGGGAGGTCAGCGAACGGATCTGAAGTTAATGTTTTTAGTGTGTGTTTTTATTTATTTTTTAACCACTTGCTGACCAGGTGTTTAGACCACGCACGAGTGGGCGGGACTAACGGGCCGTGTATACACGGCCTGTTACATCCAGGAAGCTCCCGGCCGGCCGTTTATACACAACGGCCGGCCGGGATGTAGTTAATAAAGCAATGGTCGTATATAGATGGTTAAAATAAGAAATTGTCTAAAATAATAATCACCATAAACCTTTTTAGTTTTTTTTTATTCCGTGATTGCTTAGTAGGTATATTGGCATAATGTTATGATCACATAGTGTGTGTGTGTATTATAGTCTTAATGCAGTACTCCTCTCTGATTTCAACATTAAGATTGTATGATGTTAAGTTCCCTACCACATGCATGTGTAAATAGCCTGAATGTAAAACCTATTCTAATGTATTGTAGGGCTAAACTTAAAAAGTACTGTTAAAGTTCTCAAATTAAATAATCCAGGAAGCTCCCGGCCGGCCGTTTATACACAACGGCCGGCCGGGATGTAGTTAATAAAGCAATGGTCGTATATAGATGGTTAAAATAAGAAATTGTCTAAAATAATAATCACCATAAACCTTTTTAGTTTTTTTTTATTCCGTGATTGCTTAGTAGGTATATTGGCATAATGTTATGATCACATAGTGTGTGTGTGTATTATAGTCTTAATGCAGTACTCCTCTCTGATTTCAACATTAAGATTGTATGATGTTAAGTTCCCTACCACATGCATGTGTAAATAGCCTGAATGTAAAACCTATTCTAATGTATTGTAGGGCTAAACTTAAAAAGTACTGTTAAAGTTCTCAAATTAAATGACACTGCCCAACATTGTAATAACTGCCATGACTCTACATGGCTATATATTTATTACTACCTCAATCCTATAACTCGTTGCCTTTCTCCTTTTAAACTTTTCTTTTAAAAAATGTAGGCTTTTTAAAAACAAATGTCGGAAAAAGGCTGATTCCTTGTTGCATCCTGCATGCTTGCTGTGCAAAATGTTCATTAAAATCTTCTTCCTTCCGTGTTACAGCCTAAAACAGTGTGTGAACCCTACGTGCTACATCATGGAGATGAGGTTAAATTTGGGGAGACTGTCCTGTCCTTCCATGTGCACCCTGGCAGTGAAACCTGTGATGGATGTGAGCCTGGGCAAGTCAGGGCACATCTCCGTCTAAATCAGAAAGAAGAGGGCTCAGGTAAGGTGTTTCTTTGTTGTAGGGATTTTTCACATTTTTGGTAAAGTAGAAAAGCCTTTTATTGGTGGAGAAACGCACATGGCACAATGTCAGCTGACTGAATTTGGTTCTGGAAGTAACAGCAGGCAGTCTCCTGGTGAAAAGAAGGACATCCCAGTTCTAGTTTTGAATCCTTCAATCAGTGATTCCTGCTAGTTCCCTTTCAAGGTTAAGGTGACCCTAAACTAAGGAGTTATATGTTAAAAATACATTCAAGTACCTTAACTATTAACAGAAATGTATCTTATTTGTGTATCACGCAGCTGTAGATCCTGAAATCGTCTCTGAATTGGAGCTGACACTGTCCTTCCTTCTGGAGGGGGGCTACTTTTGTTCTCTATGGTCCCTGTGTGTTGTAAAGTAAAACAGTAGAAAGGCATCATGGCACACTCACAAACCAGCATGTAAAACAACATGTCTCACCACTAAGGATAATAACAGAGGTTTGGATACACGTCTTCAGCCGAGGATGTGAAAGCTTCACTGCCGCGCCAAGGCACCTCTTATAGTGCGGTCCTAACTCTAAACTATGAGAGTCTCCATCTTGGAGCACAATTGTTTTGCTTGTGTTGTAAAGTAGTCACGGCTCCAAGCTCTCTCCCATGATGGACTACAATCTCGCCTTTAATTTGTACTGAGGTTGAAGTCCATCTCGGCAGTGAGCTTGGAGCGGTGGCTACTTTACAACACACACAGGGACCATAGAGAACAAAAGTAGCCATCCTCCAGAAGGAAGGACAGTGTCAGCACCAATTCAGAGACGATTTGAGGATCTACAGATGAGTGATACACAAATAAGATACATTTCTGTTAATAGTTAAGGTACTTCAATGTATTTTTAACATTTAGATCCTGAGTTTAGTGTCACTTTAATTAAAACTTACTAGTTTTAGAAAACTAGATCTGAACTAGATGATGTTTAGTATACTTGAGCAGTAACAAGGACCTTAACGGGTAATATTTTCGTGAAAGCTGCATATTTAAAGGATTATAATATAATCAACTACTGGAATAACATTAACATTTTACAGCATATTTATAATTTTACTGATTGGGTTTTAAACTGTTATAATAATCAGACTTTTAAATCTGAACCCCAGGCAGACAACTAAAATAAAGATGAACTGCATATATGGGAGCTGTTTTATCTGCCAAAGGATTTGTATTTGTGCCTATTTAGTACTGATATTTACACAGCTCTGCCACACTACAGTACATAGCCCCGTCTAGGAAGCAACCTAAACTTTCTCTGCTGCAGTTTTATTTTCACTTACAGGTCTTCTCCCCAACCCCACACTATGACTAGATAGTGAAAAGGAGACCTTTCTCTTCTTCACTCTAATCCCTTTTCTACAGAATAAAAAGAGTCATCACTCAAACTAGCCCCAATATTTACTTTACCTGGTTGTAGCTTAAACAATAGAAACCATACCACCTCCAACACCTCACATTTCTCCTTCTGTCAGCATGATCCTTGCACTGCAGAACAGATGGCTTGCTCCTCGTTCTGCTTTTCTCCTCTGAGCTTTGCTGTAAAGTAGACTCCAAGAGGCTAATATCAAGTCAGTTTAGTTCCTTACACTGCTTTACTTTAAAAAAGACATTTAATGATGTATTGTCATTTTGTCCTGCTTTGAGCATTTCAACGGGCTTAATTAATAGAAAGCATGCAGATCTTGTGCACCGTTTTAAATAGTGCAGGCCCATCTGTATTTTTCTTATTTCTGTGTTAGCTTTTATCAGCTTTTACTATTGATCTGATTATGAGGCTGAAGGTTACAATTATTTTACAATGTACAATGATGCCTGCCAAGGTTCTACAAAATGAATCTGCAGAAGGCACTCCCTATCGCTATCCATTCTATGTACACAGTTCAGAAGTGACATCGTCCTCTGTGAAGGGATCAGCAGTTCTGTGTTTGACTTTTCTTTCATGTACAGTTGGCCCTGTCATCAGTAAAGAAGGAAAGGAAGAGCTGAGACGACGTGGACTTAAACAAATCAGAGAGAAGTACGGATTGCAGGTAGGGGGCTGTCAAATTATTATCAAATGTAAAAAATATCTAAAGCCAAAACTTGTATATTTTTTCAATTTGAATAGAGTGTAAAAATGTTGAACCCCTGCCAGGTTTTTATTGCTGTCTCTTTCCCACTTAAGGGGAAGTACCCCTCTCTGTTTGCCCTGGTGACCATTGTCACTGGACGGAAAGTGATGGGAAATCCAGAATTTTACTATAACGGAAATAAAGGAGAACAAAACATGGCAACAAATAAAAACATGAAATGACCCGTGTTCAAAAGTCTGCATGCCCTTAGTTCTTAATACTGTGTATTGTACCCTTTAGCATCAATGACCGTGTTCTGCAGTCTTTTGTAACAGTTGTCTATGAGGCCCCGAATTCCTGCAGGTGGTATAGCTGCCCATTTATCTTGGCAAAATGGTCATGCAAAGTCTCTGGTCGTCTTGCATGAAACGCACGTTTGAGATCTCCCCAGATTGGGTAGATGATATTGAGGTCAGGAGACTGTGATGGCCACTCCAGAACCTTCACCTTTTTCTGCTGTAACCAATGGAGGGACAACTTGGCCTTGTGCTTTGGGTTATTGTCGTGCTGGAAAGTCCAAGAGCGTCACATGTGCAGCTTTCTTGCAGAAGAATGCAAATTGTCTGCCAGCATTTTCTGATAACATGCTGCATTCATCTTGCCATCAATTTTGACAAGATTCCCGGTGCCTTTAGAGTTCACCCCCCCCCCCCCCAAGACATGTGAGCCACCACCATGCTTCACAATGGGGATGGTATGCTTGTCGCTATAGGCCTTCTTGATCCCTCTTCAAACATGGCTGTGACCATAAAGCTCTATTTTGGTCTTGTCACTCCAAATTACAGTGTGCCAGAAGCTGTGAGGCGTGTCAAGGTGTTGTCAGGCATATTGTAACCGGGCTTTTTTGTGGCATTGGCGCAGTAAAGGCTTCTTTCTGGCAACTCGACCAGGCTGCTAATTTTTGTTCAAGTATCATCGTATTGTGCTCCTTGAAACAACCACACCGTCTTTTTCCAGAGCAGCCTGCATTTCCCCTGAGGTTACCTGGGGTTTTTTTTTTGTATCCCACACAATTCTTCTGGCAGTTTGGCTGCAATCTTTCTTGGTCTACCTGACCTTGGTTGGTATCAAGAGATCCCCGAATTTTCCACGTCTTAATAAGTGATTGAACAATACTGATTGGCATTTTCAAGGCTTTGGATATCTTTTTACATCCTTTTCCATCTTTATAAAGTTCCATTACCTTGTTACACAGGTCTTTTGACAGTTCTTTTCTCCTCCCCATAGCTCAGTATCTAGCCGGCTCAGTGCATCCACGTGAGAGCTAACAACCTCACTGACTATTTATACACAGACACTAATTGCAATTTAAATAGCCACAGATGTGGAAAAATTATCCTTTAATTGCCATTTTAACTCGTGTGTGTGTCACCTTTTTGTGTCTGTAACAAGGCCAAACATTCCAGGGTATGTAAACTTTAGATCAGGGGCATTTGGGTGATTTCTGTTATCATTATGATTTAAAAAGAAGCCAAACAACTGTGATAATAAATGGCTTCATATGATCACTATCCTTAAATAAAAGACAGTTTTTTGGCATGATCAGTCATATTTCCAATATCAATGCCAAAATGTCACAATTTCTGCCAGGGTATGCAAACTTTTGAGCACAAGTGTACATGAAATCACGCTCTCAACAGTATTATTTGTATCTCTGAGCAGCAGAAGATGTGAAAGCACAGAACACATTTTCTTAGATAAAGGTGCCTGTTCTTGATGTATACGCTGATGGTAGTTTGCACCTTTTTTCTCTTATTAGGGTGTGGGCTATGAAGACAACAAAGTTCTTAAGAATCCCAAGTACAAAGACAGAGCAAGCAGACGGCGCAATGTGGTGGGAAGTGAAGGAACCTTCCAGAGAGATGACGCTTCAGCATCTGTACATGTGTAAGCTTCATTATGGAATATCAAATCCACTAGTGTGGGCTCATAATTCCGTTGTGGTTTGTTGTTGTTTTATCCATGGGTTTATACTGCTGCAAGGCTATCTAAGGTACAACAATTCAAAAAATGTAATAAACTGAGGTTCATACATTATATGGCCAAAACTATGTGGACACCCCATCAAATAAATGAGGTCAGATGTTTGCAGTGAGGGATACTGTTAATGATACAGCATACAAAGATATTATAGATATGGGCATGCTTCCAACCTTGTGGCCATTTGGCGAAGGCCCTTTCCTGTCCCAGGACAACTGTGCACATAGCCAGGTCCTTAAAGACATGGTCTAATGAGTTTGGTGTGGAGGAACATGAGCCCTGACCTCAACCCTACTGAACAAACCTTTGGTTTAATTGGAACAGCAATTGTGAGCCAGGTCTTTTATTCAACACCAATATCTGACCTCATAAATGGGCTTTTGACTGAGTGGGCACAAATTCCCAGTAATACATTCCAAAATTTTGTGGAAAACCCTTCCCAGAAGAATGAAGGTTGTTATGACCGGGACTCCATCTTAATGCCTATGGTTTTGAAATGGAACAGCCAACAATTTCATATAGTTGTCATGGCCAAACTCCCACAGACGTTTGGCCATAGACTGTCTATAAACGGTGGGAAAAGAAGAGCAATCAGTGAGAATTCTACTTTAATTCTATAAATTCTAAGTTAACTTACACCAGGAGCTGCTGAAACCTGGGCAGTACATTCCCCACTGTTATTCAGATCTTAGCAGAGAGCCCAGTTGTGCAGGGCATGAAACCTAAATATGTCTGGAAGTGAAAGTAAGTGCGTTATGTTAAAGTAACAGTGACTATAAAGTGACATTTGTGTTTCTTTTATGCAGGGAAATCAATGACAGTAATAAAGGAAGGAAGATGCTTGAGAAGATGGGATGGAAAAAAGGTGAAGGGCTGGGCAAGACTGGTGATGGCATGAGAGATCCGGTAAGCTGTTATGTTTCTCTCTGTACTCTTGATTTATAATATTGTCACAATGAATCATACTGACACTACATTGTAAGTAGAACCAGGCAGTAGTAGGTTTTTATGAAGCTGCAGAGGTTTTATCCATAGATGGTTAGTGGTAATGATTCATTTCTATAGATAGTTCAGTCCCATCTCCAAAAATATATCAAAGCTATACTTGAATTTTTTTTTTTTTACACACACCGATACCGTTTTACCGGTATTGACTACCAGTACCGATTATTCATATTTCTGTACTCGCCGATACTGGAGTTTGTCCAAGCACACTCAATACTGTGAGCATCGAAGCTCTGAACCGTGACTTACCAAGCTAACACCCCGTTCTGGATGCCCGACCGATCCCCTCCCCTTCCCCCACCCTGCCACAACTGATTGGAACAGGAAGGGTGGTGTGTCAGTCACAGTTTGAGAAGGTTTGGCCAAACTGGGTTAGAATTTTTAAAAAAAGCGATTGTTTACCGGCGGGTTTCAACTATACTAGCTTCCACTTAATTGGAGTTCTTAGGGCTTATGGCTGCATATTGTCTTTTGATGAAATACATTATGCTGTGGTGGCTTTGCTGACCACTCCTGGAACGTTCTGTCATACTTCAGCTGTTTACTGACCTGGTGATACTCTCTACTATACCAGATTCAACTCCAGTTACATAAGAAGCAGGCCGGTCTGGGGACACACAACCCTACCTCCATTGAAGACAGGCAGAACCCATCACACAACAAGAAGAATTGGGAGAAAGCACGAGAGAGATACGCAGAGAATTTCCAGAATGATAACAAACCTAAAGCAAAGAAGGTCCCTTCCTGGGTCAAGAGCACACAGTGAATCTCAATTTTATTTAAATGTTTATATATAAACTGCAGCATATAGTTTGCCAATGGAGCTGGGTCAGCATTTGGCAGGCAGACTTCAAGGATAAGTGCACTTTTCAGAAGACACTAACTTATCCTTTAGGCCCCTTTTAAGGTGATGTCACCGCTCCGTCCTTCCTTCCTTCCCTGTACATGGGTGACTACTTACTGAGTTCCAACAGGCCCGGCCTGTGCTGATTGTTTACATCCAGTGGCAGGCGTCTTCTTCTCCTGGCATCTCTTCTGCGCCTATGCAGTACATCCCCATATCCTCTAAGCAGACCTTCCCCCCCCCCCCTTTCACTAAAAATCACCTCAGCATGCAGCTCTGCTTGCTGATATGAAATCATCTTCCATTCATTACTTAAACAAACATATTTCTTTTTTTTACTTGGCATCAGTGATGTAATCTGTGCCGAAGTGTTGCATCCTGGGAAGATGACATCAGCAGAGCATTGCTGGGAAATCTCATGAGATCTCAGCGACAGGCATTTTCCTTCCCTGGGATGATGTGCATGGTCACATGTGCCAGTAATCCAGAAAGTAAAAGGAGATCTAGTAATCTGCCCTTAGTTACAATGGCCACTGTCAGAAGAATGGGGAGGAAAAGAGAAATAAGGAATGCAAAGCCGACAATTATCTGTCAGTATCTGTTTGTAGATTGTCATTACTAAACATTTCTAAAGGTGTGCTTGTCATGTCGAAGATAAAAGTTCCTCTTTAAGGTCCTTAGTGTTATCATGTGAAGAATCAACCCGAGTTGGAATGCTCCGATACCTTTCCGGACACGGAACTTCTGGTCAGAGCAAGATTTCCTCTGAGCGGCAGTGCCGTAGGGGAACATGGAGCCAGCTTCCCATGCAAGCAGGAAGGTGGGCAGCCAGTAATGACAACCCGCCACCCGGCTTCCTGATTTGCCTGGAAGCCGACTCCGTGCTGATTGGCTGGGAAACCGGCTTTCTAGTCAATCAGCATGCAACCAGTTAATCGGCCAATTAGGGAGGCAGGTTATAACTTGCCGCCCGGCTTCCTGATTGGCCGGGAAGCCAGCTCGATACTGATTGGCTTCACAGCCAATCACTATCAAGCTGGCCAAACTACATGGGGCCGGCTTCCCGGGCAATCCAGATGCCGGGCAGCATGTCATTACCCTGAAGCAAAATATTGGTACTCGATACCGAAAAACCAGGATCGGTGCCTCTCTGGTTTTTAGTTTAGATTTAGTGGCAACACAACTGAGTCATTCTAACACTTTTTTTTTTCCCCCAAAGCAAACCTGTCCAGTTTATTCAGAAGAAACCTTCATCACTAATCTGTCCTGTATAATAATATATCTATGTCTGCAGATGTGTTCTAATATATACACAATATCAATTACCTAGTGTGACCATATCTCCTGCTATAGCAGGAATGGGGGGAGTCCTAGCGCACGGTTCTGAGGTGTGAGGCCTGAAGTGCCCTTTTACCATCTTTACGCATTCATGATGTAGAACAGACGCAGGCAACCTGTGCTGTGGAGAAGCAGCCAGGCTCTGTTGTTTCCCCACCATAAGCAGTAGAGGGGTGCGTAGTCCACAGAGTATTGCAGGACTATTGAGCCCTGTATGTGCTCTGACTGTGTGTAAGTGAATTGAATGATACACCTCATGTTGTATTACATACTTATTTATCACCACTATTATACTATAGGAGCAGACTGAATGATCCTAAACACAGAGCAGGACAAAGTCAACATTTTCCTGTGAATTGCCATACAATCAGGTAGTGTGACTTGATGTGTATAGAATTGTTTCAGCTTCTGGATTCACTTCAGCTTAGAGTGACTTCCTAATTGCTGGGAGATCGTTCACATAAGTATGGGACTGCATTGTGTGCAATGGTTAGATGGGGGGTCTGGCGTCCACAGAAGGCAGTTGTCTTAGAGCAGGAGTGGGCAACTTTGGCCCTCTAGCTGTTGTGGAACTACAAATCCCATGAAGCTTTGCAAGACTCTTACAGCCACGATGAGATTTGTAGTTAAAGCACAGCTGGAGGTCTGGAGTTGTCCACCCCTGTCCTAGTGAGAGTTTGCTTACTGTCATAGGTAGGCTGTATTACACATTTTCTCACACCTGGCTTTATATGCAGGAAACAGACAAGTAAATAGCTTTTTACGTTCTACAAACATTGAATGTGTTTGGCCTGGAAACTCCCTTCTTTGTGAATTGATGGAAGACTATTATCACAGCTATGATCCATCTATATATGTTCACTTCTAAATCTTCCCCCTATGTAGTCTCCTAAGGCAGTGGTGGCAAACCTTGGCACTCCAGCTGTTTTGGAACTACAAGTCCCATGAGGCATTGCAAGGCTCTTGACAGCCACAGACATTACTCCCAGAGGCAGATGCAGGTTGGGAATTGTAGTTTTGGCACAGCTGGAGTGCCAAGGTTCGCCACCACTGTCCTAAGGCATATCATGCAAAGCTTCAGCAGTCACAGTTCTATCACCATACAACTTTCCAGCCCAAGTGCAGCCAGAATTGGGGTTTAGTTTTGAATAAAGCAGGGAAGGGTTAGAAACGTTACCAGGTATTTCATATTGCTTTCTGTGACTCCATTGGGTAGTTTCCCTTTCACTGTGTGGCTGTGACACTAAGGCAGGAAATTAGGGAAATAGAATCCACTGACACAGGGAGGCACAAAAAAAAAAAAAAAACCTTAATGTTTTAAGCTTCCCCCACTGTATTACAAAATGTGTGTTTTGTCCCCATCAGTCCCTGTCCTTCCCAATCACTGGGACAGGCAATGAAAGAAAATCTGTCCTGTGGGGACACAGACTGCAATAACAGAACCGTTCGATCCCATCCCCTGATCTATCTAAAATGAAATGTTTTGGCTGAAGTTGGGCTCTAAATGTCCCCTACTGGCTACCAGATGCCACATCGGGCTAATCATTTATAGCTGAACTCCAGGCACATATCAGATGGAGAAGCAGTGCATGGAGCCAATCAGGTGCGGCTTCTGTTTTCACTGTCCAATAACAGGCTGGGAGGTGGGTGTAAGTCAAAGTGAAACTGCAGTAAAGAAGGATCAGACCGGGCTGATAATCTCATGAATGGCTATAAATTGTAGATCCTTTAGCAGGTAAAACAATATTTTATTGGTATTTTTAGCAGCTTGCCTGATGGTCAGTGTTATCGTGTCATTGGCAATAAATATGAATTGTTATCTCCTCCCTTCACCCGTACTCTGCTGCCTAAGAGATGAATTGTAATGTTTGTACTATCAGTTACTGACAGGTAGCAGAGTCTTTATCCCGTGTTCCAAGTTCTGTATCATTGGAAAGTCCAGTACCGAGCATTGCCTTAGCAAATGTCTTATTTTCTTCTGTGAAGAATTGTACACAATTGTAATATACTGAAATCGCACTCGGAATTGTAATAAACCCTGTACTTTTCTGAACCATAGAGCAAGTATTGTTTACATTTTCTAGAACATGGTGGGTCATTAAGGTTGTATGGGGGAGGAGTGATGACCATTTGTTCTAGTGTTGTGCTCACCCCATTATTGCAGCAAAGCTTTCGGACCCGTGCACACCAAATTCAGAAGGCAATTGTAGGTTAATGAAGGTCTGTTGACTTGCAATCTTCAATGGATGCGAATACAAGAGACCAGTTCACACTGCTGTTGCTTTACATTGAATAATAAAGTAGTGCATGGTTTTTGTTTTTTTTCTTCAGCGCAACAGAACAGAGGTGTGAACTGCTCCCATTATATTGTAAAGCGCTGCGCAAACTGTTGGCGCTATATAAATACTATGTAATTATAATAATTCATATTTTGGGTTACTTTCCATTGGCATCCACTGAAAGACCGATCTGGTGTGAATGGGGCCTTCACGTGCAAACATTGGGCTTCTGTTCGATTACAAGTGCAAAGTTTGTTTTTTCTAGTCCAAACCTCCTCAGCTCTTACCACGGTTATGTAATAATTATTCATTAAAAGTCCATAATAGAGCTCAATGGTTGGCATTGAAGCTCCTATAGCAGCACCCTCAAAGACCACAGCATACACTGAACAGGTCAGTTTGGATTCCTTCGGCACTCCTAAAGCATGCATACGCTTGTGTAAAAAGGATTTGATCCACATGGCTTTTGAAGTGCAGTGTCTTTGGACAAGCTCTTGGCAACAAGGATGCTGCTGACAGGAGCACACATCTGAATCTGGTTCTCTCTGCACTTCAGAAAACACCATTCGAGACCTTCCTCTATCTCCAGGCAGTCCTCTGTTTACTTGGGGCGGTTAGCAGTTGTTTGCCGTGATGGCCGCCCCTCAATATGACTGTTTATGGGCAACCTAAAGGCAAAAGATTTCCTGTGATCCTCTCGGGATGAGAAAGAAAAATGGGATTTTTGTACTCACCAGAAAATCTTTCTTTGGTGTTGAATAATGTACACAGCCCAGAGTCCCAGCCCTCTGTGTTCTGATCATGTGCTCAGTACTGCCCAATCCTGGGATGGGTTTACTTGTGTCCAGTCCTCCTGTAGTGGCAGTATAGCCTGCAGGTGAAAGAATGGAACATAAAAAAAATCCCATCTACAGCTCAGACTGTCTACTGAACTTCAGAGCCTGCATCTTACCGCTTGGTTATGTAGGCAACATTTACCACATCCATTTCATCACTGAAGATCAATGTTTAAGCAACAACTTCTACAAATTGTGCACGATACAAAAAAATCCTTCAACTCATTCAAAACCAACACACATTTTATTGGATTATTGACAGTCATTGCAAAATGATGTAATACTGCAGAACACAAAATGCATCAAACAATCCTGCCCAAGTTTGTACTTTCTACAAACACCCACATTTAAATAAAAGTGCCTCCATCAAGATTACAAATGTAGCTTCCAGCTCACCAATAGCTGGAAAAGATTACAAATGTGCATTATGCACCTGAGAGCACCAAAGAAACGGATAGAAATATATACTCTGATACTAGGCAATCTTTACGGTTATGTTGAATACATTTATTTTAACAGTTCTGATGATTTAGGTCGGCCGAAGGCTCCTTGGATATTTCCAGGCATGATGCAGACCCTCGGCCGGAACACGAGCTTGTCTTTTCTAGTCATAGAAAGCAATGTGTACAAACTCGGGTGGTTTCTGTATCATCCTGTTGTATCTCATGACCAGACCTAAGAAAGAAAAGAATAATCAGTTACATCACAAAAGAAGTGCCTCTCACTGCAATTTACAAGTGTCTCCTACGTGTTAAAGAAGAATTACTACACTTCTAGAGACTACTTCCTATGTGTGAATGATATGTGCTCTGACCCAGCCAATCCTGGCCTCGGTCATTGTACCCTGTGCAAAATGGCTGCTCTACCCCTGCCTCGGTCAATGGACCCTGTGCAATGGAGCTGCTCTGCCCATGGACCCTGTGCAATGGAGCTGCTCTGCCCATGGACCCTGTGCAATGGAGCTGCTCTAACCATGCCCCCTTCAGTGTATCCTGTACAATATGGCATCTCTACCCAGAAAAAAAAAAAAATGCATCCTA
>NW_017306545.1:369018-375191 GCF_000935625.1 Nanorana parkeri
ATGGACCCTGTGCAATGGAGCTGCTCTGCCCATGGACCCTGTGCAATGGAGCTGCTCTGCCCATGGACCCTGTGCAATGGAGCTGCTCTGCCCATGGACCCTGTGCAATGGAGCTGCTCTAACCATGCCCCCTTCAGTGTATCCTGTACAATATGGCATCTCTACCCAGAAAAAAAAAAAAATGTATACTCGCCCATGTACATCTAGAATCTAAGGTCTTCTTCCTGGCATAGGAGGACCAATCCTAAGGATGGCTAATCCCTTCTCCACCCAGCTTTAATAGAATAAATCACATTCAAAGTGGACCTGTTATCTCAAATACGGAGCCTGTCAAGATGTTTTTCAGTTGTTAGCTCCCAAATTGTTTTGCTTCTCCCATGTCTTCATTACTTTGTGATTTGTTAACGCAGAGCAAGCATGTGGGTCAGGTCTCCTGACTTCACCTTCATCACTTGAATGACATTTTAGAACCTAAAATAGGCAATGAAGTTGTAATGCAGAATGCAACTTAGATTCCCAACAGGAATGGGAGCCTAACAAGCACATGCAAGATTACTTTAGGAGGAAAATACCAGTAAAAGCAGTAGAGGAGACTGCTCCACCTTCTCATGCCTCCACATTACTTGGGTGTCCTTTACTTTCAGTGGAAATAAACTTTACTTCTGGTTGGGCCAGCTAAGTTACCTGGAATGCTGGATATGCTACGCGCAGGCGCATGCTGCTTGTGTGCTAAAAATCTTAAACTGTCCACGCACTATGCAAATTTCGTATGATTCGTGCTAAACCGAATTAAATTTGCAGAGTGGGTACCGCTGTCGGCCGGCATCCCTCAATCAGCTGATTAAAAGGTAACAGTTAGAAAATCTTTTAACAGAATGGGCAGCCAATCAGCTACCAGCTCTGTTTGGGAAAAAGAAAAGGCTTTGACATTTTATGCAACACAGAAAAAAAAGAAAGTCAGAAAACCAATAGCTATGCGGAGGAAGGAGTCGGGGCCGATTAGTGTTACCTAAAGGTTAATAAGGGGTTAAACAGGAAAACATTTTATTGAACTCGTAAGGTTTCTTTGAGGGCCGGTTTACACCAATTGCGGTGTGTTCCATAGCTGTAGCGGCTGGAACACACAGTAATCGCACACTAAACTGCCCCCTTCTTTCTGGGGTGGGGTGGCGGTGGGGTAAAGTTAATGGCACCACAGCCACGCCCCCCACTGCGATCGGACGCGCGGCTCTACATTGCCTACGTTCCGGTCCAGTGTGAACGCAAAAAAAAGCCAACATTCATTTCAACGCAATTCTACAACAAACCACATTGCTGAAAGCGTTTTTGGACAAATACCTTTTGACATTAGTATCCTGGACATCCCAAAGGTAAGTCCATGTGCAGGACGTCCGCCCCGTCTTGGTTATGTAGATTCAGATTGGTCAGGAGAGGTCTTTATGAACGCCCCAAGCTGTTTTGTATTCACATCTTTCAGCTGTTCCAGTTGCCTGCGGCCACGGCGCACAAGATACTCGATGCGCATAACCTCAGTCCTTGGGATCTTAGCGTTCCTCCGAAACTCATGCTGGATTCTGGGAAGCGCACCTGGCTTATCTTTACCAGCTCGTATAAGATGTTTATACAGACTGAGGACTTGTTTCTGGAGGTTGCTACGTATGATCATTGTATCTCATCACTGGACCAAAGCTCTAGGAAAGCAAAACACAGAGATTGCTTGATTAGTAAAAAAAACTATTCAAAGACATTGTTGGGTCCCCAAAACGCTACGTCATATCATTTAGAGTTCTGTATGCATGTACTTTAATGCAATCCAATCAAAGACTGGGACTCTAAGAAACTCAAGTATTATCTGCAACCTAATAGAACATTGTGAGAGGTTCAAGGAGTGTACCCACCTATGGCGGAACTTCAAAAAGAATAAGTGTACTTGTGCAATATAAATAAAAGCAAAAAATCCATTTTAAAAAAAATGACTGCTTTTTTTATCATCATTATAGAGAAGTGAAAACCCCTTTTTCCCTGTTATCTCAGGTTTACATAGTTACATACATAGTTACATAGTATTTGAGGTTGAATAAAGACATTAGTCCATCAAGTCCAACCTATTAGGATCTCATTCTAGGAGTACCTGTACCCCTGTATATTACGGTCCCTTAAGAAATCGTCCAAAAGTTTCTTGAACAATTCCACATTATTTGCTGAAATCACCGCCTGTGGCAGTGAGTTCCAGACCCTAACTGATCTTACTGTGAAGAACCCCTTTCGCCCCTTGTGCTGGAATTTTTTTTCCATCAATTTTAGGTGATGGCCTCTAGTTTTTGTAACGGAGTTAATTTTAAACAGTTTATCGCTAATGTTGCTACCACCATTAAACATTTTGTACATGGAAATCATATCCCCCCTTAATCTCCTCACCTCTAATGTGAACATGTTTAAATTTAGTAGCCTCGTCTCGTAGCTCTGGTCCTCCATACCCCTAATTAGTTTGGTTGCCCTTCGCTGGACTTTTTCCAACTCAAGGACATCTTTTCTTAGTACTGGTGACCAGAACTGGACCGCGTACTCCAGATGAGGTCGAACCAATGATCTATAAAGTGGCAAAATTATAGACTTGTCCCTGCAATACATCCCCTTTTTAATACAGGACAAGACCCTGCTAGCTTTGTTTACAGCAGCCTGGCACTGCAAACTACCTTTCAGTTTGTGGTCTACAATGACCCCCAAATCCTTCTCCATTTCTGACTTCCCCAGCGGCATACCCATAATTGTATAACCCATTTGTTTATTTTTAATTCCAAAGTGCATTACTTTGCATTTATCGACATTAAACCTCATCTGCCACATTAATGCCCACTCCCCTATTTTATCCAGGTCCTCCTGTAATGTTATAGTGTCTAAGTCCGTGTCTATTACCCTCCCTATTTTGGTGTCATCCGCAAACACGGAAATATCGCTGTTAACACCCTCCCCGATGTCATTAATAAATAAGTTGAACAATATGGGACCCAGCACAGAACCCTGAGGCACACCGCTCATTACACTAGCCCAGTCTGAAAAGGTGCCATTTACAGATACCCTCTGGACACGTTCCCGTAGCCAGTTCTCTATCCACGTACACACCACCTCATCTATGCCCATAGCCCTCAGCTTGTGTAGCAAGCGTTTGTGTGGTACCGTATCAAAAGCCTTTGAGAAATCCAGATATACCACATCTACCGGCTTACCTCCGTCCATATCTCTACTTACCCCCTCATAAAAAGTTAGCAAGTTAGTTAGGCAGGAACGGTCTTTCCTGAACCCGTGCTGATTGTCATTAACTATCCCGTTTTCCTGAACAAATTCTACCAGATAATCCTTTATTATGCCCTCTAGCATTTTACAAACTACCGATGTTAGACTGACCGGCCTATAGTTCCCAGGTTGGCACCTTGCCCCCTTTTTGAATATTGGGACTACCGTAGCCCTCCGCCAATCACTGGGGATCCTACCAGTCATTAAGGAGTCCTTAAAAATGAGGATTAATGGTCTAGTTATAACCTGGCTTAATTCCTTAAGTACCTTGGGGTGCAGGTTATCCGGACCCACTGCTTTGTTTGCATTGAGCATTTTAAGTCTTTGTTGTATCCCGGTTTCTGTCAACCACTGGGGTATATTTTGAGTTAAACTGGGAGTTTTATCATGTGTGTCAAACCCGTTTCCCTCCCGAGTGTATACTGAGGAGAAAAAAGCGTTCAGCGCCTCGGCCCTCTCCTTGTCGTTTGTGACTAGCTTCCCGCTTCCATCCTTTATTGGGCCTATCTGCTCCTTTCTCACCTTTTTACTGTTAATATATTGGTAAAATTTTTTGGGGTTCTTTTTACTATCTGCGGCGATATGCTTTTCGCACTCCGTTTTAGCTGCCCGGATTTCTAGTTTGCATTTTTTGTTACATTTTTTGTAGTTAAGGAACGCCAATGCCGTCCCTTCCGTCTTATATTTTATAAATGTCGCTCTCTTGTCCTTGACGTGTTGTTTTACAGTTTTATTAAACCATATTGGTTTAGTCTTTGATCTTTTATTTTTGCTCCCTAAAGGTATACACTTTGAAGTAGCAGTATGTACTGTGTTTTTAAAACAATCCCACATCTGGTCTGTGTTTAGGTTTTGAAATAAGTTTTCCCATTTTATTTCCCCCACTAGGTTGCGCAGCTTCTCAAAGTTGGCCCTTCTGAAGTTTAGGGTTCTAGTCCTTCCAGTACACTTCCCTTTTCTGTGTTCAATATTAAAAGTAATCACATTGTGATCACTATTACCCAATGACTCCCCAATTACAATATCCTCGATTAACTCTGCATTATTAGTGACAATTAGATCTAAGATGGCATTTTTTCTGGTAGGAGTCTCCACCATCTGGTCCATGAAGTTGTCGCGCAACATGTTTAGAAATCGCCCCGCCTTTGCCGAACCCGAAGTTCCATTGGCCCAATTTATGTCTGGGTAATTGAAGTCACCCATCACGACTACATTGCCCTCTCTCCCAGCTATTCCTATCTGTGAGTGAAGATTGACTTCTCCCTCTTCCCCTATATTTGGAGGTTTATAGCAAATACCCACGAGAAGTTTACGGCTAGCGTCCGTCATATCTAGCTCCAGCCATAGAGTTTCCACGTCTTCCCCATTATTTGACGTGATATCGTCCCTTATATGCACATATAGATTATTTTTTACGTAAATGCAAACACCCCCCCCTCTTCTCCCACCTCTGTCCCTCCTAAACAGGTTATACCCCTCTATATTAGTAGCCCAGTCATGCGTGCTGTCCAGCCAGGTTTCCGCTATACCCACTATGTCGAAGTCCTCTTCAATTAACCTAATTTCAAGCTCCTCTATTTTATTTGCCAGACTTCTAGCGTTGGTGTACATACATTTAATTCCTCTCTTTTTGTGGGACAAAAGTTTACTACCTTGTTGTTCCCCACTATTTTTATTGTTATTATTCTGCCTTGATTTCGGTCGTCCGTTGGTTTACGGTGTTCTAAATGATAATTCTGTAATGCTTTTAATGAAGACACACTGTCCCCGTGCAGAGTAAAGTGACAGCATCTCTGCAAAGGGCCCCACAACCCCCTTGTACCAAACTTGCATACGCTTCTTTGTTCTTCCTTCCTCCATCGCAACCGGTGATGTTCCCCAGTGCTTGAGGGTATGAGGAAGCATGTGACCTACTCCCATGTGGCTCCCCTAGCAGCCAATCATTAGGCCCGAGCACACTGTCACATAACTGAGGGAGTGACATGGACTCTGTTGATTTCAGTGCCATCTGCAGCAGAGTTAGAAGCAGCTAGGAAGAGCAGGTAAGGCGAGTATAAGGGAGCAGCAGAGTGCCCATTGCAGAGACAATGCCACATTAAGTTTATATCTTCTTTAATGTAAGTCAAAGAACTCCAGAAAATATTAACCCTTGCAGTGGGACCACCCTCTGCACTGTAAGGGTTAACGCTCCTTTAGGTCTAGGGGCTAAAAGAAAATACTCACTTGATCCTCAATCCTATTGCAGTGACCACTCACCTCTTTCCCCCTCCGCTCTGGAGGTGGAATATTACCCAAAGTCCTCATGTTCAATGAGACGTGATGACATCACGGGTCCCTAGACAGACGGAGCCTTAGGGAAAAGAGGCTGCGGGGACCAGTCTAGCAGCCAAATGGGACTGAGGATCAGGTATTTTTTTATTTTAGCTCCTAGACCAAAGCGATCAGTTAACCCTTGACGTGTGGGGGTAGCCCCTCTGCAAGGGTTCACTTTTAGACTTCCTGGAGTTGTTCTTTTATCACTAAAATAATCCCATCTGATTGTGCCATGAAGGTCCTTGTTGAGGCATTTTCTGTTAGGCGATGAGGGGCAGTGCTCCATATCGGTCTCCCAATTGTGCTCCTACCGCACCCCATCACATGTGCCCCTTGTGTAGACTATAAGCAACTGTGCCAACATGCACTGCATTGGCATGGCCCATGGTTGTTACCATCAGAAAGCCAACAGCTGTAGCAAGTCATATATATTACATGTCTGCCCTCTCTGCTGAGATCTTCATTGTGCAGTCTGAGAATCTCCATATGATTGGAAGGTCTTACAACATAGCAAATGCCCCCCCCCCCCCCGGGAGGGCAGAAAAGACCTTGATCTCTCCTCCTTC
>NW_017306545.1:375968-378153 GCF_000935625.1 Nanorana parkeri
CGGGTAGCAGTAAATGGTCCAATTCTTACATCCTGCAATGGTCCTCTAAATCAGAGGTGGGATTGATCTATTTATATAACCCCTGGTTGTTGGAATGCTTTTAGAAGTGTGTTGCACAGGAATAGTAAAACTCCAAAATGTTACGTATATATATTTATTGATATGTACATGCCACATACACGCCTATTTCCCACAAGGAACAGGCAGAGAAGATGCAGATGCAATGTTTCTGTCGGAGGATATTACCAGTAGAAAGCAGTAGAGGAGACTGCTCCACCTTCTCATGCCTCCATTCATGGAGCTCTAATACAGGTGACCCTGCTGAGTTCCTTTAACCAAAATCCTACTTCTTCCAGGAACCAATCAGATGAGACTTTTCATCTTGTGACCTGAAACATAGCCAGAATCTAATGGTTAGGGAGGATAAATAGAGGGAAACAGACAGGCTGCCATTATTGGTCTCCTGACTACTTCACACCTCTACGTCCTTCAGCTTTCTGTTCATGAACAAGCACACAGATTACAAAGTCATGACTTTGTGTCTTAGTTTCAGTGCCTCAGAAAGATGCTGAAGCCACTGAATCAACATGGCAGCGATGCAACTTGTATTTTCAGAAGGCGCAACCACCATATGTTCCCTATACAGGTTTCCTTTAAGGCAGGGGTGGACAAATCAATACGGAATGCAGGAACCAGCTCCATTACCAACTACTAGGGAAAACCTCCAAAGTTAGCTGCCAGCTGTACATTTTAAGGAGCATTGGTGACCTTACTTCTAATCCCAGGAGCCATGAAGACAATGTTCCTAAAAAATTAACAGCTGGCATTTAACTTTTGAGGTTTTATGTAAACTGTTATCAATGGCATTGGCTCCGAAAAAAATCCTCTTGGATTGGGCAGACTGGCTCCTGAAATCCATACAGATTTGCCTGCCCTTGCTTTAAGGGCATACAAGATTAAGTGAACTTGTGCATTGGCCCTGTATGGCATGAGCCCTTCACAATCTAATACCTCCTCTCCACAACTCTGTTTGGGGACAAGCCGATAAGCTCTCAGAAAGTTCCCATCAGAGCTAACACCGGACTGGAGACTCCCTTCCCATCACTAGTAATAGGACTGAGCCAAGAAGTGGCGGTAATTGTTCTTAACTCCCAGCGGTGAATGCAGTGGAAGAGAGGTGAAGGAAAAATAAATAAATGCAGTGGGCTGCTTTGCCCTGCACAGGTCCACTTTAAAATGGAACAAACTGATGTTCACAGAATACTAGGTGTCTCTGAATGGAGCGGAGAGAAGGAGCGGGAAAAACAAAACAGGATCCCTTCACTGTACGAGAGCCAGGACTATAAGTCACAGCACCGCAGTTAGATCCAACGTAAGTGAAATTGTGATTTGTAGAGTAATCAGAAGCACTCTGGACCCAGCATAGTCTATCAGAGGTAACCCATTTCCTTTTCCTGGACTTCCACTTTAAGGGCTCACAGCCAGCACCTCTCTCCCTTCTCTAGGAATACAGCGCTATAACTTATGCACACAGAATAATCTTTTATTAAATTCTATGATAAACATTGTCGCATCACCCTCAGGCAAGAAAACCAGACATGGCCGGCGCAGCTTCAAAACCCAACAAGCAGATTCTGTCTTCTCAGGCATTTCTAGAAGTCTGCCGTTCAGTTCAGTAAACACAGACAAGTCCCCAAGATGACAGAGTATGGAAGAGGTGTCATCATGCTGGCCAAGTCTTGGATAAGCACTTGTTACAGATTCCATCATTTCAAAGAGGTTTTTTTGCTCAGAAAGTGTTCAACACAATAAAATAAAGTTCAGTTTGATTAAACTCAACTGAATTTTCTGCCTGGATCAATCATTTCAATAAACTGACCATAGGTTTGAAATAATTGAAGCATTGTGCAAAAAATGTCTTTAAAACAATATGCAAAAGCGACTGGGTCAGAATCAGTTGCTCCATACACCAAGCAATTCATTTAAAGTGGGCCTGTACCTCCTTTTACTAAAAATTATATCAGGGTGCTGCTCTGCATGCCGATAGGAAATTATCTTACACTATTTAGGTAAACAATTTTAATTTGACTTATTGTTTTTCCACTTCATGGTTGAAGGAAGCAGTGACGATGTAGTCCTGACCTCACAGACACATCCTGGGAAGGTTACATCACCGGTGCCTTCC
>NW_017306545.1:378197-382206 GCF_000935625.1 Nanorana parkeri
TAATGAATAGGGGGACAAGGGGACATATACTAATATACCATGCCCCTTTGTGATCCAAAACATAGTTATTGCATGCTATATATGGACAGTGCAAAGCCACACTGCGGCCGGATGGATCCCGACAATATTGTCATGATCCACCCCACTGGCTGATCGACAGCTGGCTCTGCCTATCTAGACCAGAGCCAGATGTGCCCGCCCCCTCCCCGTCAATTCCTCCAGTCAGTGCTGGAGAGAAAGGGGAGGGGAGATCCGTGTGGGGAGCGGTGACTGACAGTCACTACTCTCTGTAGGGAGAGGATCTGGAAGTCAGCAATCTGTGGTATGTGCTCGCTCAGTTCCCGATCTATAGAGCCGACCTGCGTCAGCTTCAGTGTCACACATCAGCTCTAACTATGGGGATGAGTGTATTTCACTCTCCTCATAATTCACCTTTAAAGTGATACTGGAAACAATAATTGATACGTTTGGTCATTAAATGAAAACAAATGTTTTAAACAATCAGAATGATACACATATGCACAGGGGTGTTACTACACTTTTCGATGACTGAGGTAGGGGGAGGGGACATGTGTAGACCAAGTGGCGGTGATGCGGGTGGTAAAGGGGAGTGCTGGGGGTACATAGTAGAGTGTGGGGAGGGGGTGCTAGTGGTGCATGGTACCTCTGGCTCCAGCCCTGCCAGGAGTGAGACACTAGCCAGAGTGTCCTGCTCAGCTCCTGGCAACCAGTGATGTCATTGAGCTGGTCAGAGTATCACAGGTTGCTAAGAGCTATTAGCAACCTGGAATGCTCTGGCCAGGCAGGGGGCCCACCTGCTGCACCCCCCTCCCCATGAACCAATGATAAGTAACCACTTCAGGCTACCTCAATATAGGGACCGCTCTGCATATGCACATACATCCTGAACAGCCATGGTCATGAATACATATGCCAGCCTTAGGAGTGCTGTAGCCACCATATTCTGATTTGAAACAGTTGAATTAAAATTTTCAAAAGCTAATTTTACACAACACATTAACCACCTGCTGTCCGGCCGTTGTGATTAAACGGCCAGACAGCGGCTTCTTGAGAGCGGGTGGGCGTCTTTAGACGTCCTATCCCGTTCCGCTCGAGCGGGAAATCAGTACACAAGCCCCCTTTGATCTCTTCCTCCTCTTCGGAATGCAGGCAGTCATGTGTATTAGATCACTGCCTGCATTCCTCTGTCACTCTCCTGTACAGAAACCGGAGAGAAGCTTGTGAAGCAGGTCATCAGCTTCTCTGGGGGTCCCGAGGAGACATTAGGGGTCTTAAAGACCCCTGATGTTTCCATAAAGAGGACCTGTCACTGCAAACTGGCTATCACATAGGGAGCTTGTTTGCTCCCTATGTGATAGCAATAAAGTTCAGTGACAAAATAGGTTTCAAAAAATTAAAGTTACACAAAAAATAAAAAAAATTAAGTCACATAATCAAAGCAATAAAAAAAATGAAAGTCCCCCCGCCCCCACATGCAAACATGCGTCGAGTCCACCTACGTGCGAAAACGACGATTACATCCATTGCGCCGCACATGTTACATATCGCCGCAAACGGAGTGAGAGCAATAATTTTAGGACCATTAATCACCGATACCACTAAACTGATGAGCGGTAAAAGCTTTTAAAGTGTCGGCTATGGTCAATTTTGAGTATGGTAGTTTTTTGCGATGTATCGGGTGCGTGCAATTTTTAAGCTTGACATGTTTGGTGTCTATTTACCCGACTTGACCCCGTCTTTTATATTTTACCCAAAAATTGGGTAATAAATGTTTGATAACATAACAGGGTTTTTTCCCAAAAATTTTCAGTACTTTTTTCATTATATAGTAAAAAAAACAAAAAAAAAAAAAAAAGGTGATTAAATTCCACCAAAAGAAAGCTCTATCTGTCCCCCAAAAAATGGTATAAAATTCATTTCAGTACAGCGTTGCATGACGGAATAAAAGATCAAAGTACAGCAGAATACTGAAAAATGGCCTGGACAGGAAGGGGGTGTAAACACCTGGTCAGCAAGTGGTTAACAAACAAAAGAGCGATTGTTACGTGCGAGTAGCTGTAATGAATGTGGCCCAGATCTCAGTTCATTGCTGTCACATACCTAGGGCTCAACATACAAGTTACAATCTGACAATACAATCAACTTTAGATTGATCAAAGCTATGCAATATGAGGACCTACCTAATCTATCCAATCAGACAGAGCCTCCGAGTTTTCCTGAATAATTCATCCAAGTCTTATTTACACACTACAGATGTATAGAGTGCCTGAGCCCCCCAATAAGGCAGAGTGTTCAGTGCAGACGATTGCCCCTAGGCTTTCCTCAATGTATATAGAGGACAGCAATGTACGTGAGCTGATATCACATAACCCTCCTGGGTGCACAAAGCCACCGTCACATCCCAGCAAACTACACATACTGACCGGTCTCCCCAGCTGCCAAGGAACTAAAACTCCCAGCATTCCCTGCCTTTAGCTCCACATTGCTATACCGATACAAGTGTTATAATATATGTGTGTAACTCCTTCCAGTTACATAAATACCCGTCCACACGGTACAGAAACTGACCTTCCACGCCACGCGGAGCACAACTTCCCGGAAGTAGCGAGTTACCAAAGAAGAAGAAAGAGAGGCAATTTCTTTAATCCGGTGCACAGAGAGCACCCTCTGCTGCCACCTGCTGTCTGTACACTATCACTACAAGCTACCTGTATTCAGAGCACAGAGAGCGCCCTCTGCTGCCACCTACTGTCTATAAACTATCATTACAAGCTACCTGTATTCAGAGCATAGAGAGCGTCGTCTGTTTCCACCTGCTGTGTGTACACTATCAGTACAAGCTACCTGTATTCAGAGTACAGAGAGCGCCTCCTGCTGTCTGTACACTATCACTACAAGCTACCCGTATTCAGAGCAAAGTCCTTCTGCTGCCTACTGCTGTCTGTACATTGTCACCATATGCTGCCACCTACTGTCTATGCACTACATATCATTACAAGCTACCTGTACCTGTATTGAGAGCAGAGTGCCCCTCTGGTGCCACCTGCTGTCTGTACACTATCACTACAAGCTACCTGTATTCAGAGCACAAAGAGCACCTTCTGCTGCCACCTGCTGTCTGTATACTATCACTACGAGCTACCTGTATTCAGAACACAGAGAGTGCCCCTCTGCTGCCACCTACTGTCTGTATACTATCACTACAAGCTACCTGTATTCAGATCAGAGTCCTTCTGCTGCCTCCTGCTGTCTGTACATTGTCACTAAACGCTACCTCCATGGGGGGCACAGAGAGCACCATGTTCTGCCAGCTTCTGTCCATACACTCTCACTAGATGATTCCTCTATTCAGAGCACACCACCTGCAGCCACCTTCTCTCCATACACTCTCACTACTAGTGATGAGTGAACCAAGCAAAGTTCAGTTTGCTACATATTCAACAAACAATTGAAAACATTCTGGAACCCAGAACATAGCGCTTGAACCCCATTGGGAACCCCACTTGTTTTATTTCTGTTTTTATCAAGGCCAATTTTCAAGATTTTTTGGGGAAAATACCTGAATAGCTGGGCACTGCCATGGAGGACATGTACCAGTGCAAAAAAATTTGAAAAAAATATACCAATCAGCCGGGAGGAGGCTCTTTTTATAAGGCTAAGGCCTTGTTCACACCATCCTCGGTGCGTTCTGGGCCGAATGTGGCCGGACCGCACTGGATCGCATTGCAGTCGCCTTAGTTTGTTGTGGGGCGTGGCAGTCTATTGAAGCGAATGGAACCAAAGCTACGCCCCCTGGCCGCAATGCGATGGGCCACACGGGAATGTAACGCACATCAATGCCTGTGGCCCGGTCCGAAAAAATAATGCTGCAAGCACTATTTTTTTGGACCGCACTGCAGGCATTGATGTTCCTTGAGTTCCTGTGCGGCCGATTGCATTGCAGCCAGGGGGCGTGGCTACGGTGCCATTTGCTTCAATGGACCGCCAC
>NW_017306545.1:382236-388598 GCF_000935625.1 Nanorana parkeri
CCCCCCCCCCCCCCCCCCCCCCCCCCCAACTATGCGATCCAGTGCGTTCCGGCCAGGGCCGCCGTCAGGGGGGTGCGGCCGATAGTCAAGTAAGGGGCCCGGGTCAACTGCGTACAGTTGACTGGCAGTAGGTGGAGGCGGCCGGGCCCCCGCAGCACCAGAGGAAGCCGGGGCCCGCACACTTGAGATCCTCACCTGCTGTTCTGTGCGGGCCTCCGGTGTCCCCCGTCTGTGATTGACTGCACATTAGGTTTTTAAAGATGGCCGCCGCGAGTAGCTACAGCTCGCGGTATACTGAGCCTAGGGTGAAGGGAGGACTCTAGTTTGTGTCCTCCCGTTATCCTAAGGAGAACTATGGGGAAAAGCCTTGACCCCATAGTTCTCCTTTAATAAGGGCGGCATCTCTTTGGGTCACGTGGGGGGGCAGCAGGCAGAGTGGCATTGCTGCTCTGCTGCACAATGTTTACAGTGTGCCTGCCGCCCCCTTTCCACTGAGTACCCCTGGGTTTATAACCCAGCACCCATACTCTGCACACAGAGAATCCAACACTTGATCTGATTTAGTTCTAAGCACTTTTTTCACACCTCCAGCCCTTAAGCCTTAATCCAGAGTTAAACGGTAATTTTCCAGCATACCGGTATCACGAAACTCAGCCACTCAATAAACTTTGTTCTCCTTTTTAAAGGGTTACTCCAGTGCTCAACCATCTCCCATGGAAAGGGAATCTTCTCCCATGAGGGTACCTATATGATGTGTCGCAGTTTCAAATACAAGCCCATTTCAACAAGAAACGTTTCACCTCTCTTTCCGCGGGCCAAACATACCCTGCTAACTCCAGCCACCTAACCCTTTAACAAACCACGCTGAAGGGCCCAAAAAAGTACCCAGGAACTCACAAATAGGATCTCCCCTAAAAGGCTAATACACAATGCTGCATACGCTTTAAGTCTGACTTTAGTTTCTGCATACTTGTTCCAGATCAATCACTCAGAAAGTACTGAAATCAGACAGAGAGCCAGGCAGCTAGCATTTTCAGAAGAAGGCTAGTCTTGTATTTAATAGTTTAATAGTACAATAGTGCAGGGCTACGTTCCTGCAGAGGTTATCTTTACTTTTTTTAAAGGGAACCTGTATGGAGGGAAATGTGTGGTCATTTTGAATGTCATGGTTGAGCTACCTTTAAGGATACCAGTTGCTTGGCTGTGTTTGGATTTTTAAGTTGCTGGCACAGAACAAACATGTAGATTAGAAAGTCAGAGCAAAGTCAGAACTCTCGAACAGAAGCCACTGGATCGGCATGGTAGGCAGGCAAAGAGCATTTTTGGAGGGAAAGATCAGCAATGGCAGCCTCTATATTCTATCAGTTGATGGTATATTTGCTACCACTGCCAAGAAGTCAGCATTTAAAGTACTATTAAATACTCACACTTATTTTCAGTAGTGAATCCAGATCAAACAAATATACATTGTCCAGCAACATATTTCTTTACATTTTTGCCCAAGTACTTACAGTCATCAGTTGGCTCCAACTCTCTCAGCTCAGCTCCCCTGAACTTCCTGTCCAGTACAAGCTCACAAGGGACTCAGTAGTGTCCATACATTGTCCATCTACTAGGTTGGAGAAGGAAGCAGGAGGGAAGCAGAGAGCAGAGTAGTTGTTTGCCTGCTGTGCCTGTGTGCTTGTGGAGAGACACGCAGTTTACTAGCACACACACGGGTGACTCCATAGGACCCTGCAAGGGAAAGGAGCCACCCTACAACAGGATATCAGGGCCAGTGCTCAGGGGACCAGCTAATTCTGCAGGAAGCTAAAACTTTTAAACATCAAGGAGCAGCATCCAGTGTAACTGATTTAATCAGCACTTGAAAAAGCTTAAAATCGTTTTGACTTTAATATTTCTTTAAAACAAAACTCTAAGCCAGGGATGCCAAACTCAATTTAAACGTGTGCCGCATCAACCTTATGGTTGCCCTCAAAGGTATCTGTAAGACTATATAAATGTATCTAATCTTTATCATAATTGCCTCTGCATTCGATTATCACTGGTTTTAGTAATAACTAAATACCTAGATCTGAAATTAGAAGTCTAGGAAATGGCCTGGTGGGCCGTATTCGGCCCCTGGGCCTTGAGTTTGACACATGTGCTCTAAGCAAACTGCTGAGTGCACCATTGAGACACATAGACAGAAGCTGTTTTACCTGCCAAAGGATTTGGAAATCTGTCCAGCCGCTGTGTGTGTCAGACACAGCTCCATCAGACTGCATAGCTAGATTGGTGACCTCTCTTTTGTCTACTGCAGTTCAGCAACAGCTCATATACAGAAAGATACATGGAAGCTGCATGTTTAGTACCTGTGTAAATCCAAAAAGGGACAGACATTGGGAAACAGGCTACTTATTGGTTTCAGCTTATTCCCTTTAAAGGAGAACTATGGGGTTAAGGCTTTTCCCCATAGTTCTCCATAGGGTAACGGGAGGACACAAACTAGCGCCCTCCCGTCACCCTAGGCACAGTTTACCGCGAGCTGTAGCAATTATGTTTGGATCCGCCCAGCTGCGTGACTGACAGCTGGCTCTGCCTATCTAGAGGCAGAGCCAGCTGTACCCGCCCCCTCCCCCGTCCGTTCCGCCAGTCAGCGCTGGTGGATCGGAGCGGGGAGGAGGGAATCCAGCCCCTCCCCTGTCACGGCAGAGAGCCATGACAGGATCGAGAGGTGAGCGAACGCCGATGTGTGTTAGCTCACCTCCCGATCTACCGTACTAAGCCGACCTGTGACAGTCTCATTGTCACAGGTCGGCTAGAACTATGAGGTGAGTGAAAAGCACTCACCTCATAGTTCTCCTTTAACATCCCCAACAATTAATGACAATGGCTGCTAGGTGGATACAGATACATATATCTTTTTTTTATCTAAAATAAAGTTAAATAGTGTGGTAAGTTTACTAAAATAAATCAGCATAAGGTCACTTCCCTTCTGAACATGTTGCTGTTATATTAAGGGCTTAACACTCCATAATAACCAGTAACTAAGATAAGACACACAACCCACACACACAGATGACTCCCACTTCTTGCAGGGAACATGTCCTGGCGATGGGCTTGCATTGCCTGAATTCTGGCATCCAACTCAAAGGCCAAACATGATGAGTACGTGCATGCCAATTCCCGCTAGTCATCATTTATTCTGCAAAACCAGCACATTGATCTATACTTGGTAGAGAGGAACCTCTATCTCCAAAAGGAGAAGGACGCCTATAGCAGTGATGAAAAAAGAGGGTGGATGTAGATTCTTCTATTAAAGATTTACATTTTGCTGACCTCTTATCTGCCTATAAAAACTACTTAAATAGGAAAAATACACAAATTCCATGGCATACACTAGTTAATATAACATAGCAAGAACTAGAGGCAGTAATATGTAAGACATCAAGAGCTATAACCAGCAATATTACCTGGATGTGCTCAAAAAAACTAGGGATAAGGATCTTTATCATCAGCCATGTGACTGGAATTTTAATTTACAATTTTGTTTATTGAGAAGTTTTAGGAAAAGTACAAAATCACAAATTGCAACATTCTATATAGATTGCAATAGCAGATCATAGGAAGAGGATTACGATTGTATGTCACGATACCAGGAATGTGAGCCCAAAGCGAGCAGGTGGCGTGGGATCTCGCAGGGCGTGGAGTCTAAGGGCCAGCCGGTGTTCTGCCAGGGAATCCCTCACAGAAGTTAGGGCTTAGCTGGGTGCTAACCCCAAGTCATAACCCCTAAGTTGACCCTGCTTGCATGTGGAGAGTACCTGTTCACACAGAGGAGCTGTGTTCCAGGCAGTGCTGGCATAAGCAAGATGGCATTAGAGAAAAGGGAGAACCAGAGAACGGGCCAAAGGTCAGGGCTGGCAGCAGACAAACGTGGTCAGGAGAAGTAAGTTGTGTGCACGGAAGGTCAGCCCAAGGAAAAGCAGGTCCGGAACAAAGACTCAAATGGGAGCTTGCAGGCAGCAGGAGTGTTACTTGAGCAAATTAAGCTGGCCTGAGCAGGATTTAAATAGGGAGAGAGATAGGAGGCAGGACAGAAAGTAGCAGGAAGCAAGGAATGTTAGGCATCAGGTAAGGTGGGTGACACCCGCAGAGCAGAGCACATGCTTGTAGAACCACAGGTGCCAGCAGACCCATAGCAGCAAAGCGGTAAAACAAAATTCAAGCCTGCAGAAACACACATAACAGACCAGCTCTGCGGCTGATCTGTGACATTGTATCAATTACTGTATATGCTCTTACACCTGCCCCTATACATTGACATTACGCTCATTGGGGCAGTATATAGTGTTCACTATGAAGAGAAATGTAGCTGCAAACATTAGGAAGACGAAAAGGAAGGAAAACAGGAATGAGTGGAAGGAGACGAAGGTGCGATCCACCTAGTGGCAGCCAAATCCCAATGATCAGGTTTATAGGAGATTATGATGGAAGTCTTGGGAGCATACATAATCTATCCATGGTGTCCTGTCCCAAACGAACTTTCCGTAGCAGTCATTTAAGATAGCACTACATTTTTTATTAATGAAGGTACTCGTAATCCTCTGTTTAACGTTTATGAAGTTGAGAGTGGGTTGTTCCCAGGACCTCGCAATAGTTTGTTGTGGCCAAAAATATATGGGTGGCTAGTTTTGCTTTGGGCTTCAATTAGGATTGTGGGTTTTTTTATTCAACATGGTTTCTGTTATTAGATGCCTGTGTAGGAGCATTCTGAGGAGGTTGTAAACACTTATCTACAAATTCTGTACTTTAGGGCAAGACCACCAGATATGAGACCACCAGACATGCATGGGACTTGAATTTTAAATCTCATCGGACTCAGAAAATAGCTGTCACTTTTTAAAATAAGTATTCTGCCAAGATGGCCGCGGGCAGACGTGCACGCTAACCCAGGAGAATGAGTATTCTTATCCTGATGTATTCATTTTGTGAATTGAGCATCAGGCTTGATTAAGTGATTGTAGCAACCAGACCCTACCGCTCAGAGGTTTAGGGAAGTTACTGTCTTTATAAACAATTTGCACAGCCATTCGCCCCATGAAATTGGGCATGTAAATTTGTTTTGTGAGAATGGAAGAAAAAGCAAATTTTATTAGCTTATTTTCTTTCCAGGTCCAATGTAATATCATGTAAAAACTGCATTATGGCCACTAGATGGAGATAGGGAGCATAGGAAATAAATATTTTGGCTCTTCAAATTTTTTATCAATGTACCCCTTAGTGTCTTGGTTTTAAAAACTAAGGGGTCTATTTATCAACAATTCACAGAGCCATTTGTCATGTGAATCTCTGTAAACGTTCGTTCTATGCAAAAATGTAATGTAATACTGCATCATGGCCACTAAATGGAGCAGAGCAGCATAGGAAATAAGTACCGTACGTGGTCCTGCAGTTTGTAGAGCTGATTAGCTGTCACTTGACCACTATGTATCCACTTTTGTTTCACGTAGATTGCTTGTTTTGCGGGGGCTCTGCTAGAACATCGAGAGAAGGGATCAAGTTTTACATCTGCTTTAGGATAAATAACATTTGATCCCTCTAATTATAAGGCTAGAGTCTGAAAAATATTTGACATACAGTATATTCATGTCATTCTGAAACTTTAACCCTGACTCTTTCCATTTCGTGTGAATAAAAGTACAAAGCGTGGGATTTACATCTAGCATCTTGTGGGTTGTGAGCAACAGATCACATGTGACCAACTTCATTTACTAAAAACACCCGTTTGGCACAACATGAAGAAAAGAGAACAAACACGCAGGAGCACATTTTAATAAGCTCTTTCTCAGAAACCTCCGGGAAGTCTCATTGGAAAGATCCATGTCTTGGCACTGGCATCCAAGAAGAAATTTACATTAAATATTTGTTCCTGAGTTACAAAACAAAGCCGTTCAAATGTCTCGAAGGAGGAAGAGAGATTATTGTCATAGACAAGGAAAATGAAAACGTCATTTATTTTTGATACACGAGACATACAACACTTTTACAGGAGAAGCTTTTCTTTTTTTGCTTTATCAATGTTACAGCCCAAAACAGATTTGTAACATTGTATGAGGTACACCAATCTGCATGAAGTGCGGCAGTGTGAACCCAGAGCAGTGGTTGTCAACTTACAAGGTATAGGGGGCCTCAAGTGCAGCTCCTGGTGTCTCCAAAGGGCCATATATTATTTATTATATGGAGTGCTACAGAAGACTGTCATAGAATGAAGACTTACTAGAGGAGATGGTCAGAGAATGTTCTACAGGAGTGGTTGGAGACTAAATACTAGGGATGAGTTCAGTCCAAACCTATGCTCCTCCAAACATGGAAGGAGG
>NW_017306545.1:388624-439927 GCF_000935625.1 Nanorana parkeri
CTAAGTTATGTGTGGAGGAGGGAGGAGACAGGGAGGAGCCTCATTGTCCCTCATTTGCTCATCACTGGTGAGGCATTGAGATCAATGTGCTCAGTGGGGGGGTTTTTCTTTTTTTTGATTGGACAGCTTGGACCAATGGCGCATTGCCATTGGTCCAAACCATCCACAGAGCTCAAGCCTCTAACATAGAGTAGAGGCTGTTGCAGCTCTTGCCTCATTATGTTAGGTTACATAAGCAGTAGGGAAGCCCGCTGCTGTGCAACCCAATTTAGCAGTCAAATGCCGGATGCAGTGCCGCCTGTAGTTAACAGACAGCACTCTGTCCATGACAGGTTACACAGCGGGGAGGCTTTCCCTGCTGTGTAACCTATTACAAGCCATTCTGAATACAGAAAAAGCGGTCCACTTCAGAATGTCTGCCTCACCTGCCTCCCCTGACCGCACATCCCTGTCTTTAACAGTCTGCACATTCAGCATACCTCCTGCACACATGAATAGGGTTTGACTGAAATAGTCCATAGTTTATATCATATTGCTTTAGGCAATTCCAGACCCAACATTAAGTCATACAAAGGGCCAAGGGATTTTTTGGGAGAGTGGTTAACCACTTGAAGACAGGGGTTTACACCCCCCATCCTGTCCAGGCCTTTTCTCAGTATTTAGCGCTGCAGTACTTTGACTGACATTTATTCAGTCATACAACGCTGTACTGAAATTAATTTGATAAATAATTTGGGGACAGATAGAGATTTCTTTTGGTGCTATTTAATCCCCACTGGGGTTTTTATTTTTTACTATATCCCATAAGGTACCAAAAATGTAAAAAAAAAAAAAACAACAGCCATCGCTGGCTGTTTCAAATTCTGAGAGTTTCCCGCTTGTGCGCGCCAGGTGGCGTACACAAGCAGGCGCGGGCACGAGGGACGTTTTAAAACGCCCACTCACACCTACCAGGCTCCCGCCCGACCGGTTTCCTATGCTCGGCGGGCGTGAGGAGGTTAAAATATATAAATTAGTTGGCAATTGCTTTTGTGTAGATTATAAAAGAAATAAGGGTTTAAAAAAACGTTCTTATTATAAATATTTAGTACGGTGAAGAAGAACATATAAAATTATAGGAAGCTAAAAGTAAGTCCTGGAGAGATGCCTCATTTTTGCTAAACCCTTTAAGGAATAAATGTTTATGGGTACATTTGTTAATAATATGCTAAGTATGAATGGAGTATGAATTGCTGACTGCCAAGACAGTTCTGATTTTGACCATTTGGCTGGGAAGTGCCCTGTGTGTCCACAGCTGTCATTTTGACCTAAACATTTTAGGGTAATGTCAGAAGTGTGACCTGGCATCATGTACTTTTCCTAATAGAAACGATCACCAGTCATCATAATTAAGAACAGGAATTTATTTTCTAACCCTTGAAAAATGAGGTTGGGAAAATAAAGACACAAGAGCAGACATCCCAACCTGCAAAACCTTATTTCAGGGAGTCTGCATATTTTTTTGTGTTTAGAGCAGTGCCACATTGTGAGTGGAGTGGAGCTAGGCACCAGCCTTGAGAGTTATAAGGTTATTTCTTGATATTCAGTAGCTGGACAGGAAAATCACTTTTGGAGAATACACATATGGTACAAAATTAACTTTAGTTGAAGATTGTCAATTAAAGCCTACAGTGACAAAAAAAAGGTACCTACTTTAATACTTACCTTTGGATGATAATGAGCATTATGTAACCACTTTCTGTATGAGACCTACATTGGGCAGACTGTTTGTAGTAACCGTTACAGAACTACCTCCCTGTCACAGTTTAGAAAACAGATTTCATATTGTGATTTTTCCTCATGACATCCACAAAGGTTAATAGGTATTTTATATTGCATTAAAAGAATTTCGATATTACTAAAGATGGCAAAACATTCACAGTGATTGGTAGGGATAAGTTAAATTGAGACACAATTTCTTAGGTTTGGCTGAAATCGGGAGATTTTGACAAGTTTTTGTATTTTGGTGAAATACAATGGAATCAATTGGGCAGGCAACATGATAGTTAAACTCTCAAACTTTTTCAGTAATGAATCCAGATCAAGCAAATATACATTGCCCAACAAAGTATTACTTAAAATTTGTGCCCAAGCACTTACAGTCATCATGTCTCCTTGCAGCCGACTCCAACTCTCTCAGCTCCACTTCCCTGAACTTACTGGGAGCAGTACAGTTTACAGCAACTGTCCATCTACTAGCTTGGAGAAGGGAGGAGCAGGGGAATGGCTTGCCTTTCCTTGCTCTGCCTGTGTGTTTGTAAAGACACACACAGCTTACTAGCACACACAAACTCCATAGGGCCCTGAAAGGGAAAGGAGCCACTCTGAAACAGAGTACCAGTGCTCAGGGACCAGCTGATTCTGCAGCAAACTAAAACTTTTACGTTGAAAAGCTGGAAAAACTTTGACTTTAATTTGATTGACTTTAATATCACATTTGAATTGACTTTAATATCACATTAAGTTGCTGTTATAAGTTTTTCAGGGGTGCAATGGGCTTTAAATGGTCCTGACAGTAATAAAATATGCTTTCAACTACCTGGACATGTTCTTGTGCCAAAAAATGGCCACAGAAAGATAAAAAGAGACATGTGGAAACAAAACAAAATAAAACAAATGTAGACATTATGATCAAAGTGAAAAAAAGAAAGCAATACTAAGAACATTACATTAAATAAACTACTCTAAATTCACCCAAATAAATGACCCCCTCTAGGTAAAAAAAAAGATAGTTTTTCAAGCAAATTTCAGCTCAATTACAAAATGGGGAGTTATAAATATATAATAATTAGGTCTGCGCCCCTAGCTATATTTAAATTATCCCTAAAAATATTATTTTCCAGCAGCTGTGCTAAAGTGATAATGTCACGTACCACTCAACGAAGGGAATTTATCAAAACTGGAGCAGACAGAATCAGGATGTGCATGGCAACCAGTCAACTTCTAGCTTTCATTTTCAAAGCTTAAAGGAGAACTATGGTGTTAAGGCTTTTCCCCATAGTTCTCCTTAGGGTAACGGGAGGACACAAACTAGCGTCCTCCCGTCACCGTAGGCTCAGTATACTGAGACGCCGCAGTATACCGTGAGCTGCTGCTCGCGGTATACTAAGAAGCCGCAGCTGAAGCGGATCCTGACAATTGTGCCGGGATCTGCCCAGCTGCGTGACTGACAGATTTAAGAGAGAAGCTGATTGGTTACTATGAGTAACTGCTCCAGATTCTGAATGCTCCAGTTTTCGGTAAATTCCCCCAAACGTGTTTCATCAGAAAAAGGAGTGGTGCCACTCCTGACGAAGTTTGTGATGAAACGCGTTAAGTGGTACATGCTAACGCCATCACGCTCAGCCGGAACCAGCAAAGAGAGACAAGAGGAATATTGCTGGCTGTCATGTAATAGGAGCAGGGCTGACAGGTTAGTTTGGAACTTGGTGATTTTTACAATATTACACTAACGGAGCCTTCCTTTTTATCTCTTTCCCTTGAGTGCTTAGGGATTGAAGACGCAGTTGGAGTGGTAGAAATTGGAAGAGTGGGGGAGATAGATTATGTGGGGTCTTACCAGGAGACATACCTGTAAGTGGTATTTGACTGCTAAGTAATAGTAGTGAAATTTTTCTGGTGAGTGAATTAAATGCAGATTCATGCGCAGGAAGTGGGGAGACACATTTGGAACTACCGGTATGTATTGCACACTGACACTTTTGTATGCCGTTGATGGACACAAGCACTTTGGATGGAATATATTCACTCATGTATGAGATTGGATTTATTTAATCACTTATATTAACTAGTCTTTGCATGTTATGAGGGTTTATGTGGATTTTACCATATATATGGTTACGGTTGGTACAAATGTATTTCTAGACAACACTTTTTTTAGATTTGTATTAATTGATAATTATTTACTTTCTATTTCCTATTCTTATATTTGTATGCACATAATCACCTTTTATGTGTTGGACACTTTTGTTACTTTATTAATACCGTATAAGCACAGTGCAATATTGGATATATAAAATGGGAAGTTACCACTTTGCCAATGGGGCATTCTGTAATTTTCCAGCAAGATCATCAATATGGAATCCAGTAATTATATGGAATATTAATATTACAAGCTCCAAACACAATAATCTATATGTTCTTTATTAACATTTGAGTGTAGAAGAGGACCCAAGAGAGCTGGAAGTCAGAGAAAGGTATGTGCTGTCACAACAATTGCATAAAAAATGACACAATGCATAGTCATAGTTAATATCTATATTAATGTGAAGTGAGAATTTACATAGTTAATTTTCCTTAAAGGAGAACTATGAGATGAGTTTCTAGTTCTAGCAGACCTGTGACAATAAGACTGTCACAGGTCGGCTCAGTAGATCGGGAGGTGAGCGAACAGATACCGGCGTTCACTCACCTCTCGATCCTGTCACGGCTCTCTGCCGTGACAGGGGAGGGGCTGGATTCCCCCCTCCCCGCTCCGATCTGCCAGCACTGACTGGCGGAACGGACAGGGGAGGAGGCGGGTACAGCTGGCTCTGCCTCTATATAGGCAGAGCCAGCTGTCACTCACGCAGCTGGGTGGATCTCGACATCGATGTCGGGATCCGCTCCGGCTGCGGCGTCTCAGTATATCGCGAGCTGTACCTCGCGGTAGCTCGTGGTATACTGAGCTTAGGGTAACGGGAGCTAGTTTGTGTCCTCCCGTTACCCTAAGGAGAACTATGGGGAAAAACACTGACCCCATAGTTCTCCTTTAAGCCATTATCTTTGGTGTTAATAGCTGGTTATTATACTGCCACCCTGTGGTCATTTTGATTATTGCACCATGTTTTTCTGAATTTCCTCCCCTTGTGTGTAATCTGCCGCCTTTCTTCTCCAACTAGCCGTTAGTGTTATGGCTGCCTATAGCAGGACCACATGTCCATGCTAGCTTGGAAACAGGGCCAGTACTGCCACTAGACAAACTAGGTAGCCGCCTAGGGCACAGCCTTGACCATTCACCCCCCGCGGCGCCCCTTGTCTATTTCAAATTGCAAGAGCCAATAGCAGGCTGGCTATTGCACCCGCCCCACTGAGCAGAGGAGCGTAACTGAGAGACAACTTTCTCTCTCAGGTTCGCTCCTCTACTCAGTGGGTGGGGTTTCAATAGCTAGTCTGCTATTGGCTATTTCAAATTACATAACATCCACCTGTCACCTGCAGAAGCTAACCCACAGGAGAATGGTGCTGCGCAGGGGGGGTGCAAGTAGCTGGTCTGGCCTAGGGCACAAAATAGTCTAGCACTGGCCCTGCTTGGAAACATTATCATCCTTGACCTTCAAATACCATCTGTTCATTCATCTGCTGTATCCTGTTGTCTGCTGTAACCTGCTGCATGCAATAAAGCTCTTTGTGGATGAAGGTATTTGGTGAGTTCAGCTATCTGATAAGGATTGTCCGCAGTGATTATATCTGCTTATACAGGCCAGGCATAGAGGTCTCAGCAAGGGATAAATCACGAATACAACAATCGGAGTCAGAATAAGGTAATTTAAAGAGACCTTGTCACCACAGGTCATTTGTATTAGAAGCCTGGGCTATAGAATAAGATCACCATACTTAACTTTCCAGCAGTCTGTATCTTCAAATGCCATGACTTTGCTGTTACCTGATCGTTGCAGATATTTCACATTTCCGGATGAGTGGAATAACTGCTCCCGCTGGTACATCGGTACAGGATGTAGGAGTACCCAGAAAGAACTGCAGATTGTACTATTGTTGCAGGGGAAGCAGGTATTCCACACACCTGGAAATCTCAAATGCCTGCAGTGGCTGGGGAGCAGCTAAGTAGTGGAGTTCGAAGTCAGGAGGTAAGAGACAGAATGAAAGAGAGAGAGAAGGCGATAAAGTAATTGAGATGCAAGGAGGAAGAGAGACAAAGAAAGAGAGTCAGAGAGAGAATATCAGCCTTGTCCCTGTTCAAAGCCAAAAAATTATTCAAACAATGCAAAATAATTACTCTATTAGTAAAATAATAATAATTACTCTAAGTAAAAAAGTATCACTTATATGATATCAAAATAACAATTAATATCAACACAGCGCAGAAGTATAACAGTCAATATGTTTTCAGCTCTGCAGTGTTACAGTGGCAATGTTCTCTATTAGATTATACATCAGAGATCATAGCAGAGCTCCGCATATCATGTTCATAATAATACTATTATGATCTCATTCTGTGTTTGAGTCATTGAGAGATGTAGCAACTTGCCCAGTGTCACATACAGAAAGTATGAAGCGTCATATATTGGATTATATCTCCTAAAATAACCACTGTATTCAAAGTACCATCCATGCCTTAGATCTCTGAATAGAAAGCAGGACTATAAATAATAAGGGAGAGTAGGAAGGAATCTTTTTTAAATATGGAACTTGCATATTTAAAAATTAATAATAAATGCAGCATCATCCGAATCTATGGAATGGGGAACACATCCCACTTGTGTGTCCTGGTTTTCTCTGGACAGCCATATTTATTATGACTCCTGCCTAAAATATATTGTATGTTGTAATTATTTAATGCACAAAAATCTCCATCACATGTGTTTGTTCTGGCCTGCAGCCAATCACAATTTAGGTCTAATTGGTGGTTCAGTGCCACCTCTGTGTTTATAGCAGCAAGGGAATGATTATGGGAAATGATGCCAAGGTGGCAACCATGCTTGTTTAACAGTTTTATTGACCTTTCAGAATCATGCGACTGAAAAATACTAGTAAATTAAAATAAATGGTTGTGTACACGGGGTACAGCATTTTACAATGTCTATGTAGAGTTGCCAAGCACTCATGGCCTTGTTTACAATAGGTCATCCATGGACATATGAATGCAACACCAGGATCAGAGGGGGCTGCATAAAAAAGAGAACTATGAGGTGAGTGAAAATCACTCATCCTCATAGTTCAGGCCGACATGTGACATTTAAACTGTCCCCCTTCGGCTCAATAGATCGGGAAGTGAGCAAACACATACCATCGCTCACTCACTTCTCGATTATGTCCCTGCAGAGAGGAGTGACTGTCACTCATGGCTCCTCGCAGGCATTCCCCTGCTCCCTGCTCCGTTCCTCCAGCGCTGACTGGAGGAACGGACGGGGGAGGGGGCGGGTACAGCTGGCTCTGCAGCTGTGTGGATCTCGACAGTATTGTGGGGATCCATCCCGGCTGAGGTGGTCTCAGTATACTGCAAGCTGTAGCTCGTGATATACTGAGCTTTGGGTCACGGGAGGAGACTAGTATATGTCCTAGCGTGAACCTAAAGAGAACTATGGGGAAAAACACTTACCCCGTAGTTCTCTTTTAAGGCCCCATTCACACTAGATGTGTTGGCATCCATTTTCTCAATGGATGCCAATGGAAGGACATCTGAAAACTGTTTGCTCGGACACTCAGCTGTGCTTCGTATGGGGAAAGGAAGTGAGTCACATGGTGCCCATATCAGGACGTACTAGATATTTCTCATCCTTTTCCTTCTCAGCTATATTGTAAATAATCTGTCATTAAAGTGACCTGCCCTACTGCCCATGCCTCAGATCTTTAAACTATTCAAGAATCTTCAGCATCTGACATACTTTTGAGAGTGTGGGATTCCTGGTCCCCTATTGTGTGCTGTGGTCCTACCTGCTGCTTGCTCACTACTGTGTCCCGTAGGGTTATATTCACCATGGTTAAAGTGCAATGCAATGGTCTCACCATCTGTGTGTGTGGTTTGCTGTTTTCAAAAAAGAAAAAATGCCAACAGATGTTATGGAGCAGCCTTGTGTTCTGTCGCAGTTGTACTCCTATTTGATGTCATATTTCCTTCATTTCATCTTTGTCATCTAGCCTACAAGAAGGACCCTCTCAAGCAGTTGAGGGGACACTGGGTTATAGGAGTTAGGCAGCTGGATACAGGGCTTCTAAGCACAGTGCTACATGTAAGTCCAAACCTGCTCCTGGATTTTGCAGAGGGTGCTTCAAATAGCAGCATCCCCTTGGCCCTTCCGTAGTACTACCTTTGTTCACCTTATACATGCACCAAACAGCTCAATGGTGCTTTAGCTGATCTGAAGCAACACCTTTCATCCTTTCAGCTGTGTATTTTGGCCTGGAGTTCAGCTTTAAATTTCAGCAATGCTGAGACTTGCCCTTTAAATGCTTCCTGCACATGTCAGTATCTTTTCCCCTTTTCCACCTATACCTTCTTCATACTCATGTATAGGTGGCTTTAAAGGAGAACTATGACATGAGTGATTTCCACTCACCTCATAGTTCTAAGCCGACCTGTGACAATGAGACTGTCTCAGGTCGGCTCAGTAGATCGGGAGGTGAGGGAAAACATACCGGGTTCCCTCACCTCTCGATCCTGTCACGGCTCTCTGCCGTGAAAGGGGGAGGGGCTGGATTCCGCTCTCCCCGCTTCGATCTGCCAGCGCTGACTGGCGGAATGGACGGGGGAGGGGGCGGGTACAGCTGGCTCTGCCTCTAGGTAGGCAGAGCCAGCTCTCACTCACGCAGTTGGGTGGATCCCGTCATCTACGTCGGGATCCGCTCCAGGTGCGGCGTCTCAGTATACCGCGAGCTGTAGCTCGCGGTATACTGAGCTTAGGCTAACGGGAGGACGCTAGTTTGTGTCCTCCCGTTACCCTAAGGAGAACTATGGGGAAAAACATTGACCCCATAGTTCTCCTTTAAAGTGTATTCCCACTTTTGCAGCCATGTTAGGATAGCACCTACTTTAAATTAGTTAGATGTTCCCATTCACACAGGCTAACTTAAAAAAAAACTGAACTGAAACATCCCACTCACAGGGTTATTCCCAAATGGGTGAAGAGTTTGGGGAAAGCAGGAGAAGTGAACAATCTAGGACAACATACTGGATGTGCAGGACTTCCTGTTCTAACAAAGTGTTAAAACAGGACTCCGGGCAGAATTTTTATTAACCCTTGCAGTGGGGAAACTGTTCGCTTTTGTCCTAAAAAAAAAAGTTATACTTACCCAATCCCCCGAGCCAGCTTGCTCTTAGACCGGTCCCTGGTGCCTCTCTCCCCCTCTCTCCCGCTCCACCACAGCAGTCTAAGGTCCTGTAAATAATCAAGTGCTATACACAGTGTATAGATCCCAATGCTGCAGAGTATGAGGAGGGAGGCTTTAGTGACCAGAGAAGCAGGCAGCGGGTTCAGAGATTCAGGTAAGTATAACTTTTTTAGGCACTTAGACAAAAACAAACACTTAACCCTTGCAGGTGTAGGCGGGGGAGGGGGGTTAAGGATTAAGAACACAGCCTGGGGATCTTCTTTAACGATCTCAAGATATTGTTTATTAACACACTTTCTCTTAGTTTTGTTTCTCCACTTTGACTTTTCAAAGCAATAGAAGCTGCCCATAGGGTTCTATGTGTACTCTTGTCCCAAAGAAACAACTACAAAGGTATGAAATCTTTTTTCCAAAAGTATTTTTAGCTATGCTGTGTGGGAACACATAAAAACTAGGGATGCAACGATACCTATACTAGTATCGGTATCTGTACTCGGTATCACCGAGTACCGAAAGCAAAAATCAGTACCGAAAAAACGGTATTGGTGCTTCCCTAATAAAAACATATACCCAGATAGCAAGGATAACTTGCCACAAACTTGTGGCAGGGTCAGTGGCGTAACCAGAGTTATTAAATTGTAATTCTTGTTAACTTGCCGCACGCATTCGTGGCAAGTTGTAGACTTGCAGAACACTTGCAGCACAAGTTTTAGTTGACACTATTTGAATTTGTAGCAAATTTGCTTGGCAAGTCTACAGCAAGAGTCCTGCAGGTCTTAGCAAGAGCTCTGCAAGCTCGCTGGTCTGGAGACTTGCAATGCAGAATTGCTGTAATTGTGCAACAAAATTGTGAAGCTTGGCAAGTCTGCAAGAGTTTAGCAAGTCATTTTCAAACTTGCAGCACAATTGCTTGCTATCTGGGTAGTAGTTTTCTACAAATTTGACTGCAAAGGTGAAAGTACACAAGCATGGAAGTCCTGATATACCAATACAGTATTAAAGAGTAATGCTATGTATCCATGGAGGGGAAATTGTACCATAGCCAGTTAATCCACATTTCCAGATTATCGCCAAGATTCAGAAGAAAACAACTGGATTGCCAGCAATGGAGAGGTGTCTGTTTTCTCCCCTTCTCTACATTGCCAATAACATACCCTACAGCATATAATATTTCAGAGGACATCATGTAAACATGGGTGTAATAGTCAACAGTGGTACCCTGCATGTATGAAAAAAGCACAAGAAATGAGTAGCACCAATCAGCAAGAAATGTGCAGGATGTATTTCTGAGTTCTGTGTCTGAAATGAAAGAACAAAGTACAAAGAACAACTCAAAATGGTAACCTACTGTATAACAGCCAATCAGAATTCAGTTTACTGAACTCAGACAAGTGCAAGAGCTGACCCTTGATAAGACTGAGTAAGGGATCTTGGTTTTGCACTTTCACATAGCCTTTTTCTCCTTGAATTGTTAAATAGTTGCTGACCACTAGGGATGAGTGACTAATTTCTCTGAACTGTCTGTAAAAAATAAATCAAGGCAACTGGACTTGCTGTATTTTTCTAGAAGACGTTTCACTGGACATCCGACCAGCTTTTTCAATTCAGAATGACTTGTACAAAAAATACCACAAGTCCAATTGTGTTGATTTGTTTTTTACAGATATACCATGACCTGGATGAATGAAAACCTTCACAGACATTTCTCTGAACTGTATTTTCGCCATCGAATTCTACAACCCCACTTGTCACTGCACCTGTGCGGCTCATCGAATTCTACAACCCCACTCATCTTGCTATATTACCTGTTAGGCAATCCAGCGCTCCTTGTTGGACACTCAGGCGAGTGAATGGAGTTGGGGAACATGACAGGGAAGGCGAAGACATGCAGGCACAGTGAGTCCAGTTGGAGAATTCGACAGGTTGGATTAAGGCACACAGGCGCAGTGGCAGGATGTAAGGATTGAGACTGCCGTGCGGATAGCACAAGCGCAATATCTCCATCTGGTCTAGATCTCCTACTGGCAGTCACCGGATGTAATGCCACCAGTTGGAGCGTTCGACAAGTTGGAACTTTCGATAGAACACCAGCTCCGAGGTTCAGGTGAGTATAACTTTGTTATTTTCACCCCTCGACCGAAATGAGCACTTAACCATCTGCAGTGCAGGGGTAGCCCCACTGCAAGGATTAAGAATAATTCTGCCTGGAGTTCTTCTTTAAAGAAACCTGTAAAAATACAATTCCCAGTTAATACTCATTCAAGGTTTACCAAGAGACAATTTGATCAGAAAAAATTACATTGACCTTTACCAATCACCAAAAGTGATCTCATTTTTGTAGCAGCGCATGAAGAAAAAAAGAGTATCCCCTTATATCCATTTTCCCTTTCTCTAAAGGTGGTGTCATTATCTTGTCCTTTTGTCAATTGGAAGTATTTATAGGCAGAGAGATTAAAATGATCAATTCTCCAACCATTAGCAATTGTATTCCGGGAAGAGCCTCCAGTGTATTGAAGTCACGAAAATGCGTCCCCTTAGACTGAAGCCCTATTATACATTTATGACTGATATTGTCCTAATTCCTAAACAGTACCCTTTCATCTAAAATTACCCTTTATCTCACAAATTGTAGCTCTGTGGCTGGAAATATGTGTTATCAAAGTTCTAAATGCGCTTCTCAAATTTTAAAGTAGCACTCCAGCCAAAACTAAGAAAAGAATGAGTAGTCCATTAAACAATAAGATAACAAAACCTTTTTGCCATTGCTTTTGCTGCAATGTTCACCTTCAGTGCAGAACTTTTCCCTGCAGTACTTTTTTCTGCCACTAGATGACCCTAGTCTGATGGTCAGCTAATTTAACTAATTTTTCTCTGAGCCTTGGTCATCTTAGACCTGCTTCAGCTTGTGACTGGACAGTAAATGGAGAGGCGATACAGTGATGAGCTCACCCCATCTGCCACTCTGATCTCTCCTATTACCTAGGGATGAACTAATCGTGCAAAGTTTGGATTCCCAGGTTTGGCGAACCCAGCAAAAAGTCCACTAACCTTGAAAATAGCACCTATTGACGTCCATAGGTGCTTGTTATTTTTTCTAGCCTTTTTTACAGCCAATTTGCAAGCTTTTGTTAAAAAAGGGCATGGTTAGCGGAGCACTGCCACTGGGGACATGCACCAATGGAAAAACTACCGGGCCAGGGATCCTTGGTGATTTATTACATCCTAGCCCTGTTTACAAACAGAAACCAATAGGGATCTTGTCATTTGTGATGGTAGTAGTGGCTTTTGAATATAATCGGGCAAGGTGGTCCATCAAGGTGGAGGGTCAACATGATTGATGTGGATGGTATGATTGACATTGGATTTACATTTGAGGGACACTGTTTTCTGTTTTATTCTAATAAAAGCCTTTTTAGGGTGTGGATGTTTTAATTCACTATTTACGTTTTGTTTTTAAAAAAAATTACTATATACCCCCATCCACCTTGGGGGGGGAAGCAAAATAGCTTGAGGGCCCCTTTATTCTGAAGGGGGCTTCCGGATTCCATTACGTCCCCCCCACTCTCACAGACACCCACATTTATTTTGGGGGACAGGTTGTGAGGATAAGGCCCTTGCCTCCATCAATGTGGTGACAAGGTGCCCTTTGCCACCACGTTGCCATTTACCCTTCCAAGGTTGAAGGCATGTTTCCCCCTTTCCTGACCACCCAGGCTGTATGCCTAAGCAAGGGTCTTTTATGGGTCTTTTGGGAGAGCACTCGCTGTTTTCGTTTTCCTAAAAAGACAATCCTCTTTACTCTTTCTTAACTCCTTTAGTAAATCAGCCTCATTTGCTACACTTAGTTCTCATTCACACCTTTGCGTTGTGTGAATGCATGCCATAGCGCACGCTTTGGTGCACGTTCATGCAGTGCGTTCAAAACGTACATTGTGCTTGCAATGTCATTATCAAAACCACGCACGAATGTGCATAACCATGTGTGTGTGAATGGGGACTTAGTAAATAAAAAACATCTGGCTGGAGCAAACCGCTTCAGGAAACAATGGGCTGCTACCACATAAAATTCAGTCCTCCTTTCTTCCAGGCCTCATAGCAAACTGCCCTATAAAATCCCAGTTATTTGTACTTATGTACTACTTAAGAAGGAAGTCAGCAATTGTGGCTTCTGTACAAAGTGTGCACCATTCGCTTTGCTTTAACCCTTTCGCTGACAGAGCGTTTTTTTGCACACATGTTATAATCCACATTTTAGGCCTGAAAATTACACTTTTACACTTTAGTTAATTTTAGTGCACAAAAGCACAATATAATACCCATTAAAAAAAGAAATTGCAAAAATTGCATGCACCCGTGAAACGGTGACAAATTACGGTACCCCAAATTGTCCTTAGGCCATGCTATAAAAAACCTGTACAGGTCATCAATTCAGAATTAACCATGAATATTGGTCATTTTGTACGTAGGCGCACCCGATGCATGTTTATGTTGCTACGCGCACTTTCGCAGGGGACTTTAAAAAATGTTTTTGGTATTTTTAAACATGTTTTTACTTAACTTTATTGCTTTCATAGGGGGGCTCACAAGCATATTAGTGGTGACAGGTTCTATTTAAGTAAACAGAAACAGGAACCATACAGCACTCCTTACCGGGATTCCCACAGGTTCTATTTAAGTAGACATTAGGGGTCTAATGTCACCTTTGCACTTCAAATAAACTATTTAAGCACAGATCAGAAATGTCTGGTAGGAACCTAATTTATCCACATGATAAATATCCTTAATCAGAAATTATATTATCTATTTATAATGCAATCCTACGTACATTTAATTGGGCATTTGCATCATGGGCATATGACATATGTCAACATCTTTTAATACAGTAAATTATTTTGCTCCACAAGTGATATCTAATAATGTTGGTGATCTCACCGGCATCTATGACAACAAATGGTTAGAGCATTTTCTTAGCTCATCATTCCTAGAAAGGCATGCCCTAATTCTGCTTCATTCTAACCTCCTACGCATCACATGACATGTTCAGTGACTATCAAGGCAAGAATATTTTATGGGGGAACAGAATGGAGTGGGCACTCCCAAAGTGTAACCGGGAGGGGGGGAAGAAGATAATTCTGGGTGCTTGCTAAATGATGCATACTCCCACAGCTATGTGACAGATGTAAAGTAGATGATGGGATCAAATATCAATTACTACAATGTACTCAGAGTAGACAAGAGTAGAGTAGAACGTTTTTGGGAAGTTTCATTTATGACACTTCTCAAGAAAATTATTATTAAATTACATAAAACCAAAATCCTTCAAATCCATAATGACTACAGACATCAGTGTTAAAACATCAAATACACTGCTTGGCCAAAAAAAAGTCATACAACTCTAATATTTCATTAGCTTTGATTATGGTACACATTTGCCATGGCATCGTTTCGATAAGTTTATACAATGTCACAAAATTTATTTCTATCCAGAGTTGCATTCATTTTTCACCAAGATCTTGTAGTGATGATGGGAGAGTTGGACCACTGTGCAAAGTCTTCTCTAGCACATCCCAAAGATTCTCAATGAGGTTAAGGTCTGGACTCTGTGGTGGCCAATGCATATGTGAAAATTATGTCTCATGCTGACTGAACCACTCTTTCACAATTTGAGCCAGATGAATCCTGGCATTGTCATATATGCCCGTGCCATCAGGGAAGAAAAAATGTATTGATGGAAAAGCCTGGTCATTCAGAAAATTCAGGTAGGCAACTGACCTCATTTTTTGGGCACATAACGTTGCTGAACATAGACTAATTATCCAATTGAAGGTTCTGACCTATTTGCTTAGATAAATCCAGGTGGTGACTATTTTTTTGGCCAGGCAGTGTATCTTTCAACCTTGTTTAGTCATCAGAAAATGAATATTCCAAACATGGATTAATATTGGTGAGTTGAGCAGTGACCTGGTGAGAGTCTAAAGCTGGCCATACACAAGTAGAATATCATTTTATCAAATTTTGTTTTCATAAAGTTCCTTCAAATTTCTAATGTTTAGGCCATACTAATGAAGAAAATGGAAAGAGTGGGATGGAAACATTTCTCTTTTCTAATCTGAGGGAACAAAATTCTAACTGTGAATTTGATTTTTATTTGGGAAAATGGTCCATATTATTGTTATTATTTTACATAGTATTTATATAGTGCCAACAGTTTGCGCAGCGCTTTACAATATAAGAAAGACATTACAATTATAATACAATTCAAGACAAGATATTGTAATGAGCACAAAAGAAACCTGTTTAATACCTCTAGGATTCTATTCAAGTAGGGATCTGGGCAAAATTTTTAAGGGCTTTCAAATTAATTGACTCAATGATGACAAGATGGAATGCCCTGACAAACAAGCACGAACCAATGTTCAATATAAGTTCTTACTGTGTATGGCCAGCTTTATTATCTTAGCTGGATTTTATTTTATATTAAAGCAGAACTCCAGGCAACATTGTTATTACCCCTTGCAGTAGGGCTACCCTGGTACTGCAAGAGTTAACTGCTCGTTTTGTTCTTGGGAGGAAAATAAAGTTATACTGACCCAATCCTCTGAACCAGCCAGCTGTTACAGAGCTCACTCCAGCCTGTTTCCTCTTACACTGCTGCATCTGAATGTTCCTCAGTGTCCTCACCTATATATAGGGGTCTATTCACAAAGCTGCCGTAGGCAGCCGAGTGAATAACCGACCCGAAGTGAAGTGAGTCGAACGCCAGGCATTATTTCAGCAATGGTTAAAACATGTTAAATACTGTGAGGGGAATGTATCAAAACTGGAACAGACAAAATCTAGAGCAGCTGTGCATGGCAACCAATCAGCTTCTCTCTTTCATTTTCAAATCTTAACTGAACAAACTAAAGAGAGAAGCTGATTGGTTGCCATGCACAGCTGCTCTAGATTTTGTCTGCTCCAGTTTTGATAAATTCCTCCCTGTATCTTTTAAAATACTATTTGTAGAATATTTCTTGATTATTTTTCCAATATATACACAGTATAGACATACAGACATTATTATTAAGAGACCACCATAAAATATTCTGCTTAGTATTAAAACCATTCTTCCCTTTAGGGGCTCAGCTAAAACGAAGCAACAGAAAAGAGAAAGAAAGAAACACAAGAGAGAAAAAAACATAAAACAAAAACAACCTAAAACCCTCCCAACCCTAAACCTCCCCCCAAAAAACAACAACTCCCACTCTCCTCTCACCTCGCCACCCCCCTCCCCTCACAGTGGCCGTATGGCTGTGAACTTTTAAAGTACTAATGTAAATCAAATCTCAGCTAATCTTTAATGTATTATTACATTAACTTTTAAAATACTAATGTAATAATATATTAAAGATCAACTGAGATTTTAATGATTGAGTTTACATCTATTTTATTTTAGGTGGCCTGGCACTTAAGTGAAGTTTATGTAACTGAATTGTCTGTTGTGCAGGCAGCCACTAGAGGGGGATCCTACAGTTCTCTATCTGAATTATGGTCATTAAAAAAAAATCACAGCAATTAAATATGTTAAAAGCACAAGAAACAATGACTTTAATCAGGTAAACATTGAGTTGTGTTAGGATAACTGAACAAGACTAATCCTAAAATTGTTCACTTAAAAATTTTAGCGGTGCCTTTCACGTGTGTACAATAATATCGAGGGCCCCCATATCTCCCAAAGAGGCACACCTCCCAATGCAATGTATTTAGGCAATGGACACATTCCTGCTGCGGCACCAGTTATGTGGACCATTAAGAATCTATATGCTACAAATGATTGGTTAAACCCAAATGTTTTTTTCTTCTTTATGATGGCTTTTCAAAATAGATAGATAGATAATTAAATATAGAAAATGAACTGCGCCAATAAGCAAGCTAACAGCTACAAGGCACTGGAATGTACACCAGAGATCCACCCAGCTGCGGGATTGACAGCATTTTGATCGCATCGCACAGGATCCAACCGCAGGCACAATGTGCCTTGCTATCCCGTGCGGTGGATCGCATTGTGGCCGGAGGGTGTGGCTACGGCTCCATTCACTTGAATGGCCTGCCACACCCCCCTCCTGCCCCACCAAAAAGTACTTCTACTTCTATTATAATTTCTCTATCTCTTCTGGCTCTTTCTCTGAATTGTACTGTATATCTATATTACTATCACCTAATACATTTTATACAGAGAAACCACCACTTCCAGCTAATAATTCAACCATAAAGTGCTGCAAAAAAGACCCTACATAATTACATCAATATTGTAAAGCACATCATATTTGCAGTATTGAAATTATATTATTTCCCATAATCAGGCAATAACCTTCATTTATACTTAAACTGATAAGGCTGTGTGAATATTGTGAATTCCTTGTTTTAACATAGATATGGTGAAAATGTCTTGCGCTGGGATTTCTCAATGCCACCACATCTGTCTCTGGGTAGAATGTTCTGTTTTAAATATCACTTAATGCAAATTAACATGGCTTCTGAGACCTAGTCTGTGTGGACAGTATATCAGCTTGCTAACTTAACAAGACCCACAGGCAGTACTAACTCACTAAGAAGACACAGAGTGAAATTCAATAACCATGGCAGGTTAAAAGGATGTTAACAGTAGAGAATGGACACCGTTCAGCACTGGAGACCTTAGTGTATTCTTTACACTTGGCCTGCATTTTATGACTGCAGGTCACCTTGCAGAGTTTGTGGTGTCCCACTGAGTGTTTTCAGCATAAAACTGCAGAGAACACTCCATGATTGGTGGGCATGCTGATCACATCACTTTAACAGGCATTGGAGCCCTTAAAGTGAACCTTTACCCATATCTTTTAAATAACAACAAACACACCTTTAGAAATGTTTAGTAATGACAATATACAAACACATACTTCTAGATAATTGCTGGCTTTGTATTCTTTGCATACCTTTTTTCTCTTTTCCTCCCCAGTCATCTGACAGTGGCCATGTTTACTAAGGGCAGATTACTAGCTATCCTGTTACTTCCTGGATTTCTGCCACAAGTGACTAGGACATGTGACTAGGACATGTGACCATGCACATCATCCCAGGGGAGGAAAATGCCTTTCCCTGAGATCTCGTGAGATTACAGATGAGATTTCCCAGCAATGATTTGCTGATGACAAGGCAATCCCAGTGTGCATTGCTTTGTCAAACTGACGTCATTTTGCCTTTTAGTGTCTTTTCTGTTTAAATGTCATGTTAGCACTTTTGAATTTCCCGCCGGCTCCGCCCCCCACTGTGACGCCCGAAACGAAACTGAAAGCCAAATGCCGGCATCGGCAGGGCGCACACAGCAGAGGACACCGCGGGCTCGCAGGGACAAGGTAAGTGACACTTTTGCACAATCCCGAGTGTGGCTCGGGGTTAACGCTCTTGGTACTGAAAATTAACCCCAAACCACACTCGGGAATACCGCCAGGGAGGTTAAGCAAGTGAAGTACTGAGTACATTTGTAAAGTGCAGTGATTTGCTTTTTAACAGGGTTATTCACAAAAGGGTGAAGAGTTTGGAGAAGGCAGGAGAAATGAACAATCCAGGCCAAAATAGATGATTTGGAAAAATCCTCCAATTCAGTTCACTTTCTAGTTCAGCTATGTTGTCCTAGATTGTTCACTTCTCCTGCCTTTGCCAAACTCTTCACCCTTTGATGAATAACCCTGCAAATGTGCCTCGTTTAAAGCAGTGGTATGGTCACAGTAAAGCAATACTGCTGCTTTATACCTGGGCCCTCTTTTTATGTATTATGACATATACTGTATCTATAAAAAAAAGAAAATGCAGCAACTAGCTCTGTACACTGTGATGATTTGCAGATATTTTGTCATTACTGACTAGCTGTTAATGAGAACAGAGGAGTGTCAAAGTCACACCAGCGTTTTCTGTGCATGTATTGCAATGAATTTCACCCAAAAAACTGATAGATAAGAAACATCTGTGTACTCTTAGGGCTCATGCATGTTGGTATCAAGCCACATTATTAGCTATTTTATGGCTTAAAAGAGAACTTCAGTATAAGCAAATATTATCTAAATACAAGAAGGATGTGTATTCTTACTTAAATATTGGTGTACATTCTGTATTTTGTCCAAATCTGTAATGTAATTCAGGGTGAAAGATTGCCTCTGTGCAGGAGCTACCTCTAATAAAGACCGGTCAGTGCTGCTCTCTCCTTATGCAGGGTGACTGTTCTTGTATCCGCCCCTTCTTGTAGTTTTCTGCAGGCAGCCTGTAGTGGGTGGAGCTGCTGGGCCCCTCACATAGCTATGCTCTCTGCACAGTTTAAGTACAGCACAGTGATGATGTCACCACTACTTGTATAGTGTAATATCTGGTTTTGTAAAGCCATTTGGAGTTTACAAAGTTAATTTATATCCATAAAAATAATGCTTTAGGCTTGCCATAGACATAGTTTGTCTCTCATTCAGCCCTGTGGAATGAATTATAAATAAACTCTAGTTTCCCAATCCATGCAAAAGCAGAGACGGGGGTGGGGGAATACCCCCTCCGCATAGCATTAGTAAGCAAAAACAACCCCAAGGAATTCTTCAAATCTATAAATAGTAAGAAGGTACGGACGGAACAAATAGGCACCATAAATGATGACGAGGAGAGGTCAGCTACCAGCGACAGTGAGAAAGCGAATGTGTTAAATCCGAGATGGCTGTGGGCATCGATCAAGGCATCAGCTGCGGAGATACTGTAGTAGTACCAGTTTTAACACATCTCTGTGGCTAACGGAGAGCAGTGTAATGCAGAGATTAGAAAGATTAAATGTAAACAAATCGTCAGGACCAGACGGATTACATCCGAGGGTACTAAAGGAACTTAGTCAAGTCAAAGCCAGACCCTTGTACAAATTTTTTAGGGACAGTATAATGACAGGTATTGTCCTGGCTGATTGGAGGAGAGCACATGTAGTACCAATATTCAAAAAGGGGAAAAGAACTGCACTAGGAAACTACCGGCCTGTCAGCTTAACATCAATAGTGTGCAAAATATTCGAAGGCATGATAAGGGACTACATGCAGGAATTTACAAATAAAACTGGTATCATAAGTGGTAACCAACATGGTTTCAGGAAGGACCGTTCTTGTCAGACCAATCTATTAACATTTTATGAAGAAGTAAGTGTTAAATTAGACAAAGGAATACCAGTAGATGTGGTGTACATGGACTTTGCTAAAGCATTCGACACTGTACTCCACAAACGTTTAATCCATAAACTAAGGTCTCTATGTCTAGATGAAATTGTATGTACATGGGTGGAACATTGGCTGCAAGAACAGACCCAGAGGGTAGTGATAAATGGGTCATTCGCTAATTGGGCAAAGGTTAGGAGCGGGGTGCCCCAGGGTTCAGTCCTGGGACAGATCATGTTAATCTTATTCATCCATGATATAGAGATTGGACTAAATAGTTCAATTTAGTTTTTTTGCAGATTATACTAAACTATGCAGACAAGTAAATTCCAAACAGGAAATATTCGCACTACAACAGGACCTAAGCAAAATTGAGGCATGGGCTACAAGTTGGCAAATGCGATTTAATGTTGAAAAATTTAAGGGTATGCACATGGAAGTAAAGAACATGTGCGCAAACTACTACTTGGGGGGTGATACTTTAGGGATGTCAGACATAGAAAAAGACCTGGGGGTCCACATAGATCACAGATTTGGCAATAGTAAGCAATGCCAAGCAGAAGCCAGCAAAGCTAACAAGATACTGGAGTGTATTAAAAGATGAATTGTAGCAAGGGATCAAAGAATAATACTTCCACTTTATAAATAATTGGTTTGGCCCCATCTTGAGTATGCGGCACAGTTATGGTCACCCACACTGAGAAGGGACTGGAGAGAGTTCAGAGAAGGGGCGACAAAATTAATTAAAGGGATTGAAGGACTTAACTTATTAACCTTAGAAAAGAGGTGATTAAGAGGGACCTTATTGCAGTCTTCAAAATAATCAAGGGGGACCACAAAATTAGGAACAAGCTGTTTAATCCCCAAACTGTATTGAGAACCCGGGGACACAGCAAGAGGTTAGAAGAGAGACGGTTCAATTTTAGAATTCGCAAGGGGTATTTCACTGTGAGAGTAGTGAAAGTTTGGAACTCCCTCCCACAGGCGGTGGTATCTGTGGATAACATTGATAAATTCAAGAAACTTCTGGATGAGTTTCTTCTTTCGCAGAATCTAAATGGATATGGGAAGTGTTAGAGCAAGATAAATACACACACACACACACACATAGGTTGAACTGGATGGACCTTGGTCTTTATTCAACCTCCCCTACTATGTTACTATGTTACAACCAGGCTATTGTACATCGCCTATGGAGAATACGAACAAAAGTGATTCTGGGCGATCCGAATGTGTATTAAACCTTTTTCTGGTCTGTCGACCAGATTTGTAACCAATGTCAAACTCGAAAACAGGGGGTTTGACTCACTATGAAGAATAGAGCATCAAAAAGCGGTTACTAATAAATCGGGACAGACCCAAAATTTATGGAGGTAAAAAACAATGTATTTTACAATTCATTGTGAAGGTGTTCAGCTGGTATAACTTTGTCCCTCAATTGTGAAGGTGTTCAGCTGGTATAACTTTGTCCCTCAATCCTCCAGGAATCATACCTGCTTGAACATAGGACTGTAGTTTCATTGTGAAGGTGTTCAGCTGGTATAACTTTGTCCCTCAATCCTCCAGGAATCATACCTGCTTGAACATAGGACTGTAGTTTCATTGTGAAGGTGTTCAGCTGGTATAACTTTGTCCCTCAATCCTCCAGGAATCATACCTGCTTGAACATAGGACTGTAGTTTCATTGTGAAGGTGTTCAGCTGGTATAACTTTGTCCCTCAATCCTCCAGGAATCATACCTGCTTGAACATAGGACTGTAGTTTCATTGTGAAGGTGTTCAGCTGGTATAACTTTATCCCTCAATCCTCTAGGAATTATAACTGCTTGAACATAGGGCTGTAGTTTCATTGTGAAGGTGTTCAGCTGGTATAACTTTGTCCCTCAATCCTCTAGGAATCATACCAGCTTGAACATAGGACTGTAGTTTCATTGTGAAGGTGTTAAGCTGGTATAACTTTGTCCCTCAATCCTCTAGGAATCATACCTGCTTGAACATAGGACTGTAGTTTCGTTGTGAAGGTGTTCAGCTGGTATAACTTTGCCCCTCAATCCTCTAGGAATCATACCTGCTTGAACATAGTACTGTAGTTTCATTGTGAAGGTGTTCAGCTGGTATAACTTTATCCCTCAATCCTCCAGGAATCATACCTGCTTGAACATAGGACTGTAGTTTCGTTGTGAAGGTGTTCAGCTGGTATAACTTTGCCCCTCAATCCTCTAGGAATCATACCTGCTTGAACATAGGACTGTAGTTTCATTGTGAAGGTGTTCAGCTGGTATAACTTTATCCCTCAATCCTCTAGTAATCATACCGGCTTGAACATAGGACTTTCATTTTCTGTACTTGTTTTAACTGTCCTTGTTAGTGTGTGGGTGGCTGTGTCCATTTAACTTTTTACATTGATAAAATAAATCGTTTTTTACCTTCATAAATTTTGGGTCTGTCCCGATTTATTAGTAACCGCTTTTTGATGCGCTATTCTTCATAGTGAGTCAAATCCCCTTTTTTCGTATTGTACATCGCCACTGTATGCGTGGCCGAGCCTCTGTACTGTGTGCTTCCCATTTACTGAGTGCTGAGGCTGCAGAAAAAGACCTTGAGGACTCTGTGTCCTCAAGGTCTTTTTCTATTTCAAAAGGGAAATGTCAGGGGTCTGTTTAGACCCCTAATATTTCCCTGAAGCCCCCCCAACAGTAAAATAATAATAAATAATAATTTAATTTAATTAAAAAATAAATTAAAAATGTGTAAATTAAAAAAAAAGCACATACCCCCCTCCCCCACACACACATAACATACACGTGTACCATATTGTGGTGTACGCCAGGCGACATGCGCTGCAGTGCATTGTTAGAACACATCGCAGTGCATGATTTTTTTCTTTTTTTAAAAAACATTCATTTAACTGTGGCAGCGCATGGCAAAGCTTTGTGACGCATTGCCGTGCGCTGTGATACCTTGTGTTGCAATTAAATATACGCCTGTTTCATTTTATCACAAAACAAACACCAACCAGCGCAAAAACCATTTATAACATAAATCGCTTTTTTACAATTTAGCGTTCCTTCATTTTTTTTATAATCCCCTTTCCTCAGCTTCTCATTGGTGTGGCAGTAAAGTGTTAGGCCTCATTCAGGCGCCATTCACACCAGGGCGGAAGCGTTACATCATGGTTTCCGCACGATTTCTGAAAGAGCATTTTTGGCTGTTTTTAGTCGCGTTTTAGAGATGAAACGCAATTAAAAATGCTCAAAAACATGCTGATCAGCGCATTTCTATAAAAATGGGGGCAGGGGGTGTCGTTGGGGGCCCTTTCAAAATTTTGCTATGGGGCCCTGGGATTTCTAGTTACGCCCCTGGTCAGCACCCTTCCGTCTGGCATTCCTCGATAAGCTGATTGAAGGGGCAGGGTGTAAAATTCTCGACAGAATAGAGATAACAGATAACAGGGTATTCTGACAGTGGCTGGCAAACGGCAGACAGCAAGGGAATTTGTAAGCGTTGATGAAGGAACCTGTTCTGTTTTTTATGTTTAGCCCGCAGGCTGAATGAACAAAAATAGAATCATGTACACCCAACATAACATGGTCAGGGAATAGTGAAGCCAGAGGCCCAGCTTGACAGCCAGGCAACTAGCATTTTTATCAGTCAGCAGAGGCTGCCTATAGATCAGTGCAGGTTTTCTTTCAGCCGGTGTCTGTCCTGCTTCTGTCAGAGGACTTGGCACAACTTGAAGTTCACAAGGAGCTTGTGTAAAAGGGAAAAAAAAGGGAAAACAAACAGACTTCTCCGGCTGTGCGGCAGCTCCCAGGATTGGGAGGGGGTGGCCTGTGGCCGGGTAGGAGGAGGAGATGGCTTATGAAAAGGTGTGACCCCCCCTTCTCCTGCTGGGACAACAAGAGGTGACTGATCACTCTGTGCACTGCAATGTCTCAGCCATTGCACTCAGCACAGCAACACATGGCATGGTGAACTGACAGTGCAGACAGGTGAACGCAAGTCTGCCTGCTGACCATGAACCTGGAGGGCTGCAGCCAGGAGCCGGACAGTGTGAGCATCCTAACTTTATATACTTATTATTTATTTCATAGTCATTGTGTTTATAAATTATGCTGTTTCATCGCAGAATTGTTTAGAACACACTGGAGGAATTTATCAAAACTGAAGCAGACATAGCAACCAATCTACTTCTCTCTCTTTAGTTTGTTCAGCCAAGCTCTAAAAATGAAAGCTAGCAGCTGATTGGTTGCCATGGGCAACGGCTCCAGAGTCTGTCTGCTCCAGTTTTGATAAATTCCCACCACTATTCTGTAAAATACAGGGGCATTTATGCGAACGGGAGCAGACTCTGGAGCAGTTGCCAATGGCAACTAATCAGCTTCTAGCTTTCATTTTGAACGTTTTAAACGAGAAACTGATTGGTTTCTATGGGTAACTGCTCCAGATTCTGTCTACTCCAGCTTTGATAAATTGGACCCATTACTAGGGTGGTCATACATAAGCGGAGGTTGTGGATGACTAAGGGATTTGCTTGTTGGTCAATAGGTGCCAGATGCAGCCAGAGCTTTCCATCCTGACTTATGCGATGTGTGCAGCATGTTCTTAGTAAAACAGGATGATTAGATACTTTCCTTCACTCTGAGAAATATCTGCGGTATATCCAATTCTCTCAGTCATGTGACATGGTGTTTTTTAACTTTATTAAAACATGGACTTTATTGTGAAATTGTGGGTGCAGGGGTGGTGGGATGGTGAACATGAGTTACCCCTCAACTTGTTGAAATGTGTTGCTGAGCTCCCTGATTGTGCAAAAACGTCCTGTTATACATAAATTATTATTATTATTATTAAGAATTTATACATAGAGAGGGGGGGAGAAAGGAGAGAGAGGGGAGAGAAAGAGAGAGACGGGAGAAAGGAGAGAGAGAGAGAGAGAGAGGGAGAGAGAGAGAGAGGGAGAGAGAGAGAGAGGGAGAGGGAGAGTGAGAGAGAGAGAGAGTGAGAGGGAGAGAGAGAGTGAGAGCGAGAGAGAGAGTGAGAGAGAGAGAGAGTGAGAGGGAGAGAGAGGGAGAGAGAGAGCGTGAGAGTGAGAGAGAGAGTGAGAGTGAGAGCAGAGATGCGGTTCCCTAAACAATGGGTCAAAGAGATGATTGTTTGAGTCATCAAAACATATAACCCAGGGAGTACTTACAGTGGTACCTCTGCCAGAATGACAATTTAATGTTCTTTCAAACAAGTAATTTATTTATTTGTTATTACCGTATTAATGTTTAGCCATTAATAATAATAATAATATTAACAATTATGCAGTATAAATAATAATAATTAAATAGATGCAAAATAAATAATATATACAAATATTATTCTTAAAATATAATGACTTATTTGCTACAACAACTTTGACATTGTCATTCTGTCAGAGGTGCCCCATCCCACTGTAAGCACCCCATGGGTTGTACGTTCTGAGGACTCAGACAATCATCCCTCTGACCCCATTGCTTAGGGAACAGCATCCAAACCAAATCCTATACAGTATTTAGTTAAACGTACTAAACCAATGACAGCTCAGTCCGGTGTACCTCAGGACATGCAGATAATGGTTAATGTCAATAGCATCTCGCAAAGCAGTTGTATGTATTTTAGCAGTATGTGTATACATTCCTAAGTACCTCATGCTTTCTTGTGCAAACACTGTACATTACACATTTTCCTCTCAGCGGTATCGACCTGTACTGTAATGTCCTTAGCCGGGATTGTTGTCCTTTACAATGTTCGCATTGTTAGATTATTTCACAATGTATCAGTGGCAGTATAGCCATATTAATACAGGTGTAATAATGTACATCACTGAGAACTGATTATTCATTCAAACCAACACAATGGGGTATATTTATTAATAGTGACATCATTTGTACACTTTCAGTTTAACACAGATATGATTTCTGGTGCATATTTAAAGAGAACTCCAGGAAGTATTATCAGATAGGACTAGTGGAGGTAAGTGAAATGTGTTCAATAATGTTACCTCTGTGCTGTCATGTGTGAGATATAGTTCATGAATACCTGATGTGAGTACAGCGGTATGTTTGGCTGACAGGTCCCTGCGCAGTATTTGAATGGAAGTAGCCATCACAATATACCGGTAAGTCTAGGCCAGGGGTCAGCAACCGGTGGCTCCGGAGCCGCATGTGGCTCTTTCATCCCTCTGCTGCGGCTCCCTGTCCAGGGGCGGAACTACTGTCTGAGGTTGTGGGGCCCAGTGAGGTCCGGTCCTGGGCACCCCCCCGGTGGAATATGCGGCAGTGCAGGGTCTCCGCACTGCCGACGGGGTTCTCAGTAAGGGGGCAGGTCTTGTGACTCACCTCCTCTTCCGGCCGCGTCCCTAGTAACAGGTGGCATTGCGAGGCTTGGCAGGTGAGTCCAGTGCATTACTAAGCCCACATACAGTATACCTATATACATGCTATACATAGCATATAGGTAAAACATGATATATGGAGTGTTATCTTCATTTTAGATGTCAAAAGGGTTTTGTGGCTCCCGGTGTTTTCTTTTCTGTGGGAAACGGGTACAAATGGCTCTTTGAGTGTTCAAGGTTGCTGACCCCTGGTCTAGGCTGACTAATTTCATTTAAATGATGTGCAGGAACTGGTCAGCTAATGGTAACACTTTGCTTGCATTAGGATTTTCAGAGAGCTGCATCTTGGAAAGGACAGCATGGAGGTAAGTATAATTAACACAGTACACTTACCTATGATTAAGCCTATCTGGTGGAACGTGTGAGAGGCTACAGGATCGGCGTGGGATGATTTTACTGTGTACTTGGATGGTATGAACTTTCAATAAATCTGATTTTTTTTATGAACTGTGTGATGTGCGGCTCTACGTTGGAATTTCAGGATTTTGTTACACCAGCACATATGTTTGGAGCCTGCACCTGATTGATGTGACTGGTTGGGTCAGTGTTGTCCAACTTTAGGGATTGAGCAGTGTATACTTTAAAATGCAATGACAGTACACTTACCTCCCACAGTCCTTTCTGATATTTTTTCCCAGAGTTCTTCAAAGCTTCACTCCAAGAAAATGTTTAGGTGAATACATATATGAGCTTGTATTACCTGCCGAAAGATTTGTATTTCTGTTTATCCAGATATACCCAGCTTTTCCACATAACACAGTCTTGCCTGGCCGGGGAGGATACCTGAACGTTCTCTGCTGCGGTTTCTCCTTCACTTACATGTCTCCTCCCTACCCCCTCTATATGACTGCACATTGAAAGAAGAAGCAGCACACCTATGAGGTTATCTCTGTGTCATTCAGCTCTCTCCTCCTATCAGCATGCTTTTTACACTGCAACAAACCTGACCGATGCCTTGTGCTGCTGTTATCTCCCCTTCTCTGAGCTCTGCTGTACCGGAGCGGGAAGAGGCAGTGACCAAGTCAAATACAGATACTTACATTGCGTGTCTTTAAAAAAATAAATTTAATGATACATCAATGATTAGAATCCATTTATCTCCTCTACAAGACTGATGTCAAGATAAAGCTACAATTCTGTGATATTACTGCAGGTGATATATAAAATGAGAGACTTCTAAACCAGTTAAATCAGGTTTGAGCAATGTTTCCCGTAAATGGTCACCAGAAAGGTACCCAAAAAACAACATTTTGAATTTACTCTGATCCTATCTTGAAATCTGTACAGAAGTACAAAAATGCTAGATGCTATTGCCTCCACTACTCCGAGTCACTGACCTATAGCAAGTATGCAGATCAGGAGATGCATTAAATAACATTTACCTAATATGGCCACATAGCCATTAAGGTAAATTATGTCAGCACAAGCTTCCCGCGCCTTTGGTCACCTGTGGAGAATCCCCCCGACCCGCTGGTGATTGTGCGGGAGACCCATGTAGCTCCCATGTTCTGAGAAGCTCAGGTATGGACTGGGTTCGGTCCGGGCTGAGCTCCAGGGCTAGTTCACACCAAGCGCAGAGCTGTTACAGAACGGATCAAAACTGTGTCCAATGTATTCCAATGGTAGTTTGAGCTCTAGTTCACACCAGAGCGTTCAGTTACAGAGCATGTGGAAAAACTGCAGCATGCCCTATTTTTCTGCTCTGGAACGCACCAAAACGCATGCAAATGCATTAAAAACGCATGCAAGCGCCCTGGAATGCACTGGAAGCCCATGTTAGGCTAAAGAAAAAATAATAATATATATAGGGGTTTATATTAACTAAGCTGCCGTATGCAGCCGAGTGAATAAACGACCCGAAGGGAAGTGAGTCGAACACTGTTCGGCTATTCACTTCAGGCTTGTATGGCTGATTTTTGCCGTACACCGACTAAAATCAGCCGTACATCGGTTTGCTGCGGCTGGGTTCGGGTCGGCCAACATCTTGATCGGCTAAGCCAAACCTCCGGCAGGCTACTCGCTGCTGTTCGACCTATTCTCATAGATGCCGAACAGCAGTGAGTGAATAGCCGAATGCCGCTATTCTCCTTGGTACCTCTGTGGTACCGAGCAGAATAGAAAAACAGTTAAAAAAAGTAGTGAAAAATAAAATAGAAAACGATTGGGCGGAGCTAGCAGTGAAAGCAAACTCCACCCACCTGTTTTCTATTAGCCGGGCAGTTCTGCTGCCGTCAGAATAAATAAAAAAAGAAAATCACCATAGGAATGCAGTGATAGATTCCTATTGGCTATTTCCCTTTGCAATAGCCAATAGCAAACTAGCTATTACACCCGCCCTCTGCTGCTGTCAATCACTAGAGGGGACCTGATGGAGAACTTCAGGTCCCCTCTGCTGATTGACAGCAGCAGTGGGTGGGTGATTGCAAATTGCAATAGCCAATAGGAATCTAGCTATGCATTTCTATGGTGATTTTTAATTTTTTTTTTATTCCGACGGCAGCCAACGGCTCCGATGTCAGAAGAAAAAAATAAAAAAACATAGCGGGGGACTCCGTCCGGGAGAGTTGGGCTGTCGGTAGATCAGTGTCCCAGGGACGCTCATCTGTCTGTGCAAGTGGCCGGAACCAGCCGTGAGATGACAGCAGTCAGTAGCAGGCAGTGGGCCGGCCGTTCGGCCAGCTTCGGCTTTCACCTTGGCTCAGTCAAGATGAAGCATATGCCTTCAGCTCGACTGAGCCGCTCTGCCGACGCGGCCTGACTGGGTTCTCAGTGTGTAATGACAGCGTCCCTGGTTACCTGGTAACCAGGGACGCTGATCTCTCTGCAAGTGGCCGGAGACAGCCGTAAGATGACGGCTGGCTCCGCCCAGCTGTCAGAAGCAGGCTGTCGGCCGGGCCAATGGCTGGCCGTTCAGCCAGCTTCGGCTTTCACCTCAGCTCAGTCGAGCCGAAGCATATGCCTTCGGCTCGACCGAGCCGCTCGGCCGACTTTGGGAGCTGTACGTGCTATAGTGAATAGCCCGTACAGCAGCCCTTCGGTTCTACTGAACCGAAGGGGTCCTGGGGCCGAAGGATCAGCCGAAGCTACGGCTAGATCCTTTGGCAGCTTAGTGAATAGACCCCATATATTTTTTTTTACAAAAATGGTCTGGAACACGGCAAAAACGCGGCAAAACACACTGCACTGCATATGCAGAAACTCATGCAGATCTGATCTGCATTTGGTGTGAACGAGCTCTCATCCTTTTCCTGCAGTGGTCCACCCTAGGGAGGAGAGGGGATTATCAGGAGGTACAGCCATTTTGTCCTTAATGGGCAGGGGGACAGTGTCCCTTTTAGAGTATGGTAGCTCTGCCATCTACCATGCCTCTTCATTATTTAGCTGCATTCTCCTCTCAGTCCCCTTGCCTCTTTTCTTCTCAGCCCACTTACTTCTTTAGTGGTGCTTCAATCCATGAACTGCCAATGAGGTTAAGTGTGTTATTTTCTGTAGAGCCGCACTGAACTTTTCATAAGTTCTCTTCCAAGCAAAGACGTTCTCATATGGAATTATACATTGTAGCTCTTGCTGAACTGGTCCATGGGATGTTACACGTTTGTGTTTTCTCTGCAAACACACAAGGACAGCTTGAGTTAACATATCATTCAGTGTCAGTGAGGATTTAATGATGTATTGTCAATGGTCCAAGGATCATGCAGTGCACTATTATCAACCATGACTAGTTTTATAGAAGACAAACATTAAAAGAGAATATGCCCATTAAAAATGATAAATGGTTTTCTAAGCTGTGCATTGTGTAGACCAGGGGTAGCAAACCTCCGGCCCTCCAGCTGATGAAACTACAAATCCCATGATGCATCTCTCTTCGGGAGTCATGTCTGTGGTTGAGAATCTTGCAATGCATCATGGGATTTGTAGTTCCACCACAGCTGGAGGGCCGGAGGTTTGCTACCCCTGGTGTAGACACTAGTAATTCTTCATAATTTTCGGTTCTCATTATCCCCTGAACATCACCTTATATTTTATATCAGCCTTATGGTAGTAGTGCCCAGACGGACTTCTGAAAGTAAAAGAAGGGTCATAGCAGAGAAGCTGGCACAAATTACATCTATATTCTCCCCAACTAAAAGCTCCATAACATATTGGGCCTGATTTACTAATGTAGCACTACACCTTGAAGGGTAGTGTAGCATAACCACCAAAGCAAGCATACATCTCCAAACACCCCAGTCTGCATATTCTCCTGTAGCTCCTTGGCACATCCACTCCAGGGGCAGGTTCCTTGGTATGTAGTGGGTTGAATAAGTTAGGTGCCAGTGACTTTTACTGTGTTTGTAATTTCATTGCTGATAACTTCTTGGGAGATAGGTTAAGTATACAGGATACCTAAAAGAGCAATGCAGTACGTCTTGTACAGACAGGTAGCTGGTTACATCTTATTTGCTAAACCCAGATGTTCATGTTACTTGTGTCTGCTTCTATTTTGGTTCAGCTGATATTCTGGCTCTCTAAGAACAGCCATTTGGCCAAGTCCTGCTCTTTTTCCTTTAGTTTAGGATTTAGTTTAGGATCTGCTGTAAGAGCAGTCACAGTCTGTTTCTCCAGTTGTGAAGTCTTCTTACCAGTTCAGTACCAGTTGTGGCAACAATGCAGCTCTGTCTGGATAGACTCCAACACGCAAGATTTCCAGTTCAGGATGCTCCCTCAAGACAGACATCCTCCATCACAATTCCCTCTGGACAAACCTGTAGCTGCAATATAGCACATGTTCTACAAGAGCAAGGTACGTCTAACATAGGGGTCTATTCCCTAAGCTGCCGAAGGATCTAGCCGTAACTTCGGCTGATCAGGTAGCTTCGGCCCCAGGACCCCTTCGGTTCAGTGGAACCGAAGGGCTGCTGTACAGTCGATAGTGGCTTATGCTTCGGCTCGACTGAGCCGAGGTGAAAGCTGAAGCTGGCTGAACGGCCGGCCGACAGCCCGCTTCTGACAGCTGGGTGGAGCCAGCCGTCATCTTACGGCTAGCTCCGGCCACTTGCAAAGAGATCAGCGTCCTTGGTTACTGGGTAACCAGGGACGTTATCGGGGTGCCCATGATTCCCCAGCTAATGCACATGCTCAGTAACTCAAATAAGGGTGATGCTGTAATCTCAGGACACAACTAGGGATGCAGCATTATCGGGACTAAAGACAGAGATATGGGACTGTCCTGGCAAATCAAGAACAGTTGGCATCTATGGCTACAGCTAACAACTGTATAAAGCACATAGTAAAAGTGGATCGGGACTCGATAAGTGAAGATTTGCTATGTTGTAGGGAATATGTATAAATGATAATTGTGCATAAACATTACCTGAAAGATGTCCCTTTTGTCTGAAATAGTGCCTGAAAAACAGCAGTGCATTTCTTGTTATGAGAGTATGTCTGGGCACTCCTGTGCTCACAGCCTCATAGCTGTATATTTGTTTTGTGGGATTTAAGTCAGTGCTGCCTCTGACTGCCAGTCGCAGGAGATCTGGAGTGAGGTTTTGTGATGCCACTACTGTGCTGCTCAAGGTTATCCTTGCTGGAGGCCCTAACATGAGGAAGCAAAGTCTTGCCTCAACCTAGATCAGGGGTGGCAAACTCAAATTCATCGGTGGCCGTATCAGCAGTATGGTTACCCTCAAAGGGCCGGTTGTATAGGACTATGCATCTACTCTTTATTATCATAAATAGTTGCCTCTGCATTCAGTTGCTTTTTTTTTTTCAACATTTTCTGTAATTTTTCCTAATTATAGTAAAAAATAAGATGGTCACCTCGACACAGAGTCACAGCGCAGAAAAAAAGCATGATAAATCATTAATGGGGAAAGATCAGTTGCAAGGATAGTACAGGAAATACTGCTAACTAGACCTTGAGCCTCTTCCTGACTTTTTTGGACACAGCTAGTTCTGTTCCTCTTTAAACAATGAACACTATTGCTTAAGACAGGGTCCCTACACTACAAAATACTGAAGATAAACTATAATAGTTCCCTTTAATCACAGGATCGCATGTGAGCACAGATGGTGGTGCACATAATGACCACGCAACCTATCTGATCCTAGACTAATGTTGAATCCGTCCTATCGCTTGCTGTGTGCGTTGAATATCCAAATAATGCTGCTTTGATGCCTTTTGTTCCAATAAGGTACACCCCAGAATGCACTTGCCACCACTTTGTAATTGGCTTGAAGCGGAAGTTTAGGCAAAAATTAAAAGGGATTTTTTTAACCTTTTTTCATGCAAACATTTTTCATTGTGCTTAGTGTCCAATCCTGGCTTCTGCTGGGTGCTGGGATCATCCCAGCACCCAACAGAAGCCGGGATTGGACACTGGGATCAATTAACTGACATTGCACAGGAGTTAATTCACCCTGTCCTGGCAAATCAAGATAACAAGAGATTCCGAAGCCTGATGAAGACAGCAAGAAGATGATGGCACTGATGAAGGAGCTCCCGGACATTGCTGGAGTGAAAGTGAGGATACGTTCTATTTGAGCAATGAAATGCACCAAGCAAAATACCCATCTGCTTTGTTGTCATAGGCAACGAATATGCAAGTATTTATCATTGGAATCTCTATTCCAAGCACCAACATGTGGAGTCTTGTAAACCAGCTAGTGCTTGAACTTCTATGTATGCACCAAAAAATCAGGGCATGCACAGTACAATAGCCTGTCACATTTGGTTTACTAAAGCTTTTTGCAAATTAAGGTTTTTTACATTCTCTTTCAAAAGGGAGTTCTAAAGTCCCAGCATATACTATCCTCTTATAACATCAGCATTGTAATTGGAATACATATTATAGTGTTTTTGATAATGCAAGCAAAGCTTACTTTTAAAAAATCCCTTTTTTGTAGTGAGTGCCGCCTTCCATCTCCAGGCACCTATGACAACTTCCTGGACTTCCAGTGTGCTTTGTATCTCTTTCCCTGTTGCTTGATGTGATGCAATCTCCCTTTCTCTAGACTACATAACCCATCATGCCTTGCTTCCTCTTCACATCAGAATCTCCCCTTTACTTCAGGAGCCCTCTTCACATCATAATATCCCCTTCACTTCAGGAAACCTCTTCACATAAGAATCTATCCTAAATTTCAAGAGCCCTCTTCACATCAGAATCTCCCCTTCACTTCAGGAGCCCTCTTCACATCAGCATCTCCTCTTCACTTCAGGAGCCCTCTTCACATCAGCATATTCCCTTCATTTCAGGAGCCCTCTTCACATCAGAATCTCCCCTTCACTTCAGGAGCCCTCTGCCCATCAGAATATCCACTTCACTTCAGGAGCCCTCTTCACATCAGAATCTCCCCTTTACTTCAGGAGCCCTCTTCACATCAGAATCTCCCCTTCACTTCAGGAGCTCTCTTCCCATCAGAATATCCCCTTCACTCCAGGAGCCCTCTTCACATCAGAATCTCCCCTTTACTTCAGGAGCCCTCTTCACATCAGAATCTCCCCTTCACTTCAGGAGCTCTCTTCCCATCAGAATATCCCCTTCACTCCAGGAGCCCTCTTCACATCAGAATCTCCCCTTTACTTCAGGAGCCCTCTTCACATCAGAATCTCCCCTTTACTTCAGAAGCCCTATTCACATCAGAATATCGCCTTCATTTCAGGAGCCCTCTTCACATCAGCATCTCCCCTTCATTTCAGGAACCCTCTTCACATCAGAATCTTCCCTTCACTTCAGGAGCCCTCTTCATATCAGAATCTCCCCTTAATTTGAGGAGCCCTCTTCACATCAGAATAACCCCTTCACTTCAGGAGCCCTCTTCAGATCAGCATCTCCCCTTCACTTCAGAATCTCCCCTTCACTTCAGGAGCCCTCTTCAGATCAGCATCTCCCCTTCACTTCAGGAGCCCTCTTCACATCAGAATCTCCCCTTCACTTCAGGAGCCCTCTTCATATCAGAATCTCCCCTTCACTTCAGGAGCCCTCTTCACATCAGAATAACCCCTTCACTTCAGGAGCCCTCTTCAGATCAGCATCTCCCCTTCACTTCAGAATCTCCCCTTCACTTCAGGAGCCCTCTTCAGATCAGCATCTCCCCTTCACTTCAGGAGCCCTCTTCACATCAGAATCTCCCCTTCACTTCAGGAGCCCTCTTCGCATCAGAATCTCCCCTTCATTTCCGGAGCCCTCTTCACATCGGCATCTCCCCTTCATTTCAGGAGTCCTATTGCCCTCTTTACAAAGACCGACCCACATTCCTGGGATTCTATTAGATGTGCCTGCTTCTCCCTGCTGGCCACTGGGTGCGATTGACTTTAGCTGTGTCCTCTGCTGATTGTCTTCCTGGATTGTAGTCACGTCTAAAGGAATGCCAGGGATGTGTTCTTTCAAATAAAGCTTGAAATGATTGATGCAGAGTAAGCTGATAGGTGGGAGCGGGAGGCCAACAACTGTTTGGATGATGAATTGATTGATGAATGATGGAAGGCATTCAGACAGGAATTGAAGGTGGGGTCAAGATACTTGCTGCAGTTTCAAAGGGTTATACTGAGGAGATGCAAGTTTACAGGGAATTGAGAGCAACCTGTTTCAACACAAGTGTGAGGAAAAAATGGTAAGGCTGGAGTTCAGCTTTAAATAATGTAGTTTCTCTTGGTTACAGCTGCTGTATTATGCAATTTCAAGTTTCCTTTTCTGCACACCAATCATTTCCATGCTTATAAATAGCAATAGTGCATATTGGGGTTTTTTAAGAAGGTATTCTTGAGTAATGTTTGCTTATAGTTCAGAAGATTTAAATCTCTAAATACTTATGACGTTGTCAGTGCGACAGCAACAAGAAGAAAGGCTGTCACTCTTTCACATTACTTTCCCATGGCTTACGGATTTGTTGGCGCTTTGCTCTCTAGTAAATATGAGAAGTAGATAGCAAATGTCCTTTGAGCTTCCTCTATCTGTGCTCATCATATGGAAATTCTTGCGTAGCTCACAATGATTTATAAAATAAGAGACAAAGGAGAACGGAAGTTTGCAATGTCCTCAAGACAAGGCATAAATTATGCTGTTATAGGTCATGACTGTCACTGGGTTATTGCAGTCAGCGAATTTTTTATTTTTACCAAATATCATGCCTGCTAATATTTCAAGTGACACCACATCCGTAATGTGTCACATAACTGTTTACTATAGTGGGCTTCATTTAAAGGGTCAAGCTACACCAAACTGACTTGAACTACTTTAGATCAGGGAAAGTCAAATGTTGGCCCTCTAACTGTGGTAAATCTACAAATCCCATGTGGCATTGCAAAACTCTCACAGCCACAGGCATGAATTCCAGAGTCAGATGCATGATGGGAATTAGTATTTCACCACAACTGGAGGGCCAAACATTGGCTACCCCTGATTTGGCTGATAGCAGATGCTGGAGAGGTGAACCACCTGACTATTTTTTATAGCCTTGGAGACTCTACTGGTGAGATCTCTGCGATTGGGTTCCTGGCCTGCCACACTTCTTGTGGCTATTATGGGGGTTTCCCATATATTTTTTTAATGGGTACATTTTTTTCTATTCTGAATGCTGCTGAGTTACATTATAATTACTATTATATTATAGTTACTATTATGGAGTATAATCCTCCATGGTCTTCTCAAGTTTTGATTTCCATATGTAATAGGTGGCCTTATAGCTCTGGTATTGATATCAGGATTTAGGGGAGCTCTTTTCCCTTTTAGGGTCCTACGGAGCTGCCCTTGCGTGCATGCTTCCAGCTGACACCTACAGACGCTGCGTGCGTCCACAGAAAGAGATAGCTGTACTCCAAGGCACTCCCATTACTCCTGCACTGTTCCTGCTGAACGGTGCATGTGAGATACTCAGGGTGCACACTACCTTGCCGAATGTCTGGGGAAGGGGTGTTCCTACACCTGGAGCCAGCGGCAGTGTCCAGTGAGCTTGATGAGTGTTTGTACACATGTACTGAGGGAATCATGTACTGAGTTGTTCTAATCCATTAAAAAGTAACTCCACTTTGTTTTGATGAGGAAAAACAACCCCCTCTGGTTGATCAATGAACATTGCACAGATTTTAACAAACTTCATTGCAGATTTCTACCTTTTCTGTTCTAAAGAAAAAGCTGTTTCTTCCACCATGTCCTTTCCAGACTGATTGAAATGGTTTGTTATAAATTTCAGTGTTCATTCAAGTGAGGAAAGTTGCAATGTCTGCATCCATTTAAAAGTAGTTAGCCCTAAAGCTGTCCATGGCCACTGTCACAGTACCCGAACAGAGCTGGCAGCTGATTGACTGCCAGCTGTGATCATTCAAAGATTTTAAAACCAAGGGATGCTGGACGAAAGGGTGCCGACACCACAACCCACTGTGCGAATTTGGCTGGTTCATCAAAAACTGGCTAAAATTTGTAGGGATGCACAGAAAGTTCGGCCGCCGAAACATATTGGCCGAAAATAGCACTTTTGGCAAAATGGCAGAAGTGCCATCTTTCGACCGAAATAGCGGTGCATCCGTGTTTTCTTCCCTCCCCGCTGACACAGCGCCGCGTCAAGCGGGGAGGAGGGAAACTGCCACAGGAGGCCAAGCAGTGCGGGGGAGGAGAGCGCTGTGAGCAGCCAGCATCTCTACTCCCGCACCGCTCAGCCTCCTGTGACAGATCAGGAGAGCGGCGGTGTGGGGGCTGAGGCAGCTGTCATTTCTGTCACAGGAGGCTGAGCGGTGCGGGAGGAGAGATGCTGGCTGCTCACAGCGCTCTCCTCCCCCGCACTGCTTGGCCTCCTGTGACAGTTTCTCTCCACCTGCCAGAGGAGATTAAGCTCTCCTCCCCGCACCGCTCGGTTGGCCTCCTGTGACAGCGAGTCAGGAAGGAGAGCGGGTGCAAACACTCAGTGATCAGTGATCGCTGAGTGTTTGTAAATAATTGAGGACATAGTATGTTTACTGTGTCCCCAATTATGAATGAATGGGAAGTAATCTACATCATTTACTGCTCATTCATGATTGTGGATATAGTAAATATACTATGTCCACAAGTTATGAATGAACAGGAACACTCAGGGGTCTATTCACTAAGCTGCCGTAGGCAGCCGACTCAACGACCGACCTGAAGCGAAGTGAGCCGAACGCTGTTCGGCTATTAACTTCAGGCTGGTACGTCTGATTCCAGCCGTATATCGGCTGACATCAGCCGTACATCGGGTGGCTTTGTGTGTTCGGCCGACCTGAAGTGCAGAAGGAGTTTGAACCTCCGGCAGGCTACTCGCTGCTGTTCGGTCTATTCTCATAGATGCCGAACAGCAGTGAGTAAATAGGCTGTACTGCTCGGTCCCTCTGTGGAACCGAGCAGAATAGAAAAATAGTTTTAAAAAAGTAGAAAAAAATATAGAAAACGATTGTGCAGAGGTAGCAGTGACAGCTAGCTCCGCCCCACTGTTTTCTATTGGCGGGCGGTTCTGCTGCCGTCAAAAAAAAAATGTCGCCATAGGAATGCATTGCTAGATTCCTATTGGCTATTTCAATTTGCAATAGCCAATAGCAAACTAGCTATTGCACCCACCCTCTGCTGCTGTCAATCACTAGAGGGGAACTGATGGAGAACTGCAGGTGCCCTCTGCTGATTGACAGCAGCAGTGGGCAGGTGCAATAGCTAGTTTGCTATTGGCTATTGCAAATTCAAATAGCCAATAGGAACAATAGGAATCTAGCTATGCATGGTGAATATTTTATTCTGACGGCAGTCAAAGACTCGATGCCAGAATAATAAAAAAAAAGCAGGGAAAGGTTTACTCTGCTCGATCGAGCAGAGCAAAACTTTCCTTTAGAAACTGTTTCTCTCCCGGGTATCTAATAGCGGGAGACTCCCGGAGCGTCCGGGAGAGTTGGGCTGTCTGGAGATCAGTGTCCCTGGTTACCAGGAACGCTGATCTCTCTGCAAGTGGCCGGAAGATCACGGCTGGCTGCGCCCAGCTGTCAGAAGCAGGCTTTCACCTCGGCTCTGTCGAGCCGAAGCATATGCCTTCAGCTCGACTGAGCCAATCGGCAGACTTCGGGAGCTGTGCGGGTTATAGTGAATAGCCCGTACAGCAGCCCTTCGGTTCTACTGACCCCTCAGTATAGAGGATTCCTGTTCATTCATAACAGGGGCTGCAGAAAAAAGAGATTGAGGACTCTGTGTTCTCAATCTCTTTTTCTATTTTAAAAAAGTATTAGTACCGGTACTTGTCCAAGTACTCACAGATACAATTAATGATACATATTGGTTAAGTGTCATATGACAGTTTTTGTAAAACAATACAGACTAATGATTTCAGGACAGTGGTGGAGCGCCAGAGCCAGGTCCCAGCTGCAACTTCTGCGACCCTGGTAGTTCTTGTGAAAATGCCAAGTATCAGCACTGGTATATGAACATCCCTAGAACTTTCTATTGCAGGGGATCCCTAAACTTTTAAGCACCTCCCGTCCGCCGAAGTAGAAGAACGGCCAGACGGGAGCCCTGTAGATGCGGGTGAGTGTCTAAAAAATCCTTTGTGCCCGCGCCTGCTCGTGCGCAGCGCCTGGCATGCACAAGCAGAAATCTGTCAAAATCTGAAATAGCCAGCAATGGCTGTTTACATACAAGCAGTCCGGCATGTGTAGAGACGCCCAATCGCTTGTATGTGGTATCTTCATGCAAGCAGGGAGAACGAAGGGAGCTCAGAACACAATCTCCCTCCGATCTCCTCCCCATGTTGTGAATGCAGGAAGTGATCTTTATTATATCACTTCTGCATTCAGCTGTCATTCTCCGGCTACAGAAGCCAGAGAGAATCTGGTGAAGCAGATCTCTGCTTCATCAGCTTCTTTGGGGGTCCCTAGGTGACATTAGGGGTCTTTGAGACCCCTGATGTGTTCATAAAGAGGACCTGTCACTGTAATTTGAAATCACATGGGGGACTTCTTAGCCACAATACACACAAAAAAAGCCAAACATTTATTTTAAGCCCCCCACCCCCACATACACGCGCAAACATGTGCCGAGGCGCCTACAAGCAAAAACGACGATTGCGCCCCTTACGCCGCATATGTTACATATCATTGTGAACGTCAGAGTGTGTGCAATAATTTTAGAGCCATCAATCACTGTTAACACTAAATTCATGAGCGGTAAAAGGTTCTAAAGCGTCGCCTATGGTCAATTTTGGGTGTGGTCATTTTGTTGCAATTTAAATTCATGAGCGGTAAAAGGTTCTAAGGTTCTAAAGCGTCGCCTATGGTCAATTTTGGGTGTGGTCGTTTTGTTGCGATTTTGCGGGTGTGCGCCATTTTCAGGCTTGACGTGTTTGGTATCTATTTAAGCGACGTGACCCCGTCTTTTATATTTTACCAAAAAATTGGGTAATAATAAATGTAATAAAGGGAAAACAGTTTTTGATTTTAATTTTCGGTACTCTTTTCATTATATAGTAAAAAATAAAAACCCCAGTGGTGATTAAATACCACCTTTTTCATTGAGTTGCTATTCTGCTCTGTACTATGTGGGTACCGAGCAGAATAGCCGAGCGGCATTCGGCTATTCACTTACTACCATTCGGCCACTATGAGAATAGGTGCGAACGGCAGCGAGTAGCCTGTCGGAGCTTCGGCTCAGCCGATCCAGATGTTGGATTGGCTGAGTCAAAGTCCTTCTGCACTTCGGGTCAGCCGAAGTGTTCAGCTGACCGAAGTGCGGCTGAAGCTAGCCAATGTATGACTGAAATCAGCTGTACAAGCTTCAAGTGAATAGCTGAACAGCGTTTGGCTCACTTCACTTCGGGTGGGTTTTTCACTCGGCTGCCTACGGCAGTTTTATGAATAACCTTGTAAATGTAAATAACAGAACTTGTCTTGATAGCAGTCACCCTAATGCTCTGTACAGCAGCATCCAGAAGGGGAAAGTGAGGACCAGCATTTGGAAGCAGTCAGGTTCAGCAGCAAGATCCCTTGGTACATCTAGGATTTTTCATATACAGTATGTATTGAACTGCTTTCTAGGAGTTCAAGTGTAATAAAAGATTTGAGAAGACTGGTAGTGTATTAGAAAATGTTGAACTTGGTCAGCAGCTTACCACAGACATTTCACAATCTGTCTATAATTCCCCCAACCTGTGAATGTGAATGTAGGATGAGATTGTTCTTTATTGAAGGCGTTCTCATGATTCGAGAAGGTTCACCTGTTGGTGGTCAGCAGAGTACAGCTACATCAGAAAGACAGCAAACTGCCATGAACTTTAAACGCCTTTAATCCAGCAAGCTGGCTCTGTAATTTAGAGACTGCCTGCAGAGCGGCACAGTTATTGAAGTTTATTAATATCTTTCTGGAGATGTGGTCTTACAACTACACTGAAATCTCTAGGTGTGGTCTCAGCAGACATGTGTAATATATGGTCACTCATCACTACCCTTATTGTTGTGTTGCAAAAACATCTACCTATATACTAAGGCAGCCTTTCTCAACCAGAGTGCCACAGCACCTTGGGGTGCATTGTGGCTTCTTCAGGGGTGCCTTGACATTTTCACACAGCATCATACCTTTACATGGTGTAGGTGGGCAGGCCACCAGAACCATGGAAAAGAGTTACGCTAATTCAGGTAGGATGGGATCCATTCAAAAGACTGTTTCCAGGTCTGATCCACCTCCTGCTCTTTGCCATGCTGGCGCATTTGTGGCTCCTAATGTGATGATGGGACTATGATGTGAAGGGGGAACTCCAATGTGAAGTGGGGGTTTCTGATGTAATGAGAGAACTCCGATGTGAAGGAGGAGCTTCTGAAACGAAGGGGGACTTCTGATGTGACGGAGGGCTTGTGGTATGAAGGGGGACTTCTGATGTTACAAGGGCAAGAGGGCTCCGGGAATGAAGGGGAGATTCAGATGTGAAGAGGGCTCCTGAAATGAAGGGGAGATTCTGATGTGAAGAGGGCTCCTGAAATGAAGGGGAGATGCTAATGTGAAGAGGGCTCCTGAAATGAAGGGGAGATGCTGATGTGAAGAGGGCTCCTGGAATGAAGGGGATATTCTGATGTGAAGAGGGCTCCTGAAATGAAGGGGAGTTTCTGATGTGAAGAGGGCTCCTGAAATGAAGGGGAGATTCTGATGTGAAGAGTGCTCCTGAAATGAAGGGGAGATTCTGATGTGAAGAGGGCTCCTGAAATGAAGGGGAGATTCTGATGTGAAGAGGGCTCCTGAAATGAAGGGGAGATTCTGATGTGAAGAGGGCTTCTGAATGAAGGGGAGATTCTGATGTGAAGAGGGCTCCTGAAGTGAAGGGGATATTCTGATGTGAAGAGGGCTCCTGAAATGAAGGGGAGATGCTGATGTGAAGAGGGATCCTGAAATGAAGGGGAGATTCTGATGTGAAGAGGGCTCCTGGAATGAAGAGAAGATTCTGATGTGAAGAGGGCTCCTGGAATTAAGGGGAGATTCTGATGTGAAGAGGGCTCCTGAAGTGAAGGGGAGATTCTGATGTAAAGAGGGCTCCTGAAATGAAGGGGAGGTGCTGATGTGAAGAGGGCTCCTGAAATGAAGGGGAGATTCTGATGTGAAGAGTGCTCCTGAAGTGAAGGGGGCTTTGAGACTTTGCATACTTTTAGGCCCCATTCACACTAACGGTTTCCACCGCTAAATTGCGAGAAGTCGACGGCCAGTGATATTCAATGGAGCTGTTCTAATGTACAGCTCCATGTCGCTTGAGCAGGACCCTTTTTCCCGTGGATGTCGTGCGATTTTTCTATTTTTGAATGCAGCCCGACGGTGAAGGTTGCGTGATCATCGCTGGAACGTCGCCCGAACAGTCACGCTATCCCGCCGCGAGGAAATCCACTCCAGGTGAGCGTCGCTCAGTGTGAATGGGGCCTTAAAGGGTGCCTTGACTGAAAGAGGTTGAGAAACACTGTACTAAGGGACAGCACAGTAGCAAGCAAATTATAGTAACAAGAGATATAGGAGCTGTTTAAGTATCATTATATTTGCTGATACATGTAAATCCATCTGCACCCAAAAACATATATCTGTATTGCATCATTGTTGACAAGCTGCAGCACATGCCGATTTCTTATATCTTCTCTGAGATTCTGGTGGTGTAATACACAGCACAAGTTCCAGCTTGTCCTTCCTGCTGCAATCACCACAAAGTCCGATGATGGTGTCACTCCCTCAGCATGAATACTTTTTTTACTGCTGTCCTTCCCTACTACTGGTTAATTCTACATTGCAGAGGTTTCATCCTGAGGGTGTTACACCTTTGTTATAGCCTTGTGGGATGGTTTGGAAACCCAAATTACGACTTTCCATGTAAGAAGCCTACATGTGATTCAGCCCACCAGTAGCCACCTACAACTGAAATCTCAGTGTAGCATTGTGATTGATTTTAAGTGCTGGTAAGGAACACATATAATCTGTAATAAAAGGGATATGTATACACATTCAGTGTATTCTGACTCCGATTGTTGTATTAGAGATTTATCCCTTGCTGAGACCTCTATGCCTAGCCTGTATAAGCAGATATAATCACTGCAGACAATCCTTTTCAGATACATGAACTCACCAAATACCTTTTCCATCCACAAAGGTGCTTTATTCTGTACATCGGGTTACAGCAGACAACAGGATACAGCAGATGGATGAATTGGCGGTATTTAAGGCGTTCGAAGATGATAATGTTTCCAAGCATGCAATGCAGAGTAACATGTGGTCCTGTTACAAGCAGCCATGACACTGGAAATTACTATTCAAGAAGAAGGGTGAAGCATTACACGCAAGGGAAATACATCATAGATGTGAGGGAAGGGAACACAGATAAAAACTTGTGCAATAACCACTAGATAGCAGTATATGAACTTAGCCATACAGTACCAATGAGAAAATGGCTTAAAGGAGAACTATGGGGTAAGTGGTTTTCCCCATACTTCTCCTAAGGGTCACAGGAGGACATAAACTAGCGTCCTCCCATGACCCAAATCTTAGTATATCGCGAGCTACAGCTCGCGGTATACTGAGACCGCAGCAGCCGGGACAGATCCCGACATTACTGTCGAGATCTACCCAGCTGCGTGATTGACAGCTGGCTCTGCCTATCTAGAGGCAGAGCCAGCTGTACCCGCCCCTCCCCCGTCCGTTCCGCCAGTGAGCGCTGGAGGATCGTTGTGCGGAGGGTGGGAATCCCTGCAGGGAGCCGTAAGTGACAGTCACGGCTCTCTGCAGGGACATGATCATGAAGTGAGCAAGGAACGGTGTGTGTTCGCTCATTTCCTGATCTATTGAGCCGAAAATCGCTCGCTGAGTGAAAATCACTTGCCTCATAGTTCTCCTTTAAGGAAAATAAACTATATAATTCTCATTTAACATTAATGTAAATATTGACTGTACCTATATTTTACACAACTATTGTGGCAGCACACAGGGAATTATTCTATGGGAACTACAGGTTTTAAAAAAATATTTATGTGAATGAGATAAGCCTATTGTAAGATTTTCTGCATGGCTACATTCCCATGGGTGCCAAAAGTATGTTCTTGGCATACAGTTTTAATACCTTCCAGGGGCCCCTCACCATTGAGTTTGAAAGGGTGTACACATTGAGTGTAGAATAATGATGGTGTGCAAAGGTACTGGGGGCTTCATTTTTAAAACTTCAACTAGCCGGGCGGATGCAATTCACAGAACACTATCGCCGCTAAATGGCGCTGACGAGTATTGACTTTCCTTGCCTAACCCATGATTAATATACTTGCCTTACCAACAATTCTGACTGTGCACCTAGGCTAGGGTGTGTCATGGGAGCCAGGAAACCAGACCACACGGAAACACAGGTAAAATAAAGTGTTTTATTTAAAGGAACATAAATAAACATTAATCAGGGAGCAGCGAGGTCAGGAACAAGCTAGTCAAGTCCAATGCGGGTACATCTACCGAGCCGGGATCACGTCCAAAGCGGGTATAGTCGTCCAAGCCGGGGTCAAGTCCAAAGCGGGTAGTCGTCCAAGCCGATGCGAAGTCGAGAGCCAGAGGAAACGTCAGCCGGACCGGATCATACACAGAATAACACAAAGAAGGAACTCAGATTGCCAGAGATGCACCTTGGAGCACAAACGCAAAGGGCAATGAACCTGAATCCTGAGCAGACTGATATAGTCAGGTGTTGCCACATAATCACTGTGCGACACCCAGGCAGCAGGCAAGCGATGATGCAATCAGAGGATATAAAAGAGACTGCGGTCTGCACATGTCCAAAATGGCTGCCACCATGAGGACAAGGTAAGACCTTGACAGGGTGACATCCCAGGGAATGCTAAGTAGCCCAAAATCTTGCAAGATGAGAATACTTCACTGTGCTGTATCAAAATCTTGCGAGAGTTTGGCTACTCTGCATTTCCTGGGCTCTCACTGGAAGGATGGTGATGTCACCCCCTGCAGTACAGAAGCCAGCAATAAGGTAAGTATGTTAACTAACTGTTTTCCCTGCCTACAGTGTTTTTTATTTCACTTTTTGGCAACATTTTAAGATGGGGAAGGATAACAAATTAATAAAGAGAGTCTAACAATATAACTGTTATAGCCTAGCCAGATTCTTATTGCCTAACACAGCATGTCCCAAGCTTTTCTCAATGCATCCTTTAAAAGTATGCAAAATCTTGAGACACCCCAGTCTAAAATGTAAAAACGTAGATTAAAAAATGTAAAATATGTGAATTAAAAAATGTACAAAATGAGGTCTGGCTCCACCCAAAATCAATTTTAGACCCTTCAACTAGATAGGGTCTGGATTTTAAGGGTGACCCCCACAAAAAAAAACAATGTGGGGTTCCCCTTCACATCAGATTCCCTCTTTCACATCAGGACCCGCCACTTCATGGGCCCCCCCCCCCCCCCCCCTTCACACTTTCCCATCAAGTGCCCGCTTCACATAAGGACCCCTCCTTCACATCAGGACTAGTGATGAGCCGAACAACCCCCTGTTCGGTTTGAATTCGAACTTTCAAACATGGAAACACTTTGAATTTGAACGCAATTCAAGTCTATGGGGGTAGAACTTTGAAAATCAATTGACCCCATTTTGAAGGCTTATTTGCAAGTTATTGGCCATAAAAGGTGTATGGGGATCCGGGTACTGCCCGGGGATACATGTATCAATGCAAAAAACACTTATACACTGTACCTAAATCCTTGGACACTGATAGACTTACCGCATGTCCTAAATGTGCCGCACACCTCCCTGATATCACACATCTTTTCTGGACTTGCCCGATCACCACTGTCCTATATGGGTTCCATCACAGGAAATCACAGAAACATTCACCCCTTGCTTTGTCTGTTCCACTCCTTACCTGAACCACACGTATCTCGGCAATCCCCTCTAAATCGCTGGGAACATTTGCACCTACTCGGGGCAAAAAAATGTATACTACAAAACTGGATAATTAGTTAGTCGCCACAATTATCTAACTTGAAACATATGCTCTTTAAATTCTTTTCTATGGACCTGTTAGATGTGCTCAACTGTAATACTGTTCGGGCTAAAAACGTTTCGGAATTTGACGACTTTATTCAAAAAGATATCTCTGTTAACCACATGAATAATTTGCGCTCATTTATTCTGGCCACTACCGGATACGATCGGTCAGGCTGAAGGATCTGGCCCCTTTACAGTGGTTTAAAGAAATAGAATATGGCGACCAAACCTCTTCAACAAGCCTCTAACACATGTAATAAGCAAGCTCCGGTCCATACCAACTAGCTTTGCATGTCTTTATGAATCTCTCAAACAGACCCCTGTACAGACTTAGACCTAGAAAAGACCTAACACATTTTCCAACCTAGACCCTTTACTACTACAAATTGCCCTAACAAGTCCCAGTTACGCTGTGAGAACAATTTATAGTTTATATTCTGTAAACGTAATGCTCTGTTTAGTTAATTATATAGTTAATTGATAGACCATAAGTTATGGTCGGCGTCATCATTAATGATGCCCTCAGTAGTTTTATATTATTTTTTCCTCTTTTAAGCTGAAATGTCATTAGTTTATCTTGACTAAACAAGGATGGTTTCATTTTGGTGGAGACCCTCCCTCTTAAAATGTATAACAACGAATCGCTTTATGTCTCTTTTGATTACTTTGAAAAGTTACTTTATGACTATTTGTTGTAAACTCGCTATATACTTTTCAATAAAATCTTATTGCTAAAAAAAAAAAATTGGAGCAGTGATTTTAACATCACTTAAAGTGAAACAATACAAATGAAACATTCCTTTAAATATCTTGCCTGGGGGTCCCCTTAAACTGCCTGTAAAGTGGCGCATCGGTACAATGTATAGAACCTGCTGCAGCAAAAATGACATTTTGAAAGAAAAAAAATGACATTTAAAAAAAAAAATAGGTCTGGTAGGAATTTTAGGAGGGACCCCATGTAAAAAAAAAAAAAGTGTGCGGGGTTCCCCCTTAAAGTCATACCAGGCCCTTAAGGTCTGGTAGGAATTTTAAGGAGGAACCCCACCCCCAAAAATGGGGAATAAAAGTCATGGCCCCTAAAATTTCATAGCAGACCCTTGATCCAAGCACAGGCCTGGTAGGGCAGGAAAGGGGGGGATGAGCAAGCGCCCCCCCCTCTGCGATACCAGGCAACATGCCCTCAGCACTGGAAGGGTGCTTTTCCAGGGCCACTCCTGGAAAAGCACCTTGTCCCCATGCTGATGGGGACAGGGGCCTCTTCCCCACAAGCCCTGGGGCGTTGTATGTGGGGGTGTGGGCAGGGCAGGGCCAGATTTACTCTCCCTGCCGCCCCAAGGCCAGGTTCCGCAATGTGCCCCCCTCCCTGCCGACCCCCCCCATCAATGACGAATGGCAACCAGAAGGCAGGGCAGCAGGGTTAGTTTTAATTTTTTTATTGTTTCTTTTTACTTTATATTATTTTTTTATACATTTTTCCCCCCACTTAAAGTGACATTACAGTCAAAAAATGTGTTCCCTCCCCCATGTTAATGTCAGCACTTACCTTAAATGATGTCTCTTAATCCGATCTTCTTCTTTCCTGATGTTTTCATCTGTCCCTCCAGCGGTGCGGCGGCTCTCTGATCCAGCGCTGACTCCTCTGTCCCTGCAGGCACTTCCGATCCAGCAGTGTCTGCATGCATGTGCACGCGTCCATAGACTTACCTTGCGTCTCAACTTTTGCATATATCTATGCTTGCTAACAGTATATATAGGCAAAAAAAAAAACGTAGGGTATAGAACCCCTTTAACTTTATTGCTATCACACAGGAGCTAACAATCTCCTGTGTGATAGCAATTGGAGGTGACAGGTTCTCTTTATTAAACCCGTCACCTCCAGGACAGGAGTTCTAGCACTGTGCTAGTACTCCTGTGACAGCAGAGAGGGGAAGACGGCTCTCCCCTCTCACTAGACGGAGCGGCAGGGTTACTTTTAACCCTGCCGCTCTGCTCACTGCATCGGCGGCAGCTACTCAGAGCAGAGACTCAGCAGCTGGGGGAGGATGGAGCCCGGTGGACGATGCAAGCGAAGAGAGAGGTAGGTGTAGGGGACGGGCTGCAAACTTATTACAAGTGATTCAGGGAACATCGCCGAGATCACTTGTAAACGTACACGGCTTCCCCACACTTACTGCCCGGCGCCCAGAACATATAGTCGGGGAATTCCACATCGGTGCCGCCCTCCTGCGCTCTGCCGCCGGGCCTCGGTGGCCTTGTGGGGAATCCGGACCTGGGGCAGGGGGCTTATTCACATCAGGGTACCCGTTTAATAAAGGGGCACCCAGTTGCGCCCCCCCCTTGTGAATGAGTAAGGGGTACTTGTACCCCTACCCATTCACTAAAGGGTTAAATCAAATAGTAAAAAAGAGGCCAGACTTTTGAAAACATACTTTATTTGAAAAAAAACAAAAGACAAGTTTTTGAAAAGTCTTTTATTTTTTAAAAAATGGATCCACCAACGTAATCCAGCGTCAATCAAGACGCCCAGCGTTGTCCACGACAATGACGAATGACTGCCGTCCCGTCCGTTTGCGACGAACACCCGCCGGAGAATGGCATTTTGACGGATGCCGGCAACATATAAACAATTGGGTGGAGCTAGCAGTGACATCTAGCTCCGCCCAGCTGTTTACAGTTGTAACAGGTGAGCCATGATTGGGCAAAGTCATCATGACTTTGCCCAATCATGGTTCTTACAGAGTACTGGGCCCTGATTGGGCAAAGTCTTGCACCTGACCTGTGGTCAGGTGCAAGGCTTTAGCCAATCAGGGATCACAAGGCACAGTGAACACACAAACTGCCGATGTTCGAGTTTGACTCTCATTCAACTCAGGAACCCTCAGTGTTACCTTCACGTCAGGAACCTCCTGTCCTACCTTCGCATCTGGAGCCCCCAGTCTTACCTTCACATAAGGAGCCTCCAGTCTTTCTTTACATCAGGAGCTCCCAGTATTACCTTCACATCAGGAACTCCTAGTCCTACCTTCACATCAGGAGCCCACAGTCCTACCTTCACATCTGGAGCACCCAGTCTTACCTTCACATCAGGGATCTCCTGTCCTACCTTCACATCTGGAACCCACAGTCTTACCTTCACATCAAGGATCTCCTGTCCTACCTTCACATCAGGAGCACACAGTCCTACCTTCACATCAGGAGCCCACAGTCCTACCTTCACATCAGGAGCCCACAGTCCTACCTTCACATCAGGAACTCACAGTCCTACCTTCGCATCAGGAGCCCACAGTCCTACCTTCACATCAGGAGCTCTCAGTCCTACCTTCACATCAGCCTACCGTCACATGAGGAGCCCACAGTCCTACCTTCACATCAGGAGCCCACAGTCCTACCTTCACATCAGGAGCCCACAGTCCTACCTTCACATCAGGAGCCCACAGTCCTACCTTCACATCAGGAACTCACAGTCCTACCTTCGCATCAGGAGCCCACAGTCTTACCTTCACATCAAGGATCTCCTGTCCTACCTTCACATCAGGAGCCCACAGTCCTACCTTCACATCAGGAGCCCACAGTCCTACCTTCACATCAGGAACTCACAGTCCTACCTTCGCATCAGGAGCCCACAGTCCTACCTTCACATCAGGAGCTCTCAGTCCTACCTTCACATAAGGAGCCCCCAGTCCTACCTTCACATCAGGAACCCTCAGTGCTACCTTCACATCAGGAGCCACCTATGCCACCTTCACATTAGGAGCCCAAAGTCCTACCTTCACATGAAAGGCTCCCAATAGTACCTTCACACAGGGAGCCTCCAGTCTTACCTTCACATCAGGAGCTCCCAGTATTAACTTCACATCAGGAACTCACCCCCCAGGAACTCAGTCCTACACATCAGGAGGCCCAAGTCCTACCTTTACATCAGGAGCCCCCCTGATATATGCTGCGGATTTGTGGTGCTCCTCCACTAAAAGCTCAGCATAGACCTTCCCAAGCGCACACCTCATGTAGCTAGTAGGCAAGATGCTGAACCCGGTGTTGACAAAAAAAGAGGCAACAGAGGAACAACCAGGACGCTGTGTGGGCTGCTCACCAGCTCCCTATATCGCTCCCTACACTGTGGCAGGGCACCGGGTGTGCCTGAGGGACCTCTGTTTATTAGGGGCACTGTGCACATGTTTGTACACACAAATATACATGGCACGGTTCTAGGTACTGTGCCACATAGAGTTTATCTGCCCCAATGTTGGTAGTATATTAAGAATGAATGCAAATATGAAGTCTACTTCTAATAGTGTACTTGAAATGATATGTGGTGAGTGAGCTTAGGAGGTTTTGTTTAGATAAAGCTGAAGTTTTGCTGTCATTTTCCGTAAAGAGAAATTTTAACTCATCTGTGAAAGATGATCTCATCACAAAAAAACAAATCACACATGAAGGGGCTTAATAAGCACTTCAACACAGAGGCCCAGCTGTAAAATGTAAGACATTTGTGATGTGCAGGATGAGAAAGCAATGCTGTGTAGGTGAGGAACTGATTGTGATTGTCCTACATTTTCAGGTCAAAATGTTCAGTTTCTCTAATGAAGCAAATGAAACGTACGCTTCCTGTAGCAACCGTCATACTACAAAATATTTGTGACAAAGTGTCTTTGTATCATACTGTCTCCATTACAGAAATGAAAGATCAACCTTTGCTTTTGTTTTAGATAAAGTGGGGAAGGGTCGGAACCCCTGCGGTTCTCCATCAGGTCAAATTGAAATAGCCAATAGGAATCTAGCTATGCATTCCTATGCTTATTATTTTTTGTTCTGATGGCAGCCAACGGCTCCGATGTCAGAATAAAAAAAAAAAAAAAAAAAACAACAGAGCAGGGAAAGGTTTCTTCTGCTCGATCGATTTCCGGGAGAAAGTATTTCTCTCCTGGGCGGCTATCTAATAGCGGGAGACTCCCGGAGCGTCCGGGAGAGTTGGGATGTCTGACAGATCAGCGTCCCTGGTTACTTGGTAACCAGGGGACGCTGATCTGTCTCTGCAAGTGGCCTGAGCCAGCCGTGAGATGACAGCTGGCCCCGCCTAGCTGTGAGTAGCAGGCTATCTGCTGGCCAATGGCCGGCCAGCTTCGCCTTTCACCTCGGCTCAGTCAAGCCG
>NW_017306545.1:440090-460198 GCF_000935625.1 Nanorana parkeri
CCCAGGGGGGGTTTTTTTTTTTTTTACGGCAGCAGTCCCGCCCCCAGCCAATAGAAAACAGTTGGGCGGAGCTAGCTGTCACTGCTAGCTCCGCCCAATCGTTTTCTATTTTATTTTTTACTACTTTTTAAACAGTTTTTCTATTCCGCTCAGTACCACAGAGGTACCAAGCAGAACAGCCGAGCCGAATGCCGCTCAGCGGCATTCGGCTATTCACTCACTGCTGTTCGGCATCTATAAGAATAGGCCGAACAGCAGCGAGTAGCCTGCCGGAGGTTCGGCTCAGCCGATCCAGATGTTGGATCGGCTGAGTCGAACTCCTTCTGCACTTCGGGTCGGCCGAACATGCTGAGCAGCCGATATATGGCTGGAATCAGCCGACCAGCCTAAAGTGAATAACCGAACAGCGTTCGACTCACTTCGCTTCGCTTCGCTACGGCAGCTTAGTGAATAGACCCCTATGATCGGATTGGTATGATGACGTTGCAGATGTATGATTGGGATTTGTAGTTTCACCACAGCTGGAGGATTGATGCTTTGCTACCCTCGCTCTAGTGGCTATAGGGGTGTCCGGTGAACAAAGAGGAACACTGGAAAGATATGAACGGAGTAAACTCCATTCCATAGTGGCTAAGCTGACCAATGACATTTTCTCAAGATCGGACATTGGTGTCTGCAACTGATCTCCCAGCTAATGTGTGTGGGGGGAGAGAGAGAGAAATAATCATCTGCAATACAATTGGACATATTTATCAGGAATCATCAATGTCTATGAGTAGTACATTTACATGATACAAGAGGAGACTTTACTATATATGCATAGCAGCCAATCAGCTTCTATCATTCCTTTTGAAAGTTTAACTGAACAATCTGAAGCTAGAATCTGACTGGTTGCCATGCACAGCTGCTCCAGTTTTAGTAAATTCCCCCCAGACTGTTTCTCTAAAATAGTCAATACATTTCAGAACACGAAGAAAGGAAAATGATTTATGTATCCATATGATGTCCTCTACATCATGTTGGTTTCCTGTTTCCCATACCCCAAAGATCCCTCCAAATGTTTGGTGTCTTTCCAAGTAAATAAGAAATTTAGCGGAGACTGTTTTTTAAACACAGCGCTTCCCACATATGCAGAGCTCGGAAATATCTGCGCCGCCGCCATCGGAGGGGAAAACATTTACACTTTTCTAACTCAAACACAAAACCAGTTATTACATTTGTCGTTTGTTCACAGTAAGTTGAATCAAGTCGGGTACATGCCGCGAGCATCATCTCTTCCATTGACTTAAAATAGGACAAGCAGCTGCTCTTGTGTTTTCAGTGGCCGGTTCTGGCCGTCCTTGATTGTTTGTATTGTAACCATAAAAGGATCACTAAGCCCAAAATTATACAATAAAGCACTCCGTATTACACAACAGATGTTAGAAAGGGCAGGCTTTGGGAAATACAGGCTAACTTTAAAGGAGTTGTAAAGTCCCAGCATATCCTATCCTGTTATAACATCAGCATTGTAATAGAATACATACTAGAGTTGTTTTTATCAATGTAATCAAAGCTTACGTGACAAATCCCTTTTATGTACTGAGTGCTGCCTTCTGTCTGCCCCTCACTTTCATCAACTTCCTGGACTGTGTGCTTTGCTCTTTCACTGCTGCTTGATGTAATGCAATCTCCATTTCTCAAGACTACCACTGGCGGAACTACCAGGGTCGCAGCGGTCGCAATTGCGACCGGGGCAGTAATCCCGTCTGTACATAAACACAGACACTGGTTCTCGACAGAACACCGGCACTAAAATTTTAAACAAGCAGCTGCCTGAGGTCCCAGTCTTGCTTGGGACCTCGGCAGCCTTCCTGTTAACCATGCAGTGCCGTGGGGTTGGGGGGGGGGCCTTCATGGTTTCTTGCACTGGGGCCCTGAAGGTTCTAGTTACGCCTCTGAAGACTACATATCCCATCATGCATTGCTTCCAGCAAGCAATGATTAAGTTACATTGTTCAGACTATGTTGAAAGTTATACCCTGAATATGGGTGTAACATGCAGCATGGTCTAAAAGGTAAACATAGCCTTTAGAACCCGTTCACACCAAGGTGACATCATCTTTGCGTGTTTGTACGCGCGAGTTCAGCTAGCATTTTTTTGCACGTTTATGCACATTTTTGAGCGCGTGAAAACACACACAGATAAAGATATCCATTTTGACTGGCAGCTTAAAGTGACATTAAAGTCAATTTTTTTCCCCTCCCCCCAATGTTAATTAAAGCACTTACCTTAAATGATGTCTCGTAATCCGATCGTCCTCTTCTTTCCTGTCCTTTTCATCTGTCCCTCCAGCGCTGCGGCGGGTCTCCGATCCAGCGCCGACTCCTCTGTCCTTGCTGGCGCTTCCTGTCCCACGGCGTCTACATGCGGGTGCACGCGTCCATAGACTTACCTTGCGTCTCCCGGCCAAAAATTCAAACTGCGCATGCGCCCACCCCAAGATGCTTTGCGGCCGCCCGAGCAGTTTCAGATTTTCGGACGGGAGCGCGCGGCGAAGACAGGGTAAGTATTACTTTTTGCATATATCTACTGCTTGCTAGCCGTAGATGTAGAAATATACTGAACTAGCAATATACTGAAGCTTGGCCCAGCGGCAGATTGGGAAAAAAAACCTCCGTTTTTTTTTGCATATATCTACTGCTAGCAAGCAGTAGATATATGCAAAAAAAACGAAGGGTTTAGAAACCCTTTAGGAAACATTGCGGTCAATGGACTAACTTGCGTACAAATGGCACAAAAATGTGCACACAAATTTACGACATGCTTCTGTCACGTGTTTCCTGGCATTTTTATTGAAGTCTATGGGGAAAAATTAGCTGTAAACTGCTGAAAAACACTTGTGTACTTTTTTTTGGGTTTGGCATTTTGCTGCTCAGGTTTGAACAGGGGCCATTGAAAATCATGGGATTTCTCGTGTTACGAGTTCTGAAGCACTTTTCTACTGCTCAAAAACGCCTAGGTGTGAAAGAGGTGTAAAAACTGAACTCCATACACCTATAGATTATCTGCACACTTTCTATGGTCAGATGGAAAAAGTGCAACAGATTCCTCCATCTACGCTAAACTGTGTGGATGGAGGAATCTCCCCACTGGGCCAAGCTTCAGTATCTTGCTAGTTGGCCCCTCTGGCTCTCAAAATACCTGAACAATCTGAGCTAGCAGTGGGCGGGTGTAATAGCCAGCCTGCTATTGGCTATTGCAGTTTGAAATGGCCAATAACAGGCCAGTTTTTGCACCAGCCCACTGCTTGCTGTATTTATATTCAGCTGCCATCTGCGGAATCTTACCACTGGCAGCTGTCATTCCCTGGCTGAAGTTATTCAGGCACCATGTGCTTACAATACAATTCTGCTAAGGGAGGTGCGTTGCAGTGTCATTCATTTCAATGGCACCCCAAACGCGCCTCCCACCCACAGTGTGATCGCATACACTAGAACGCACGGTACCGCAATGCCATGCGTTCCAGTGCAGTGCAATTGCAAAAAAATTATGAAGTAAACTTTATGTTTGTAACACTGCATTTGTGTGTTTTATTTTAAAATAAGGATGGTATTTACTTAATTTATTTTATCCAATGAATCTATTAATCAAAAAAATATTCAGCCATCTAATTGATTATGAAGCATTAGCAGCAGCCCTAGACTCAGACGAAGTGAGTTGAATGATCCTGACCATCAGACTGAGGACATCTATTGGCAGGAAACAGTTCTGCAGAGGTTTGAAGGTGAATACTGCAGCAAAAGTTATTATTCATTCATCTTGTAGTTGGTTATTTGTTGTATCCTGTTATTTGTGGCTGGAATTCTACTTAAACAGAAGTTCAAAAGGAAAGGCGGCTCTGGAAGAAGGAGGGACAGATGTATTTAGGTCAGAAAGAGGAAGTGTTAGTAGTTGTGTGGATGGGTAGTGATGTGATTGCTGTCTGTGTGTACATATTATGGTAAATTATCACTCTAAATAATGCCGTAATTAGCTGGAAGTTAACAATTATGCCAGATGGGGCCATGGACGCAGTAGGCAGCACTGGGAATTCCCAGATCTCTAGACTTGGAGGTAAATAATGGCAGTGTAGTGTAAATAGGTAGTGTGAACACACTCAGAATCACATACAGTTTCTGTCGGATCATTTTGACTCAAAATACTAATAAAAGTGTAGCGCTCACCCCGAAGGAGCCGCTGGATGATCGGGTCTTCTGTTTCACCTCTGTGACACACCACAAGCAATGAACCCACAGCACACCAGCACACCTTGTGAAGTTTTATAACAGATTTAATGACTATGGAATAGAACAAACACTTAACGGCTCCCCAATCACATGTAATACAACCAATAACAGGATAAGGCAATCTGACACGCAGCAGCAATCTATTGCATGCAGGAAAGCCTGCAATGTCAGAATGTCTCAGATAATATACTTAGATTTAATGCAATCAACATTAATATCTTTACTTAAAAGTATCTATCCCCCGCTAAACTACTGGCCAGTAGTATTGTCCTAGGCTAGCCAACGTTGGGGCCCTTGCTGTATAGCAGATGTGAACAATAAACAGGGTGTCACTGCGGCCAAAGGCCTCTCACCACTCCTCAGATCAAATGGGAAGAGATGAAGTCTGCTGGTGGAAGCTGGGTGTCCTCTCTCTCTCTAGTCGACTCTGGGAGGAAGGTGAAGTCATCTGGGTCCCTTGTAAGAAGTTTTCACTCATTCAGGAGACTGGCAGTCATCTCGGTCGTCTCCATCTGGCTACTCCCTCTCAACTGGGCTGGCTGGATCACCCCGGTGGCTGGTTCGGCCGCGCGGCTAGGCCTCGACGTCACCGGTCCTCACTTCCGACACTCGATCGGGTCCTCTCTGATTCAGCAACTCAGGTCAGTCTCTCAGTACACCGCTGCACAGAGCCTGTGTGTCCCTGTATGTCAGCGGTGACCACACAGCTCTATTGCACACAGTCTTAACCCACACAGGTCTGTCCTCTTCAGATGGCTGTCCCAGACTGAGGCTGCTCCGCAGAGGCAACCCATAAACCTCCTGTTTCCTTCCCCACAGCCTCCTGGGAAACGCAGTTCTGTCCTCTTCGGTAGAAATGTATCCATATATCTGCTCTGTACTACAATCTCCACAATCTTTGCTCTCTGACTCCACCTGCAGCTGCAATATCTTTCCTCTAAGACCCCATTCACACCTAGCGACATACCTTTTGCAGCGGATCCGCACGGCCGGGATAGCGCGACTTTCGGGGCGACGTTCCAGCGACGATCCAGCGACGGTAGCGCGACCTTCCCCGTCGGGCTCCATAGAAAAAAAGCAAAATCGCGCAAAATCCGCAGAAAAAGGGGTCCGGTAGAAGCGACTTGCGACCGCGACGAGCGACGCGCGACATGGAGTTAAGACAGCTCCATTGAATAACATTGGCCGGGGACTTCTCGCGATATCGCGCGGCAAAAATGCGCGATATCGCGGCGGAAATCGCGCGACAATTCGCTATATGTGAACGGGGCCTTAAAGAACCTGACACCACAATAGGGCTACAACAGTAATATTAAACTCTCAACCTTTTTTTTTTTACAATATTGTATCCAGATCAAACAAATATACATTGCCCAGCAACAACAGGTGATTCCAATTCTCTCAGCTATACTTCCCCGAACTTCCTGCTCGGTACAAAATTACCAGGGACAGAGCAGTCCATGGTAGCTGTCCATCTACTAGCTTGGAGAAGGGAAGAGCAGGGATCAGGGGAATGGCTTGCCTTGCTGTGTCTGTGTGTAGAGACACACACAGCATACAAGCACACACAAGGGCGCCTCCACGGGACCCTGCAAGAGAAAGGAGCCACCCTACAAAAGAATATCAGGGCCAGTGCTCAGGGGACCAGCTGATTCTGCAGGGAACTACAATTCTCAGTATTGCAGTGACATACGGTGAAGTGCGTTGCATGCGGACATGTTGGATTCTTGCACAATGGACACCACTGCACATGTATGGAGTGAACAGTGCACATAGAAAACAATTGTTTTTTTTTTACCTTTGTGCTGAGCCTGTGTTGATCTATGCAGCCTGTCTACATTTTACACAGTGCAATGTACTGCACAGCATGTCACCGCAGCACCTCGCAACGCGCTGTGGTGTCTAGAGCAGAACTTCTGTTTTGCCTTGTCTCTGGAATGGATACATGGTGTCTGTGTGCAGGTTCACAACCTGAGCCAGCACTACAGGAAGAGGCACTCAGCTGCAAAGGGAAGTTCTCCCCAAGCATGAGAAGACATGAGGATTTAAAAGAAAGAGTAGCAAAGAGAAGGGAAACTACCATGGATTACAGTATGGCGCACATTACAGTATTGGTTTATGTTAAAAAATCTGAGGGTTTAATGTCACTTTAAGCACTTAAGTGGGTGTATATGCTTAAGCACTTAAGTGGGTGTATACGCTTAAGCACTTAAGTGGGTGTATATTCTTTTTTTTTTTTAAAGAGGTATTTATAAATTCTTTTGACTACAGTATGTTATTACATTGATGTGAGTTTTAAGTGATGTAGGTCTAGCACCTCTCTAAAACCCCATGATTTTTAAACAGTGGGTGTATATTCTTTTTTTTTTTTTAAATAAGAACTCCGGGCAGAATAAAACGTACCCCTTGCAATGGGGCTACCCTTGCACTGTGCGTGCAGGGTTAGCCCCATTGCAATGGGTACGTTTTATTCTGAACGGAGTTCTTATTTAAAAAAAAAAAAAGAATATACACCCACTGTTTAAAAATCATGGGGTTTTAGAGAGGTGCTAGACCTACATCACTTAAAACTCACATCAATGTAATAACATACTGTAGTCAAAAGAATTTATAAATACACAATACAAATAAAGTCCGCTCAATTTCCTGCCTCCCATAACCACATACATAATATTTCCAGTTTATTACAGAATTATTACAAATCTTTCATTGATTAGCTTATGTATATGTTTGTTGAGGTTCTATCCACTGTGGCATGCGGTATTCCCGACGCATTTCACTGGTGTGCTTCCTCAGGCGACTGGAGGCATACATTCTAATATAAACACATGATTAATACACTATGTATTACATTTCCTGGATATTACAATAATTGCAGCATAACTTCATGTCTCACAATAACCAAAATCAGAGCTTGTTCCTACTCACCTGGGACCAAGAGGGGAACCAGGGCTTATCCAATGCGAAGGGGGAGAGAAACTTCCTGCCCCTCGAGTGAGTTAAATAAAGGGAAAAAAGGAAAAACACTGCCCTTCATGAGGCACTGCTGGTGGGAAGGAGCTTTAACAAGCATTTTAATAGTGACATTGAACATTGCACCTACTGACAAGCATTTCACTGCTTCTACCTTATAGGCCCCATTCACACTTGAGCTGAGTGTTTTTGGGTGTTTTTGGGCACTGGCGTTTTTGTTACGCTTCCTGCTTGAGTGTTTTATTTTATTTTTAGCCAATGTAAACCTAGTTACCAGGCAAAAATGCTTGAAAAACATGTTACGCATGTTTTTAGGCATTCCCATTGAAGTATGTTGGAACACAACACTTGATTCTGTTTCAAAAGAAGCTTGTGTACTTTTTCAAGCTACAGGCATTTTTCTACAGAATGCTAAAGTGTTGAACATTGTAGCATGTACAGAAAGGAGCTACAACACACCTAGGCGTGACTGGGCTCTTAGAGTAGGGATAGCGCATCTGCAGTGTGGTAATGCTAGTTACATTGTGCGTTCACATGCATTAACGTGCATTTGAATGGGCTGCCTAATGCACCAGAGAACAAGATGCATGTAGTATTTTTTGAAGCAAAGCAAGTGTTACTGTGCAATTGTGATGTGATGCAATGCATGTCCGTTGGCAAGGTTCATTGGGGTACTAGTGAGAATGAATGGCAAAACAGTACACTGATATGTAGAGTGCACAAATTACTATGTGTGGGATAGCACGTGCTACCAAAATTGTAAACCCCCTTAATGAAACCTGTTACGCAAGAACTAGTGGAAGCTGCCATTGCTGACTTCCTGTAATGCCATGGCTGCCATTTTTACCCTTCAACAACAGTCATATCTCACTCGCTGATTCGTGTTTATGGCTAAGATGATGCAGAAGCAAGAGATAGCCAGGCATCTAGCATTTTTAGGAAGATGTAAGGCCAGTGGTGCCCATTGGGTTGATCATGATCTACCAGTAGATCTCAAAGCTAATGCTGGTAGATCACGAAGGGTGTGAATGGCGGCCCTTTTATTCCATTTTGGTATATTTATTTAGCTGTGCACACATGGTTACCTATTAGCCTGAGTCTGCTGAGCCAAGCTCCCTGACACCTTTCTGGTGGATACTGGTGGTTGAAGTGCTATGTATTACATCAAAGAATATTAGTTTACACAGCCTGTTGCACTACACTGTTTGCAAAATACAGCCAGGAAAGAGAGAGAGGAGAGACAGCCAGGGGAGAGAGAGAGCAAGGAGAGACAGCCAAGAGAGGGAAAAGAGACAGCCAGGAGAGAAAACAAGGAATGACAGCAAGGAGAGAGAGAGAGAGCGAGGAGAGACAGCCAGGAGGATGAGCAAGGAAAGACAGCCAGGAGGATGAGCAAGGAGAGACAGCCAGGAGAGAGAGCAAGGAGAGACAGCCAGGAGAGAGAGCAAGGAGAGACTGCCAGGAGAGACAGCAAGGAGAGAGACCAAGGAGAGACAGCCAGGAGAGAGAGCAAGCAGAGACAGCCAGGAGAGAGAGAACGAGGGAGGTTTTTTTCTCGTTGGTAGATCTCATGTAGCTCGTCATTTGAAAAGTAGATCTTAACACAAAAATTGTGGGCACACCTGGCAGTTCAGGTGTTTCTTATTTGTCAGGTTTCCTCTATACCCCAACTACTACTTAACAACACATACAGGGACCATGGGGAACAAAAGTAGCCACCCTCCAGAAGGAAGGACAGTGTCAGCACCAATTCAGAGGTAAATGGAGAATCTACAGCCGAGTGATACACAAATAAGATACATTTTTTGTTAATAAGGTACTTGAATGTATTTTTAAAATTTAACTCCTGAGTTTAGTGTCACTTTAATCAGCCGGGAAAAGTTCCTGGTCTCGAGGGCAAAATAGGCTTTTGTACTGAGGAAGCTGTAACTATAACAGGGTTATTCACAAAAGGGTGAAGAGTTTGGAGAAGGCAGGAGAAGTGAACAATCTAGGACAGGGGTGCCCATAAGGTCGATCGCGATCTACCAGTCGATCCCTGGTAGATCGCAATGTCCTCTCCTCCCGCCGCTTCTCTGGATCCCCGCTGCTCTCCCCATCTGCAGCGGGGATCCGAGAAGAAGTGAAGGAACCGGCGGCGAGGGAGGGAGGCGGACGGAGCCGCTGTCACAGAACTAATGCCGAGTGGTGAGGAGAGTGGGAAGCCTCTGTGCTTTCCATTCATTTAGAACAGAGGCTGCAGAAAAAGGGATTGAGGACTTTTTAAAAGGGAAATATCAGGGGGCTGTTTAGACCCCTAATATTTCCCAAAAGTTCCCCCAACAGTAAAAAATTAAATTAAAAAATAAAATAATAATAAAAATAAAATAAAAAAATGTAAAAAAAATCCTGGAAGCAGGGCACTGGGTGACATCACATGCCTGTTGTTGGGGGGGGGTGTTTCTTGCCTCGGGCGCAAAAGGAGCTGGCTACAGCTATGCTCCCGCGGTGCTCGTGCGGCTGCATGTGTTAGACGCCGCAGATGGAAAGGGGCAGGACACCTCTCCCCATGTGCAATGTCAGCCACATGAGCACCACGGGAGGACAAGACGCCGGGGCCTCTACGACGCACTGGAGTGTAAGCCGGCCGACTCCCTGCATTCAGGGGCGGGGGTGTGGGGTTGTATTGAAGTCAATTGCACCGCAGGCATGCCCCCCGCCCACAGTGCGATCGCCCGCACCCGGAACGCAGGCACATTAGTGCCTGCATTCTGGTGCAGTGCGATCTGCAAAAATAGTGCTCGCAGCATTTTTGCAGATCGCACTGGACTGGAACGCAGGCACTAATGTGCCTGGGTTACGGGTGCAGGCGATCGCACTGTGGGCGAGGGGCCTGCCTGCGGTGCCATTGACTTCAATGCATCACCAGGTCCCCTCCCGTCCTGAATGCAGGTGTTTTTTCGTTGGTAGATCTCATTGAGCTCGCCATTTGAAAGTAGATCTCCAGATGAAAAATTTTGGGCGCCCCTGATCTAGGACAACATAGCTGAACTGGAAAAAGTCTTCAATTCAGCTCACTTTCCAGTTTAGCTATGTTGTCCTAAATTGTTCACTTCTCCTGCCTTCTCCAAACTCTTCTGTTTGATGTGATGCAATCTCTATTTCTCAAGACTACATATCCCATAATGCAATGCTTCGAGCAAGCAATGATAATGTTACATTGTTGATACCCTGAGTTGTAGTTCAGAAGGCAGGCTTTGTGATAGTTGTAAAACAAAGAAGTGCATGTGAAATGATGTCAGTATGTTAAGGAAGTACTTGCTGTGGGCATCATGAATATGTGAGTGTACAGACTTCTAGATCGATATAGTGGGACAGAAACACATAGAAATACATTTTTATTTTTTGTTTTTGACCATAGATAACCTTTAATTCAGAATCTACTTGGCTGCACCACTAATAATGGGCAACATGCTCTGCACTGCAAATGCTTTATCAACATGGTTTCTTATGTGCCATCACTGTCTATTATTATTATTATACACGATTTATATAGCGCCAACAGTTTGCGCAGCGCTTTACAATATAGGGAAGACATTACAATCACAATACAATTCAAGACAAGATGGTAAGGAGGGCCCTGCCCGTGGGGGCTTACAATCTAGGTGCCTTTCCACTTTTTCTGCTTTATTATACACTGAATGTTAGACATAGGCTATAGACATGTGCGATTCGTTTCGTTCTGAATCGAAATTCGGACGAATTTTCGGAAATTCGGACATTCGGATGTATCCGAATTCCGAATTACAGACATAACGAATGCAAACAAATCCGAATGTCCATTTCCGAAATTTGGTAGCGTTAGTACGAACGTTCGTTTCGTTTTCTGTTCTTATTCGTTTCTTATTCGTTTCTTATTTGTTGGATCAAAGTGACATTAGAGAAGGAGAAAAATATTTTTTCCCCCTCAAATGTCACTTTTGCTGCGAACGAACGAAAGGAATAAGAAACGAATAAGAACAGAAAACGAAACGAACGTTCGTACTAACGCTACCGAATTTCGTCCGAATCCGAATTGACTTTCACACCCGAATCCTGAAAAACGAAATAACACAAATCCGAATTTAAAACGAAACAAAATTTTTGGCAGTGCACATGTCTAGCTATTATTATGCTGTTTACTCCCACAGGCGTAATCTGTTCATTCATTAGGAAAATGTTTTACCTTTGTAAATAAACAGATTAATATTAATCCCACAGAGGCTATTAAAGTGCTGTAACAATGAAGCCAGGGTGATAGCTTTCTTTATTCAGATTGTCTTTCCTCTGTTCCTATTAGGTACACTTATATCTTGTAATAATTAAACCACTTATGGATTTGTACAGAAAGATTCTTCTCTGAACTCGCTGCTTTGTAGTAGCAGGTGGTAGAATTATAATGTGTCACACAATGTTTATTATCTCAAGAATAATAAACATCATATCAATCACTGGAATTCATAAAGAGTGCATTGGGCCCCTGTGAGTAGGGTGGTTTGATCAGGTCTGTCTGTCAGTTTTTCAGGCGGACCCAATCGGATGCCCAATATAAGTCTATAGGCAGCCGCTTCTAAACAGACAGGTGTCTATTTCCATCCGATTGCCACTGGCTCCGGCCAGGTCCGGAAAAACAAACGGAACAGTGTCCCATTTTGCTGGACCTGATCATGCCGGATCGGAGGTAATCTGATGTAAAATGATACATGTCTTTTTACATACAATTCCCTATGGACCGACAGCGGTTACATCAGATCCGTGGCGCTCTGATCAGTGCACGTATTCCCTACTGATTCAATAGTGTGAAAGGTGCCTTAGAATTTAGTCATGCATCCGTGAAAAAAAAAAGAGGTCACAAACAGGTACATGAATTTGGCACACGCTCTTAACGACCAGTGTCGCTGATAGTGGGAGGAGCCTAAAGGCTAATTCTGAGAACAGATTCCCCATCAGGTCCACTCTGCTGATGATTGACAAGTGGGCATATGTGGCCATATTTGGGTAATGATATTAGCCAGAATCCCCAGCCCCTTTAAATTCAGCTGCCGGCTGGGGAATCCGTGGATGCATGAATGGTTGCTAGGACTCTGGTGGCCCAGTGCCCTAGCAACCAATGAATAGGAAGCTGTCAGATAAGTTACAATCTGTTAGAAGGCAGTCATAGCCTAACTGTCACGGTTACTTACCTAGCAAGCTCCCATTCCGGCTCCTTCTCCGTCTCTTGCGGCCACAGGCACTTTTGGAGTTTTTACCCAGCGACCTTTGCAACTCACTGGCACCTACTCTCCTTAGCATTAATGAAGTGACCGGGGGGTAGCTGGCAGATAAATCCAAACTTCTGTGAGAACACCAGTTATCCCTTAAGGTGCCCATACACCTTACGACCATCGCAAGACTTTTGTCTTGCGATGGTCGTATGCTCATTAAAAGCCCGTACGATCTGCCCACCTTGGACGGGCAGATCGTACTTGCGATCATCGGAAGCCCGCCCCGCTGAGGGGCGGGCTTCCAGACATCCCAACCTGCAAAACCTTATTTCAGGGAGGTTCCCGTCTCATTTCAGGGAGGTGCCCTTTCTGTTTTTTGGGTTCTTTTTTTAAAGCGGTCGTCGTCAGAATATAAAAGAAATAATATATATATATACATACATACATACATACATACAGCGTAAAATAAAATCCATATACCAATAATATTCTATATTTATTTATCTCGTACGAGAATCGAGCAGTGTATGGGCACCTTTAGACTCCACTCTCAAAAAAAAGAGCTGCAATTAAGAAAAGGGTCTACACCCTCGGACTGTTACAGTCACGTCGGATTGCGGTACTGCGCACAAAAACCTGTCCCCTGCCCCCCTCTCTGTGTGGAAGCAGTGGTCACTCTGCAGAGGTTTAACACATCCTGCTGAGTCAAAGCTAGAGTTCTCCAATCAGCAAGAAGCACACGATTTGCTGCATAGCTATAGGAATCAGCAGGTGGCTTACAGAGAGACCACTGCTTCCACAAAGAGAGCAGAAGGGTTAGAACCTTTCTCAAGTTGTTATTGCAGTGTGTGTCTCCATTGTGAAGTGTTTGCCTTACTTTCTATGTAGTGAGCAGCACAGGAAGTCAGTTGAAATATTCACAACAGGGGCACAGGCAGACAAAATTCATAAAAAACAAAATACAGGCAGTCCCTGAGATACATACATCCGACTTACATACAACCCCTTCTTACAAACAAAGGCTATTACTGTACAGCAGGGGTAGTTGTAATGCTACCATACTCGTGCAGATGAGAAGTGCCCTGGTTCGTAGTGCTGTATGTACATTACAGGAAGTTGGCTCTTGTTAGACGTGCAGACAAGGGGTGCCAAACTCTTCTTCTTGGTATGGGAAGGGAAATTCACTGTAAGAGTTATCACGGGGAAAAAGGTGTCTCCACTGAAGCTAAACCCAACATTTTCAAAATCCAATTGTCACACGGACAGAAAGTGAGTGGAAATCTTCTGAACAGGGGCTCACACAGCAAAACAAACTTTACAGGGGGTTAAACCTTCCCAATGCTATCCAAAACAAAAAACAACAAAAATTGTTTGGCTGGAGTTACACTTAAAAAATGTACCTGTTCCAACTTACATACAAATTCAACTTAAGAACAAACCTACAGTCGCTATCTTGTTCGTAACCCGGGGACTGCCTATATACGAAAAATGCCAAAAAAACAAGAATGCACAGCAACCGTGATAGTGGAGATTCAGAAGGGGCCGTTTATACCAGCGTTCCGCAACCTTTTTTCAGCCACCCTTTAAAAGTAAACTAAATTTTGAGGCACCCCAGTATAAAATGTAGAAACTGCAAATGTAAAAAATGACGTGGGGTCCCTCCAAAATCAATACCAGACCCTTGTCTCAGATAAGGGTCTCTTATGTATTTTAAGGGGGGACCCCATGCAAGAACACACTGAGAATGCCATCTTTCACATAAGAGTCCCCTGTTACATCAGGATCCCCTTTCTTTCACATCAGAGTCCACTGTTACATCAGGGTCCCCCTCCTTTCACATAAGAGTCCCCTGTTACATCAGGGTCCCCCCTCCTTTCACATCAGAGTCCCCTGTTACATCAAGAACCCCCTCCTTTCACATAAGAGTCCACTGTTACATCAGGGTCCCCCTCCTTTCACATAAGAGTCCCCTGTTACATCAGGATCCGCTTCCTTTCACATCAGAGTCCCCTGTTACATCAGGGTCCCCCTCCTTTCACATCAGAGTCCCCCCTCTCACACTAGGAAACCCTCTTCAAATCAAAAGCCCTCTTTTACATCAGAGTCCCCCTCTTTCACATCAGGGGCCTGTCGCTGTGTGAAAATTTCAGGGCACCCCTGAGGAAGCCAGAAGGCATACCTTGGCCAATCATCTATTGTTTAGGTAAACATGTTTCACCTTTGTAAATGATACAGTTTAATAACCATGCTCCTATTTGGTACATTTCAATCCTGCAATAATTAAACCACTTATGAATTTCTACAGAAAGATCCTCCTCCGTACGCACTGTTTTATAGTAGTAATGTGTCACTTAATGTTTATCATCTTGTGGCATTCATATGCATAATAAACATATCATTTCAAGTCATCTAAGGGAGGCTGGATTGTAAATCAGATCTTCTTTCAGTTGTTTTGTTTATACATGTTTCACTGTATGACTGGATCTTTTATATTTCTACATTCACTGCCTTAATCTGATGAATTAAAAAAAGCTCCAGTCTGATTGACCATTATTTGGGCTCTTGCACTCGGACACTGGCACCGTACACCATAAATGCCAATGTATTCCTGCCGGCAGAGAACTTTAGGTGCAGAGTAAAACCTCACCATAAAGTCAATGGCTGTGTGCTCTTGTTGGCGGGTATATGCCGACACTACATAAACCCGTGCATGTGCACTAAGGGAACATCTCGGATGGACCCGGAAATATGCCAATATTTACAGTGTTCAGGGGCTGGTGCCCATATGCAAGAGTCCTTAGGCCAGCCTTATACATTAGAACAGCCTTTCTCAACCAGAGTGCCTTCTGGCTTCCTCAGGGGTGCCTTGAAATTTTCACACAAAGTGATGCCTCTGATGTAAAGAAGGCTCCTGATGTGAAAGAGGGTGACTCTGACGTGAAGGGGGGCTTCTGATGTGAAAGAGGGGCTGTGATGTGAAGAGCGGTGTCCCCCCTCCCTAAAATCCATACCAGACCCGTATCTCGTATAAGGGTTTAGTATGAATTTTGGATTCACTACACGTAGTATTTACATTTGCGCTTTTTACATGTTAGACCGGGGTTCCTCAAGATTTTGCATACTTTTAAAGGGTGCCATGGCTGAGAACATGTTGAGAAATGCTGTATTAGAATTTGCCTGGGAACTATCTCTTCCACAGAATATCTTACTATTAAATCTGGTCATACAATGGTGGATTTTCATACGAACATTCAAAATCTCATCAGAACATTCCATAATGCCATCAAACTTATAGAATGTTGTTCGAAATTGTCTTACATTTCAACATTCGATTTTGGAAAGAATGGAGTTTCCTGAATATAAAACCACATTCACTGTTAGAATTTCATTTGTAGAAGAAAAAAATTTCCATCCTGCACCTTTGATTTTGTTCCTCACAACAGTTCATGACGATCGTTGAGATGGAAAACAGAAATGTGAAGATTGATCTTCTGATAGAAAATAGTGTCAAATTCCAACTCAAACACATTTTCCTAAAAGAATAGTTCACTTTCTGACCATATTTAATGTTATATGCTATAGTATAACATGAAAATGGCCACATTCCCCAACTCCCCAACCTCAAATCGCCACCCACCCCATTTACCTGAATCGTGGGGTGCTTCTCCCTGCAGGAGAGTTTTGAGTCTAGTTTTGAATTCAGCGCGCCTGTGCACATCCGGATCATCTATTCACTGGTCCATTCACATGATCTAGGAATGCAAAGACTAAAAGTCCTATTTCTCACCACAGCAGGGGGACCCAAAGTTTTCATTTAAAGCAGAACGCTGATACATTTTTATATGAACCCTTGCAGTGGGGAGGTTTTTTTCCCAGAGGTAGGCTTTAACACTAATATGAGATTTTGGGGATTGGGTTTACATATATTTTAGCTACAGGTTTCTTTCCTAAAATACCTGTACATCTAAAAAGAGCTTAGCAGGCCTTCAGTCATATCCATCCCCCTCCCCCTTCTAATGACCAGCACTTGACAAGCTGGCTGCAGGAGGCATAGAGGACCACCTAATCCCACTGAGATAAAAGAGATAAAAAGATGTGTAAATGGGACAACGCCTCATTGCTTTCCAGCAAGAGGAGGAGAAATCAGCAGCAGCAGTGACAGCAGGGCTGGGAGGGCTCTGGAGAGGCTGATCTACATCTGTACGTGGCCAGGATCTCTGCAGTCTCCAGGAAGGCATCATAAATAGGGGATCTATATGACAAATGGAGATGGGAAAAGCCAGCATTGCCTGATAATGAGTCACTGAGGATCAGATGCATGCAATAGGCTTACCTGCTGTGGAGATGCAATCATAGACAGCAATCAGGACAGGGGACCCATACTGATCAGTATAGGTGATGCATTGGGGGTAGGGGTATTAAACTGATCTTGCTGCCTGATGGCTAGTGTCAGGTCCAGACAGGCCAGTGTACTAGGCGATGAGACACAGCAACCTTAGGCGATGAGACACAGCAACCTTAGCGATCTGTGTGTGCTTCTGTCACATACTTACTGCAGGCAGGGATGATGTCAAAGCATTGCAGGGGCAGAGAGCTGCTGGGAAAATCAGCGAGTTGCTGAGCAGAATTAGAACCTGTGGAAGGAATATTTTGGTCCATGCAAGGCTGGGAGGTGATACTGCCATCCCAGGGAATTCCCCGGTTCTGCTCGATTTCATTCATTCTCTGTGCAACTGGTGTAGAGGGGGGGGGGAAGCAGCTGGCTTAGAGATTGGCAGCATCTAGGGGGTTTAAAGGCCTTGATGCCCCATGGCTCATCCCTGGCACATGGTATGAGACCTTACTGACAGCTGTGATGACACGAGGATGTGTGTAGGCTGGCACAGCGGCACATTGGCACACCTCCTGGTGGCTCCATTGACGTTGTAGGTCTGCTCGGCTGCTGTCACATGCAATCTGCATTAAACGTGGAATGATGAGCCGGGGCTTGATGCCCGATCGGGACCTCTGTGCCCTGTAGGAAGTGGCACGTTTTCTCTCTCCTCTGTGTTAAGTGAGTGCCCTGTTGCCGCTATGCTCCCCGGTGCTGCCCTGTAGCCTGGCACTAGTGACAGCAGCAGGCAGCATCCCTCGAGGGTGGCTCAGGGATGGGCTGTGCTCCCAGCATCCACGTCTCTCAGAGCGGGGTCATCTACTGCAGGGACTCAGACGAGTCCAACTCGCCACACCAGACCACCACCATCTCCCAGGGCACCGCTGCCACCCTGCACGGGCTCTTCATCAAGACCGACGCCGCCGACTCCATCCCTTCTGTGCTCGCCTATCAGAGCCGCTATCCGCCTGCTGCACGCTCCGGGTCCAGGAAAGAGCGCAGGGAGCCCGGACTGCACAGCTGTTTAGAGGCCGAGACCCAGACCAGTCACACCAGTGTCAAGGTAAGAGGATGCCCTCTGCGAACCTATGGGCAATGTCTGTGTTATATATGAGGGGTATGGACTGCAGGCTGGGATTATGATGCATGGTAACAGGTTGGATTGTATTATACAAGAGGTGTCCCATGGTGTCCAGGGCAGTCCCAGAGTTCATGTCCCTGAATGTCATGTCTGATCACCTGTATGATAAAACCCCTTCTTCTATGGACAATGTCTGTGTTATATATGGGGGTATGGACTCGAGGCTGGGATTATGATGCATGGCAACAGGTTGGATTGTATTACACTAGAGGTGTCCCATGGTGTCCAGGGCAGTTCCAGGGTTCATGTCCCTGAATGGCAGATCTGATCCTCTGTATGATAAAATCCCTTCTTCTATGGACAATTTCTATGTTATGTATGGCGGTGTGGACTGCAGTCTGGGTTTATGATGCATGGTAACAGGTTAGATTGTATTATACTAGAGGTGTCCCATGGTGTCCAGGCCAGTCCCAGGGTTCATGTCCCTGAATATCAGGTCTGATCACCTGTATGATAAAACCCCTTCCTCTATAGACAATGTCTATGTTATGTATGGGGGGTATGGACTGCAGTCTGGCCTTATCTGCAAGGAGCACCTGTTGGATTTTATTATTCCTGTAGTTGTCCCATCATTTCCAGGACAGTCCCAGGGTTCATGCCCCTTAATGTCAGGTCAGATCACCTGTATGATAAAATCCCTTCCTCTATAGACAATGTCCATGTTATGGACATTGGGTATATGGACTGCAGTCTGGCCTTATCTGCATGGAGCATATGTTTGATTGTATTATACTAGAGGTGTCACAAGGTGTCCAGGACATTTCCAGGGTTTATGTCCGTGAATGTCAGGCCTGATCACCTGTATCATAAGATCCCTACTTCTACCCATCTATGAGCATATCTTTGCCATTCATGAGGTGTATGGAGTCTGGTTTTCTAATCCATAGTGCACTTTTTTTAAATAATAGAACTGTGTTCAGGGACTGTTCCAGGGCAAAGCCTGTTGATGGCAGGTGTGATAACCTTTATCATAACATCCCTACCTCTTTGGGCAATGTATGTGTTATGTATGGTGTGTATAGATTGCAGTCTGGGTGTCTTCTGCAAGGTGTACATATAGGGATTGCATTGAGCTGTTCCATGATGTCAAGGAACACCCCCAGGGTTCATGTACCTGAATGCCAGGTCTAATAAACTGTATAATAAATCTCTTCCTCTGCTCACTTATGGGTAATGTCTGTGTTATGAATGGAGTGTATGGACTGTGGGCTAGTTTTCTTCTGGGTCCTGCACAGGTTGGGTTGAATTTTTTGTACTAGAGCTGTTCCATGATGTCCAGGGAAAGACCCAGGGTTCATGTCGCTGGATTCCATATCTAAGAAAACAATATCATAAAATTACGTTCTTTTCTGTTATTGTCTGCTTTAAATCTATATCTGGAGAGTTGAAAATAAATGATAAATTGATGTACTCTTATTTAAAGGGTACTTTCATATAACAGTATCCCTATGGGGGGCATGCTACCCAGAACACGGACACTGGGTAGAGTGCCAATGACCAGAAAAGGAGATTTTAGTTTGAATGGAGTGGAGGCTGTAGCAAGCCTGGAAATGTATTCACTGTCACTTTTGCAGAAATCCAGCCATGGTAATTCCCATATACTTAATGGGCTTATTCCCAGGGCCTGTCCAATCTAGTAGCCAGCAGGACTTTTTAGGAGCCAGCTCCATTGACATCAACTAGAGGAGCATTGGCTGCCTAGCTCCTGAGATTTGTCCAGCCTTGGCTTATTCTATAATATCTATGTTAGTGTAAAGGAAACTTTGTGGATCTCATTGTGTTGTGCTGCCACCACCTCCTGGTTTGCAAAGTATTATATTTTCGGTGGTAACATACAGTATATAGACGAAAGTTCTCATTGGTGACAGTTAATTAAAGGAACACTGGACGGATTCATGACGCTTCCGTGCCACTTAAGGAGTGCTAAACAATATGTAGGGTATGCTAAAATGACAAACAATATTACTGACTGAGAAACCACTTTAGCAGGTTTTGACACAACTCTTGCCAAGCTAAAGTTCTCAGTAAAAGTGCACCCTAAAAAAATAAAAATGAATACTTACCTCTAGTGCTGGCCGAACCTCAGATTTCTGCTGCCACTGTTCCGGGAGTGTCAACCCCCTGGTACTCC
>NW_017306545.1:460208-518654 GCF_000935625.1 Nanorana parkeri
GAGGCTGGTGTTTCCTAGAGAAGATTTCAGGATTTCAGCCAGGGATTTTTTTTCAATGGATCATCATGTGGCAGTCTGGGCAGCAGGAAAGGTAAGTCTTTACTTTCTTTTTTTTTATAGAGAACTCTTATACTGGGAACTTTAGTTGAGAGAAGTGACATGCCATAAGAGCTTAATTAGGGCCAATATCTTCCAACAAAACCAATGGATTTGCACCTAGTGACAGGTCTATATGTACCACAAGGGCACTTGCGTGCCAGTGACTAGGGCATTAGGGGAAGAGGGGGCAGCAAATTAGGCAAATGTATATATTTATTATATTTATGCATTTCTTGTAGCAGTAGATATACATGTGGTCATAGGGGTCCTGCAAAACCAATACATTTTATTCACAAACTTTGTATCCCATACTGTATATGTGCAGTTAAAAAAAAAATAACGCTGCTAATAATGTTTATACATGTCAATCGATATTGGCTGTGCATGAAACTGACGGCTTCCAAGAGTGACAGGTGGACAGCAACGTCACTTTGAGCCCAAACACCATGAAAACTGATGTCAGAATTTTAATAAATATCAATATTGTTGGGGATTTCCTCTTCTAGCCTCCGTAGCTGAGGACTGCTTTGGTAATTTTCATGTATTTTGTTTATACCTTTCATTTTAAATACCTGCTTTGCTTTTATGTATGTCTTGTGTAAACTGCTGCAAATTATGTCTATATGCACTGCCCACGTTTTTGGAATATTCCGTATAAAGTGAATGAGTCAGATTGCTTTGAAGCACTCTTCTCACCAGGGTTCAATTGAACCCAAGGGTTCCACCACAGGTTGCTTGGTGTTCCCTGAACGATAAGCAATTTCTGCCTCTCAGATAAGTAACCACTGACGTCAGTTATCTTTTCAGCTATCTGTAAGGGTGGCATTGTTCCAACTGTCTACTATTTTTTTAAGGAGCAATCTACCCACAGAGTACCAATATAAGGAAATGTTTCCCACTGACCACCAATCTTAGGGAGCATTTCACTGATCACCATCAGCAATCTACTTTGTCATATAAGGCAGCCCTGGGTGTTAAATAGGCGAAGTATGCCACATTCATTATTCCTTTATTTATTTATACTGTTTACACCAGGGCTGGACAAATGTCAGGAGCTAGGTCGCCAATGCTCCTTAAAAAGTACAGCTGGTGCCCAACTTTTTAAGTTTTCTCTAGTTGTTGTCAAAGGAGTTTGCTCCTAAATACAGTATTTTCCTGCTGACCCCTGGATTAGGTAGATTGGCACCTGAATTCCATATTAATTTGTCCAACCCTGAATTACACTAAAACACTGTGTGCTATAATTATAAGTGTAATTATTAGCAAAGGTTCCCTGAGACCTGAAAGTTATTTCAAGGGTACCTCAATGTTAAAAAGGTTGATAAAGGCTGCTCTAAAGTATGCACAAATCTGGAGACAGAGTGAGCTTGTTATTGTATGTGCTTGCAATGAATGGTGGAAGTGACAGGCTTGGATAACTTTTTAACTTTGGATCATTTGCGTCCAGTGATAGTGATCTCTTCCTAACCGCATGTAATTGTATCATACACTGAGTGGCCAGTTTATTATGACCACCTGACGTTTGTAGGCAAATTAGCTATAATTAGCTATAATTTCGCGCTGAAGTTGCTAGAGGGCCAGACCATTATAAATAGAGAAGCAGGTTGTTTACCATGACAGTAGAAGTGATTTGTTTTTGAAGATATGGGTAAACAACACGATTTAACAGCCTTTGAACATGGGATGATTGTTGGCGCGAGCCATGGAGTAAGTATCAGCAAAACAGCAGAATTCGTTAAATGTTCAAGAGGTGCTCATTGTTAAAGTGTTTAAAGACTGGACTGTCAGCTGAAAATCTGGGTCAGAACGGAGAGTGGCAAGACTGGTACAAGACAACAGAAGGGCAACAGTGCAGTGTCAGATTCCTCGCATCACCTTTCAACATCTCGTGGAGTCACGAGGCGGCCCAACGAAGTAATCTCGTGGAGTTATCTCGTGGCCCAACGAAGTACTGATGGGGTGGTCATAATAATCTGGCCATTCAGTGTATATGATTGCATGCAGTGTGTCAGCATTCTGCCGCTTTCAAATGCAGCCACTGTCACCCGAACATTAACTTGAACGGGCGACAGCTGCCACTTGTAAATGGCAGCTTAGGCATTCCTGCTGCAGGAAATGGCAAATTCCTGCCGCCGGAATGCCAAATTGCACCTAAAATATAGGTGTGAATGGAGTCCTAACCAACATAGGAAGTAGCTTAAAAGCTATTTACTTTAATATCACTTTAATAATGCACCTTTGCATACTTGTTATTACTTAGTGAGAAAACCAGATAGAAAACATGCACATTTTTAACAAAGGACAGATATTATTTGGTTTTAACCTGGTTTTCTTTTTTTGGAAAATGCTTTTTTTTTTTTTAACAATTATTCTTTTGCGGAACAAATAGTACTAATTGTGTCTGTAGTTGTAGGAAACAGAACACTGCATTCCATTCACTCTGCTGTACGTCATGTAAGAGTGTGAGAAGAGCTGCACTTGAACAACCTGTCCTCATCAGTGCTTCTCTGCCATTTCTGTTTTGTCTCCTTTGTTCTTTAACTTCGTAGCATTAAAGTAAAGCTGTGTTTTGTCTGTATCGGGAAACACAATAGGTTCACTTAAAGTGACACTAAACTCAGGAGTTAAACCGTAAAAAATGCATTCAAGTATCCTAACTATTAACAAAAATGTATCTTAGTTGTGTATCACTCGGCTGTAGATCCTCAAATCATCTCTGAATTGGTGCTGACACTGTCCTTCCTTCTGGAGGGGGGCTACTTTTGTTCCCCATGGCCATATGTGTGTTGTAAAGTAGCCACCGCTCCAAGCTCCCCCCAAGACTACAATCTCAATACAAATGAGTAAACTAAATGTGAGATTGTAGTCCATCACAGGAGTGAGCTTGGAGCGGTGGCTACTTTACATTAAAATTCTAAAACTCAGCTTATTGAATACAAAGATAGACCACTCATAAGTTAAAGGCAAAGTCTTTTTGCATTGGAGCCAGTAAAGCAGTGCAGCCATGATCAGTAGATTGCGGGTGCAATACTTTTGCTCCTGCAGACTCGTCCTCCCATCCATGTCTATACCTCGGCACAGATATTCAGTAACACGGACAGGAAGAATGAATGGACTACAAGTATGGTGACATCACTGCACTTGTATTCCGCTGAGAACTACAAGTCCCTCTGCTGTGGTGGCTGATGGGACTAGTCGTCCCATCTGTGAATGGATCTGTGAACGGTTGACGCAGTTGTGTGGGCAGAACCACGCACATCCGTGCCTAATTCAAAATGCAGAAGCAGTCTGCGGGGTAAAGAACCCGGCAATTTAGGTAAGCGTAGGGGGTGCCGATGTGACCATGTTTCATGTTCCACCCTGAATATAAGTGTAACATGAAACATGGTCCAAAAGGTGAACTTTAAAAACTAGAAGTCAGTATATCAACCATTATAATATCCACTGTACCGTTTTGCAAAAAAACCCTCTACGTTCCATATATCATATGTTTAACAATATTTATGATCCATATATACTATTCCAGTCATGTGAATAGCCAGTCCGTGGTTTGTTATGTAATTGTTGATTTCAACATCTTTGTTAGCGTGGCATGTTTTCAACTCGCTTCACGCTTAGCTTCTTCAGGAGTAGAGGCAATCTACAATATCATATAGATTATAGTGAATAAAGTTCATAAAGATACATAAATAACCCATAGCATATTGTAATTCCAATACAAAATATATATCTGTCTTACTGCTAGCAAGCAGTAGATATATGCAAAAACATAAAAAAAAAACAACAGCAACTTTTGAAACATGTTTACTGTAAACTTACCTGTGTATTTGCCTCGCGCTCCAGTCCAAACATCTGTACAGATGTTAGGCCGGGAAACGAGGAGAGACACAAGTTAAGTATATGGAGCAGCGTACACCCACACAGACTCCGTGGGACATGAGCGAAGATGAGTCAGCGCTGGATCAGAGACCCGCACCAGCGCTGGAGGCACTGCTAAAAATGACAGTAAGGAAGAAGATGATCGTATTAAGAGGCATAATTTAAGGTAAGTCCTGACACTAACATTGGGGAAGGGGAAAAAAATCCTTTAATGTCACTTTAATCTGTTCTTGTCTAATATTATAGTACAAAACACTGCTCACTTTACTCATACAGGTACATTAATGTACCTATCTTTCCTGTAGTTTTCAGGAGTCCCTGCAGCGTTGGTGCCGGTCTCTGCTCCAGTGCTGACTGCTGTGTCTCCTGTGTTACGCGGTGTCCTTGCGAGTACACGCTGATGGGGCTGCGTACATTGACTTACCCTGTGCCTCTCCTCTTCTCCCGGCCGAAGATTTCGCATGCGCCCGCCCCATGATCGTTTGTGGCCCTCAGATAATCTTCAGATCTTCAAACGGGAACGTGCGCTGGAGACACAGGTAAGTTTTACCTTTTTGGTAACTTTTTTTTTTTTTTTATGTTTTTGCATATATCTACTTCTTACTAGCAGTAGATATATGCAAAAAACAGTGAGGGTTTAATTGTCCTTAAAGTTTAAAGATGGCCAAATTGATTGTACAGTCTCTATACAAATCGATTGCATAGTTACCAAAGCTAAGGTGAGTCTCTGGCTTCAATACATTCTGAGTGACTGACCTTGAACACAACAATCCATTCAATTTGTATCTAATCTGGCTACATTGCGCTATATTGAGCAACAGTGCACTTTTTGTTGCACTACTTACCGCGACTTTTGGGAGGGACTTCGTCGCTGCTACATTGGGCTGTAGCCAATCAACAGCGGTCTTGATGTGACATCATTCTTTCCTTCCATATTGCTGTGCAAAAGGGACCCTTCTGTAGCACAATATTGTGCGACAAGGTCGTGCAATATCGCCGGTAATGCGCGACTTTTCACGACACCATTGAGTCTATTAGGGCCGAATCGCGCGACATCTGCCGAAAAATAGGTTATGTTCGAGCTACAAGCTTGAGAGACAAGCTACAGGTGACATTGAGCTGTGAGATGTGAACAGCTCCATTGAAATGCATTGGACAAGCTACATAGAGCGACATTGTGCAGAAATATGTGCAATTTTGGAGCGGAAATCGCGCGACAAACTGCTCAGTGTGAACGGTGTCTTAGATGTGTGATATGTTCAGAGCACAGATAAAGAAACACTTTATACGTGAGGCTGTAACATAGTTGCACATTGTACTCGGCTCAATTGATATTAATTGCATCAATGCCTTTCACTACTTTGTGGCTTAGAAAGTTGTCCTTAGGGACTGGCTCTCCCGATAATAGAATGGAGGGGATTGTTGCGTGCTGTAGTAAGTCTGAAAACATACAGCTTTAGAGCAGATTATTCTTTTAACATTGATTTTGTATTAAAAATGTATGTCATGATACCAGCGCTGGTAGTAGGTGAAAATATGCCAGCGTAAAGTACTTGCTGAAGGACGACCGCCAAGCATTGGCAATAGGAGTAAAGCTTTGATGCCAAATTTTAAAGGAGAACTATGGGGTTAAGGCTTTTCCCCATAGTTCTCCTTAGGGTAACGGGAGGACACAAACTAGCGTCCCCTCGTCACCCTAAGCTCAGTATACCGCGAGCTGCTCGCGCTATACTGAGACGCCGCAGCTGAAGCGGATCTCGACAATTATGTCTGGATCCACATATCCACATATCCACAGTGACAGCTGGCTCTGTCTATCTAGAGGTATGCTGGCGGATCGGATCTAGCGCTGGCGGATCGGAGCGCGAAGGGGGGAATCCAGCCCCTCCCCTGTCACGGTAGAGAGCTGTGACAGGATAGAGAGGTGAGCGAACGCCGGTATGTGTTCGCTCACCTCCCGATCTACTGAACCGACCTGTGACAGTCTCATTGAAAAAGCACTCACCTCATAGTTCTCCTTTAATGTAGTGTAGGGAACTTTGAGGACTACAAGGATTTCTAATGGGACGAGTGCCAGGGGAGTTTCTGTAAAGGGGCACAAAGGGCATTACCCCATGCTTAACAGTATAGGGGTGCTCAAAAGTCACTTACACATTATGCAACTTATATGATGAGTTCATGTCTCAGCTGAAGAAAACCTGGAGGATGTCCATTTTTAAGCCCACCTCTAGGATAATAATTAATTGACAATTAATGAAAATAAAACCCTTTTAAGGGCCTGTTGACACTAGCCGCATGTTTTATCTCTATTACTTTGTTCATTTCCTGCGGGGTGCTACTTCATGTGTCCAAGCCACTGCCTGTGTGACAAGAATGAATCCTATTGGCTGTCCAGCAGCGGGGTCCTCTCAGACAGGGCCGTCCCTATAATGAGGCAGCCTGAGGCTGTTGCATCAGACGGCATCTCTTTGGTTTTCTGGCCAGAGCGTCCCAGATTGCTAAGAGCTGGGTGGGGAGATGTGTAAGGGCCATACACATCTCCCCTCCAAGCTCTTAGCAACCTAGGATGCTCTGGCCAGCATTCCGCTCAGCTTCTGGCAACCAGTGGCGCCACTTGTTGCCAGGAGCTGAGCAAGATGCTCTTGCTGGCGTCCCACCCAGCTCCTGGCAACCAGTGATGTCATTGAGCTGTGCGGGGTGCTGGCCAGAGCTGGGCGATGCACCACCAGGATGCCAGCCAGAGCACCATTAATGTGCACTACCAGCACCCCATCAACCCCCACCCTCCCTGGAATGTGACCAACAACACCCTTTTCCCCGCGTCAGGTGGTGATTATGCTAGGGACACCCCTGCTCTCAGGATCCAGAAGAGGAATTACATTATCGCAAGGAGATGATAGGGGACTGGCCGACAAGGGATCATTTTCTGCATTGGATTAGCAGGCCCCCGCACCCAGAATCGGCAGTGGGGAGGGATCCAGACAGGGAACTTATGTGAGTATAGCTTCCTTCAACAACTCAGAAAAAAAATCTTTGCAGTATGGGTTATCCTCTAAATGGTGGAGGTGTTGAGCAAGTGACTCCGCGTGTTCAGTGTGCAGAGGGGATGCCACTGGAGCCACCCCCAGAAGATGACGGCTATCACTGTATGTGGCACTGACTACTACAGTGATTTTCAGCATCCCGAATGACCCTCCGGGTATAAGTTTTGGATACTTACATTGAGACCCCTTTACTTTTTTTCAATTTTGTTATGTTGCAGCCTGATACTCCAGTTCTTTAAATTCTTTTTCTCATTAATCTACACATTAATCTACAGTCAGTACCCCATAATGACAAAGTGACATGCTGACAATGCATACTGTATCAGAGCAAGAGCCATGAGGTCAAAGAACTGCCTGCAATTCTCAGAGACAGGATTATTACAAGGCACAGATCTGGGGAAGGCTACAAACTAATTCTGCTGCACATTGGCCTCCATTATTCTCAAATGGAAGAAGTTTGGCACAACCAGGACTCTTTCAAGAGCTGGTCACCCGGCCAAACTGAGCAATCAGGGGAGAAGGGCCTTAGTAAGAGATAGGTGACCAAGAACACGATGGGTTTTCAGAGATCCTGGAGCGTGGAGATGGGACAAAGTTCCAGAAGGACAACCATCACTGCAGCTCTCCACCGATCTGACCTTTATGGCAGTGTGGCTAGACGGAAGTCTCTCCTCAGTGGAAAACACATGAAAGCCCGCTTGGAGTTTGCAAAAAAAGCATCTGAAGGACTCTCAGACTGTGAGGAACAGGATTCTCTGGTCTGATGAAACCAAGATTGAACTGTTTGGCCTCAAATCTAAATGTTATATCTGGAGGAAACCAGGCACTGCTCATCACCTGCCCAATACCATCCCAACAGTGAAGCATGGGGGTGGCAGCATCATGTTGTGGGGATGTTTTTCAGCAGCAGGGACTGGGAGACTGGCCAGGGTTGAGGGAAAGCTGAATGGAGCAAAGTACAGAGATATCCTCAATGAAAACCTGTTCCACAGCGCTCAGGACCTCAGACTGGGCTGAAGGTTCACTTTCCAACATGACAACAATCTTAAAGTGACATTAAACCTTCAGATTTTTTAACATAAAACAATACTGTAATGTGCGCCTTACTGTAATCCATGGTTGTTTCCCTTCTCTTTGCTGCTCTTCCTTTTAAATCTGTTTTGCAGCAGACTGCCTTGTCTCAGGAATGGATATATGGTGTCTGTGTATAGGTTTGTATAGGTTTGTAACCTGAGCCAGCACTACAGGAAGAGGCCCTGAGCTGCAAATGGAAGTTCTCCCCAAGCATGAGAAGACATGAGGATTTAAAAGGAAGAGCAGCAAAGAGAAGGGAAACTACCATGGATTACACACATTACAGTATTGATTTATGTTAAAAAATCTGAGGGTTTAATGTCATTTTAAGCACACAGCCAAGACAACACAGGAGTGGCTAAGGGACAGCTCTTTGAATTTCCTAGAGTGGCCCAGCCAGAGCCTGACTTGAACCATATTGAACATCTCTGGTGAGACTGTTCACGGAGGGTCCCCATCCAACCTGACTGAGCTTGAGAGGATTTGTGAAGAAAATGACCCAATACAGGTGTGCAAAAGCTTGTGGCGTCATACCCAAAAAGACTCGAGGCTCTAATCGCTGCCAAAGGTTCTTCAACGAAGTACTGAGTAAAGGGTCTGAATACTTACGTACATGTGATATTTCAGTTTTTTCTTTTTAATAAATTAATAGACAATTCTAAAATTCAGTTTTCACTTTGTCATTACTGAGTGTAGATGAATGAGAAAAAAAAATAATTTAAACAACTGCAGTATCAGGCTGCACATAACAAAATAAAAAAAAGTGAAGGGGGCCTGAATACTTTGTAAATGCACTGCATGTATATACATTACCCATTTATATTGCACTATATATATATATATATATATATTGTATGTGCATATATGCGCATGTGTGTTTACTCCAGTTGTATTTATCTGTTTTCATAAGGATCCAGTTTAATGAGCGACCCCCTTTAAATAAGTATAAAAATATATCCAGCCGCATTGAGCTTTGTTGTGGATTCTCTTGGGAGTGTGTGTTCTTGGCCATTATGGGTTCTAAGCTGCTTACCAGGAAATATGTATAGAACATTTCTTAATACTGGCCACATATCTAATTTCTACATTTTTGTATAATGCTTTTCTGATGGTTGACTCTTTGGGTTAGCAGGGACGTGCAGATAGACAAGTTTATCCCCATGAGGTGCTGATGTGACTAACGGAAGGAAGAACATGTGTCTTTTGTTACTTTTATAGAGCCATTCTCATGATGTTTTCCAAGTTTTTTTTGTATCATCTTAATTGAACACAAGTTCTTGTCTATTTACAAACCATACCCAATATTATTTCTTGAAGTTGTGTATTGCACAGTGAGATGTACAAAGATGTCCATCTTTAAGAAGAAGACACAATTAAGTTATCAGTAAATGAATTAGCCATATGCTTTAGATTTTGGATGTTCCATCTGGAATAAAAATAATGTTCATCTTGTAGCAGGAAGTGAAGCTGGTCTCAGACAACATCCTGCTCATATGGACTCTGTGAAACAACTGTTTTAGGAGTCATGCAGATGGGAGTGATGCCTTTTGCATTCTAACATAGCGCTGCTCAAATGCATGTATTCAAACACAACATGCAGCAGAAGTTTGTTCTGCATTGCCTGAAATAAAAACCTGTCTCATCCAAAGAAATGCAACACAAAGCAGGTCAAGTCCAGCCTTAGTTCTGTCATCCACCCTACACCATTAATGTAAATTGGAATCTGGAGACTTGAATTTAAAGAATGCAGGTTGTAAGTTGTGGCCTTATGTGTGCTACTGCAACTGACAATTTTAAAAATAAATATATACTGTATATAACACAAATACAAATATTACTGGTGACTTTTTATTGAGTTGAATTATCCATTATTGGACAGATCCCAGGAGCCAGGGAGCCAATGCTCCTTAAAAATCACAGCTGGCACCTAACTTTTGAGGGTTTCTGTAGTTGTCAATGAAGCTGGCTCTTAAAAAAAATCCTGTTGGCTCCCGGATTGGACAGACTGGCTGCTGAATTCCATAATCATTGGTCCACCCCTGAAGGACAAGTGTGAGGCTAGGTTCACACCTAGGCGACTCCTGACCGCGTGGCAATCAGTGCGGTTTTGTGCACGATTGCCGCGCGGTCAGGAGTCGCTAAGGTGTGAACCGATCGCGTCTGTGGGTGCCATTTTCTAATGGCACCCCAATCGCACACGGGCGGATCGTGCGGTTTCTTGCTGCGATTTCACACGTGCAAGTAAACAAAAGAAAAAGCCGTGTGTCGCAAAAGGTACTTGTACCTTTTTTTAGCGATTGCAGTGCGGATGTCACCCCATTGAAATCAATGGGGCCACGGGTAATCGCTGTGTGCGCCTGACGCCTGTCTCGGGTATCGTGCGGTGTAGAGCAGGTGTGAACGTAGCCTGAAACATAGAAGTGCCTCCTCGCTTGAATGGGTCCTTGCAGGCAACTCAGATCTATGAGAAGTTACTCTCCAATCGCAGATAGCATTGGATACAATTTCTGCAAGGAAGCTGTAAACACAACAAATTTCATATACTTTATAGAGCTTTGTAATGCCTTCAGTTCTCAACTGGGCAAAAAAATAATATCTAATTTAAAAAAAATGATATCCTTATTCATATGCAGATTCTACAAAGTTTATACATCCTAGATCTATTTAGAGATATAGGTTTGTGTAGTATACTTCTGAGATATAATATGTTTATGCATCTAACCATGGATTGTAGCTAAAAAAAAAACCTGGTCTGTTGTCAAAAATAGGATACTTTCTTTTGGATCTGATGTAACAACCGGTTCCAAAAAGCCTAAAATAAAAATGTCTTCCCTTCTATTTTATGCCCGAAGGACCATAATTATACCATATTAACCCTCTTTATCAATATGGCTTACACTTTCTAGTAATCCATTAAGCCTAAACTATGGGTTGAGACCCAAATTGAGTCACGGAAATGTTTGTAATGAGTCACAACTTGACTCTGTGTCACGAAATCAGCAGATCAATAGTGATAGGGCACTGACTATGAATGACAGCAGGAGCTAGAGCATGTGTAAAGGGGGCAGAGCCAGTTACCCTGACAAAATTGTGAGATGTAGAAGTGAAGACACTCCAAACAAGTGGGACAGGTCTACTATTAGAAGAAAATACAACTGGGATTTCATTTCTTTTAACTTTACTAAAGCTTGCAAGAAGAGTGCTTACAATGTGTTTTATGTGGGGTAGTTCTTAGTAATGAAAGCCTTAAACTGGTCATACACTAGGCATTTTTTCTCTTTCAGCTCATTCAATTCAAAGCGCTCTATACCTCCATCCATGTTAAACAAGGAGGAGGGGAAAATTTACCCTGCCAGTCTATTGTACTCTGACTGAAGCGTATTGGCTGTAGTCACTTTTCGGTCAAGATTCAACAGATTACTTCTTCAACAAAAGTCGTTTTAAAAAAATGAATTTTATTGAACGTAGTGATGCTGACAGGGCCACATCCAGCTTGAATTTTGGCCAAGTCAGAAGGATTTAGCCCAAATTGTGCAGTGTATGGCCAGCTGTAACAAGCTAAAAAGGCATTTTTTAACAAAACACCAACAACTTGAAAAAAACCTCAAGGAATTCCTTAATGCAAGGCAGAAAGCTTCAAAAACAATGTTTCAACTGTGAAAGACTAAGTGCTAGCATCATACCACCAGTTAAGGCAATTGGTTCTTATGGGCAGTCCCCCTTTGATGTATTGTAAGTAAAGATCTGCATTAAAGGAGAACTATGAGGTGAGTGATTTTCACTCAACCTCGTAATTCGAGCTGCCGTGTGACAATAAAACTGTCACACGTCGGCTCAATAGATCGGGAAGTGAGCGAACACATACCGTCGCTCGCTCACTTCTCGATCATCTCCCTGCAAAGAGCCGTGAGTGACAGTCACTCACGGCTTCTTGCAGGGATTCCCCTTCTCTGATCCTCCAGTGCTGACTGGAGGAACGGACGGGGCAGGAGGCGGGTACAGCTGGCTCTGCCTCTAGATAGGCAGAGCCAGCTGTCACTCACGCAGCTGGGTGGATCTCGACAGTAATGTCGGGATCCGTCCCTGTTGCGGCGGTCTAAGTAAACCGCGAGCTGTAGCTCACGATATACTGAGCTTTGGGTCACGGGAGGTCGAACTTAGGAGAACTATGGGGAAAAACACTTACCCCATAGTTCTCCTTTAATTACTGTTTGTGTGTGCGTATTTGTTTTTTTAGTATTGTATGGTCATAGTTATTTGTCTTGGTAAGGGTTTTTGATGTTTTTTTTTAAATTCTCTTCTTGGGTTCCAGTATGAGAAGATTTTTTTATCTGGGTACTAAGAATAAAATGTTTAAGAACCCTTGCATGAGGCTATGTGAATGACATATTAGTATACAGCAGTGGTTCTCAACCTGTGTAACCTCGGGACCCACATTTGTCCATAGTCATTAAGTCGTGACCCAAGTCGCACTGCAATGCAACGCACAGCACTGCGGTACTGTGCTTTCTGATGCAGGCGATCAGACTGTGGGTGGGAGGTGTGTTTTGAGTGCCATGCAAAAATAGCAATGCAAGGCACCTCCCACAGAATGCACGGTACAATGTGTTAATCACATGGAGCTCCATCCACATATGGATGGAGCTCCATCCATATGTGTAATGCTTGCACAGCTCCCATGCGCGCCCATAGAGGTGCCAGGAGCCAGAATGTGATGTCACTCCTGGGCATGCAAGGGAGCTGTAAGCAATGCACGTATGGATGGAACTCTCTCTCGGCCAACACCCAGCCCACCCCACCTCAAGTCGACACTGGGTGCCGGGCAGCATATTGTTAATGGCTGCTCGGTGCGAGAACTGACAGTGCTGCGCTAGGGGGAGGCTGAGGGGCCTTTCACCTAGAAAAGTTTAAGGCATGTAGTGACCCCCTTTTGGGCCACGACCCACCATTTGAGAACAAGGGTATACAGTATATGTCCATTATATGGACATTTTGGAAGATATTGGCTCTTTTGTGGATAGCTAGGGACTCACCTCATCTACCAGTTCCGTAATTCCCAGGGGTTGAAAAATGTTAGGGTGTTTCACCAGTCAGTCAAACATTTCACCAGTCAGCATGACCGGCCTTGCAATTTACAAGGCTTGAAAATGAACTCGTCCTCTCGTCTGTGACAAAAGGACGCCGGTGCCGGACAGGTCACAGCACGTGCTGATTTAAATAGTAACCAGCGCACGGTGTGTCCAACGGCTGACAACAAGACGCTGGGCCCCCAGCTGGTTCTGCCCCCGTCCACCATTTTTTGTTTCTTTCCCCTTTCTTTTTCTCTCTTTTGTTTGCCTTTGTATTAGATAACAGCCAGTTATGACATCCAGATACCACCTTAATGTCTCCTATGCTTATTCCATTCCATTTTTAATGATGCTGGCTTTATTATGCATTATTCCCTGTTTTTAGCCTTAATATTATCGCCGCTGCGGTTGCTAAGGCACGCTTAGGGGAGCTTTCCCCACCGCTAGAGCCAGAGACCACGGCCCTCTGTCCCGTTCCGTGCACGTGCCAGGTGACAGAGGCCGCAACTTGAGTGCACACTTCCGCCGCCACAGGTTAACAGGAAAGGCCCTGTGTTCCACACGGCGCTCTCGCTGGTGGATGGGGGCGGAGCCAGCTGCCGGCCCAGGGTCTTGTTCTCAGAAGCCAGACACATCGCGCGCTGGTTACTATTTAAACCGGCGTACGCTGTGACTAGACCGACACTGGCGTCCTCTCGTCACAGACGAGACAATGAGTTAATTTTCAAGCCCTGGTAATACTCATACTACAAGTGGCCTATGTGGCCTATTTTTCCTCAGCTCTGTTTAAGTTAATTATTTTATGGTTTGCGGTTCCTATTTTTGATTGTTACCGGTACATTTTGATGTGTTCTGTATCCCTTTTTTGTCTACTATACGTAGCCTTATTCTAATGAAAACTACAAACTAGCTTAGAAGCTTATGGCTTTCAGTGATCAATTAGTTATTAAGTGAAATGAAGGACCCTCCTCTCCTATTAGCCCATAATAAGATCAGAGAGCAGTGATAATTAACTGTATCAGAGTACACAGACAACAGGGGAAATAGCAGGGCAAAAAATGGAAAAATCAATACATGTATAATTGCTATTGTCTGTCACAGAACAAGAAAGAAGAATTCAATATTATTTAAAGAGACACTTATAAGCATGATTGTACAGCAACACATTAGTAAGGGAAGTTCTATGAACAAGTTTAAAGGGACCCTAAAATAAATAAATATATAAACAGTGTTGGCACCAAATGACAAACATCCTATTTGGTGACAGCACTACTAGGGATGAGCAAACTGGTTCTCTTAAATGTGAACACGGATTGCACCAGAATAATAAAAGATATATCATCGACACTCAGCTGTTCAAAATGCAAGCACAATCTTGTTTTTAGTGAATATGTCGCATAGTTCATAATGTCAATGTTTTAGAGCTGTGCAGGGTCTCTTCCTCAAGGCGACATAATAGTCACTATGTTGCCTTGAGGAAGGGACCCTGTGCAGCCTCAAAACGTAGACATTACAGTGATATTAAACCTTCAGGGTTTTCTTTTTCTTTTTGTGAATAGTAGGCCCACACTTTCACAAATTACCTATTCTTTTTGTTTAGAAATGTTCAATTCCTTGTTCTCTAGTGGGTCCCCGCATTGCTTTCCCTCCTGTCACCCTGCACAGGTACCTCCATCAGCTAAGCGGCTGCTATGGAGGAACCCATGCGTGCACGTTCCCGACCGTGCCTGCAAGTAGTTGTGTACGTCCATAGACACACACAGCTTGTGGCTGGTCATGCCCCCACGCTCCCAGAGTCATACTTTGACTGACAGCAGAAGAAGCCTATGGCTCCTCTGCCCTCATTATCCTACCCTGCAACCAGGAAGTTTGGGGAACTGAAGAGAGCTTTGAGGACCGGCGGCGGTGCCAGAAGTGTGCACAGGTAAGTGTGGGGGGGATGAAGCACAGAGAATGCATTAAGGTAAAAAAAGGTAAAAAAAAGTATTTAGTACTACTTTAAGGCCCATATGACGTTTTCACAATAAACATTATTATGTTTGCATCTTGAACGAGTGAGTGCTGGTGACCTATCTTCTATTATCCTGTGATACAACACGGTGCCATGCGTTGTTGTCACTACTAACACTACCCCACTTACTTTGGTCACAGTGCTGTATGGCGTGCAGCTGGCATCTGCATTGATTCATGGACTGCACCAGTCTGCACCCTGCTAATGTCCAATGTCTTTTGGCGGTCTCTGTCAGAGGAGTTTGGTCCATTTCCTGTTCTTGCCCTATCCTTCCATGCCAGCTACCCATTTCCACAGCAAGTCAGGTGGGTGTTTTAGTAAAAGACACAGCCTCTATATGCAAGCATTGCAGTGGCGCACTTTGCTGTGTCTTCTTCTGTGTGCATTAGTGTTGGGGCAGCTCTCAATCAGTGCTATTAGGTCATTATAATAATTAATCACAGTTACACAGTCACAGCTTGATATTTATAAATGCCAGTCCATACTACTAGCAATCAGTCAAACTTTGCACTTTTTATTCACGGTGCTATAAGCACAGAGAGGAATTGCTTCTTGTCACCACTATTTGTCACACACATATATGCACGAAGCAGAAGTTAGGCAAGGTCAGACGAAGGATTAGGTTTAATATAGTAGATGGTCATGCCAGAATGTCTTTCCTCTTTCTTCTTTTCTGTGGTTGTGTTAGAGCCTGGCATCACTCAACCGAGAAGACTGAAGGCATTCTGTGAGTGCAGGGCATCTAGCAATAATATCCTGAAAGAAGTTCAAACCCTTCCCCAGTCTATCCAAAGGTTTAAGAAAAAAAATGTTTTAGTTGGATTTTTACTTTTCAGTGATTCTGGACCTGGCATTGTTCATTGTCCAATTGTTGCGAAGCACTGTACTGAAAGTAAACTAAACTTGCCTTATGTAACTACAAAAAAACGTATGTAACTACAAAAAAGCTGCTTAAAGGGGACTTCTGCTCATCCTAATCTCTACACTATTACAAACTATAAGCCATGCTAGTGGTAAGAAGAAGACATTAGAGGGAAGGGTGCCCCTTATGACGTAGTAACAAAAAGAATGTTGTGCTCTGACCATGGATCGTCTCTGGCAGACAGTCTGCTGTCATCACGTGAAAATGTCTTCTGCAACATCATTCATATATGGAGTGTGTGCACTGGCAATAGCTTTGTTTTAACAGAGCAGGTAAAGCCCATATATTTTCCCCATTGCTCTCTAATTTCATAAGTCAGCACAGTTGCTACCACCATCTTTTTATTATTACAGTTATCTTCAGCTCATCCTCCTCCTGATTACTATTTTAGAAATCCCAGTTAACACATAACAGTATCTCGCCGATGCCTGTTTCTTGACTCCGAACTGTCTCGGTATTCAGGTATTACCCAATGGATCCATCATAGGATGGTCACATGCAGTGGTTTGCTCCCATATTGTGCTGCTTTACTGAGTCCTTATACTTTATTTTGTAACCACTGCCATTAACAGTCTAGCCATAACACTTGGCTTTTGCTCTACCACTCTCTGTTGCAGGCAATACCTGGAAAGCGTTATAAAAAAATGATAGATTTGGTAATAGAAGAATCTTCAATATTGAAGATGTACTTAGCATGTTTAGACAAATGTATCTTCTTATTCATCATGCTTCCAATCTCCTATTTTTAGCTTCTTTTTGTCTATCAACCATGCCTGGTCTATGTAAGGTCACATATGCAAACACCCAGGTCCGGGTATACAGTGATGTTGATTTTACCTATAGCAGCCGCCTTTCCCTTAAGGCTAGTGCACCTGCCGGTACTCAGATGTTCCCAGGGCTTAAACTATATACTCTGGCCATGTATGTCACTACGAACCCGCAGAGTAAACATAGCATAGGGCAGTGGAAGGTGAGAGCTGAAGAAGAAGAGCAATCCAGGAAACATAGTGAAAGATTGGGGCCGGCAGCAGACAAAGGGGTATCGGGTAATCGTAGCAAAAGGTCAGGGCAGGCAGCAGACAAGCGAGAATCCAAAAAAAAACATAGCCGAGCTCAGTTTAGATTCAAAACAAACAGGATTGCACTTGATCAGAGAGAAAATGCTATCACAAGCATTGAGAAACAGGCTGATGGTGCTTAAATGGGAAGTCACCAGTGACAGAAATGATGAACGAAAACGAATCCTCCCATGACCCAAATCTCAGTATAGCGTGAGCTACAGCTCGCGCTATACTGAGACCGCCGCAGCTGGGACAGATCCCGACCTTACTGTCGAGATCCACCCAGCTGCGTGATTGACAGCTGGCTCTGCCTATCTAGAGGCAGAGACAGCTGTACCCGCCCCCTCCCCATCCGTTCCTCCAGTCAGCGCTGGAGGAGCGGAGCGGGCAGAGGGGGAATCCCTGCAGGGAGCCGTGAGTGACAGTCACGGCTCTCTGCAGGGACAAGATCGAGAAGTGAGCGACGGTATGTGTTCGCTCACTTCGCGATCTATGGAGCCGACGTGTCACAGTTTCATTGTCACACCTCAGCTCGAACTATGAGGTTAAAGGCCGTGACACACTGCACGCGAAGCAGCGCGGAGCGGGGGCGCGCTGCCTTTGCGAGCAGTGTGTCATGTAATTTTCTGCTCGGCAGCTCAGCTTGCGAGAGCTCGCGGAGCTGAGCGTGCCGAGATGAACAATTTCGACTTCAGCCAATCGGCTCGCGCGTATAAACCAGCGCGTCGCGATGCGACAGCTGGCAGGTTGTTACGGACGAGCCGATTGGCTGAAAGTGCTGTCAATCATCTGACTGCACTCAGCTCACACACTGCACGCAAAGCTCCGTGCCGGATAGCTTTGCTTCGCTCTGCACGGCTTCGCGTGCAGTGTGTCACGGCCTTTAGTGAAAATCACTCACGTCATAGTTCTTCTTTAAAGAGATTGCAAACATATATTTAAATCACTTCAAAAAGGATTGCATTTAGATAAACTTCAAAGGCTTTTATAAGCAGGAAACACTGAGTGTAATAGATTTTTTGAGCTGAATTGGTAGCATTAAAGGACAACTATGAGGTGAGTGATTTTCATAGGTGGAGCCGACGTGTAATAATTAAACTGTCACATGTCCTTGCAGAGAGCCTTGACTGTCACTTACGGCTCCCTGCAGGGATTCCCCCCCCCCCCTCTCCGATCCTCCAGCGCTGAATGGCGGAACGGACGGGGGAGGGGGCGGGTACAGATGGCTCTGCCTCTAGATAGGCAGAGCCAGCTATCACTCACGCAGCTGGGTGGGTCTCGACAGCAATGTCGGGATCTGTCCCGGCTGCGTCGGTCTCAGTATACCGCGAGCTGTAGCTCGCTTCCCTGGACTTCTTGTCCAGTACAATATCACAAAGAACAGCACATTCCATATACTAGCTTGGAGAAGGGAGGAGAGGGGTGGTTGGAGTGGAGGAGAGGATCAGAGAGGAGAAGAGAGGCTTGCCCTGCTGTGCCTGTGTCTTTGCAGAGACACACAATTACTAGCGCACAAAAGCTGTGAGTTCATGTTTTAGGTTGGCTCCTTTCTCTTGCAGGATCCTATGTAGCCACCCTAAAACATGAACTCACAGCTTTTGTTTAGGGGACGAGCTGATTTTGCAGGAAACTAAAACTTTTAAACATCAAGAATCCGCATTCAAATAAGTGATAAAATCAGCATTTGAAATAGCTTCAAAACCTTTTGACTTTAATATCACTTTAATTGACATTCCTACATTCATTGAGTATGGCTTTGTGTTAAGCTGGATATACACTATACAAACATCGCACGACTTTCATCGTGCGATGGTTGTAAGGTAATTAAAAGCTTGTACGATCTGCCCATTTTGGACAGTCAGATCGTACATGCGATCATCGCAAGACCGCCCCGCTGAAGGGGGGGCTTCAGATGACCGCAATGCTGGGCGGGCAGTATGCGCTTGCGCACACCGGCCCGTGCGGCATTTGTCTTACGAGCACGTCACAAACGACGTGCGACCGTACAGTAGAAACGCGTCGCACGCCTTACATACACCTGCCGATTATCATACGATAATCGGCAGGTGTATGGCCACCTTAACACTGACCCGAATGTCGCATGCATGCCTTGCCATTGATTACCATGGGTGCTGAATGATCATCTATGTCTAGAATCCTTGTGTATGAGCCCTAACTCCATTTTTTCTTCTTTCCTAGTTTTAGAAATAACCACCATTGACCTCAGGACATCTGTCTGTAATTATCACAGCCCCATGGATACTCCTTACATTTTGTATGTGATTAAATGTATACATACAAGTGTTTTAAGGAGAGAGGAAAGCATGCATATTAACATGCTGAATTTTTCCATCACACTCTAAGCTGTATTGCGTGTTTCTGCAGCTGCTGCCTCTGTTTTACCAAATCAAATCAATGAGTGCGTTCAGCAGCGGCATTAATATGTAGCAGGGACTCAGTGAGTCATTCTCAGGGCCATATGTCCACATGTAATGTGATGCAATGTACGCTATGAATTGAAATGTGCAGAATTTACATTTACTGTACTAGCAGTTTTTAAAGGTTTTTATAGCTGAAAGCAAATAATATTTAAAAAATAGCAGTTGTTTTTATAAAAGAAAATCCTGTGATTTACCAATCTTGCTGTGCACTAAGGGTCCCTTCACACAGCAGGGAATTCCCAAACAGATCCCCTGCTGAACCAAAGAAGAATGGAAGTCACCGTTTAAAAAGGAGCTTAATAGACCCATGTTAGGTCTATGGGCAGGCAGATGAAAAGGGTACATTTATATCGTTTTACCTCTGATCCGCCACATTTAGGGCCCATTCACACACACAGCAGTGACCTACATTGTAGTACCGGATCAATGAAGGTCACTGCTGGGACACACAGAAAACTATTGTTTTCTATACAACGCACACTGCTGGAGCTGTCACAGCGCACTTGCCCATCCGCCGAAACAGGCCCCAAAAAACTGAACTCTTTTCATTTTATTTTTCGGACCTAGACAGCCTCGGAGGTAATCCGATGTAAACTGAAATACGTCTGTTTAAATCCTGCTGCCTATAGACTAACATTGAGCTTTTGATCAGGTCCACCTGAAAGGGACCTAAGAGCCTAAATATTCACAGGGTCTCCTCCATACTTTACAGTTATCTGCTGGTTCCTGCTGTCACTCCTGTTGAGTTACTTTATAATTATTTATAGAAAGCCATTACAAAATTACATTTTATAATAATTTTAATGAATATTTAAATAAACTACCCTTTTTTATGTTCATCTTTTACAGTATGGGAATATACAGCTTTAGAATATGGTGGAGCAGTGTATCATATATGTAATACAGCAGAAAGAACAGAGTAGAGCAATATGGCGTATGTCATTAAGCACATTGTATGGAGTAGAGTGGTGTCATATGGCCCTCTGGCCTAGACTACATTGGCTCCCCTCCTGCCACATATCCCATAGCGGCTTAGCAACCAATTACATGTTTGTATTATTTTCTTGTCTTTTGTGCAAAAGTGCACGCATTCAAGAACAGATAAAGTTGGGAATAGTAAAAAAAATCCAAAACACACCTTAGCTTATATAATATGAATAAATGAACATATAAAACAAATGAGTGCCTCCATCGTGTAAAACAGTTTAAAAAAAAAAGAGACAGCTAAGACTGTATTTACAGACGACTTGAAAATTCAGGCATATAAAAACGATGGGTAAACGGAAACACAGAGTATGGGAAAGTTGTTGAGGCACCTGAGCTGACTAACTACGAGTTTTCCACGGTTAACGCGTTATAGATAGGTTCTGAGGAAGGAGGTGTGGCCTCTGAAGCGCGTTAACCGTGGAAAACTCATAGTTAGTCAGCTCAGGTGCCTCAACAACTTTCCCATACTCTGTGTTTACATTTACCCATCGTTTTTTAATTTCCTGAATTTTCAAGTCGTCCGTAAGTACGGTCTTAGCTGTCTCTTTTTTTTTTTATTAAAACTGTTTTACAAGATGGAGGCGCTCCTTTTGTTTTATATGTTCTAGTATGCCGTTTACCCTGACCAGTGGGAGCAGCCTCAAGAGTGTATTCCAGCTTTTCTCGTGCACAGTAGTGGGTGTTGGCACTGGTGATATTTACTTTTCAATATGAATATCTGTTTGAATGCCTTTGATTTTGTTACTAATTTGAATATTTTTTAAATATTGTACCTTTCTGAAATGTAAACCAATTGGTCTTTTGATGCAACACTTCCCCCTTGTTTCCATTTGGAGAGCATGCACACAAACTCTTCCCCCACACCCAATGTCGGGACTACATCCCATGATGCATTGCGCAGATGTGCATACTCAATGTAATGGAGTCTCAGCTGGTCAAAAAAGTGGGCGAGCAGGTTGGTGGATCCTAAGTTCCCTCCACGTAGGTACACAGAGCGGCTGCATGCATCCCTGTAGTCTTTGTACAGAACCAGCTAGTGATAGGAGCCGCCAAAAATGATACATTTATAGAAGTAAGAGACGGGACATAAAATGAAAAAAGAGACAAGGGAAAATTAAAGTGTTACTATGTGAAAACAAGTTAATGAATTGGGTTTAATAACACTTTATGATTATGATATTAGCATAATCATCCTACCAACTTAAAGAAAAAGGGCTTCTGCATCTCCATCCTTCTTATTGTCTTCAGGGTCTGTGATTGGTTGCAGGACATTTGTGCTATTCAGTGAAAAGAATCTCCTGTGTAGTATAACCGTGAAGCTTAACCACTTTAGGGTCACCGTATGTATATGTATATACACTGTGGTCCTAAAGTGGTTAATACCAAGATTATGGCTGCATCAGCAGCTGTTGTATCTACTGTAGCTAGCTCTTCAATGTCAATGTCAGAATCTGGGATCCCTGGATACAATGCCCTCATCCAACCACATCCATTGAGAGCCTGACGGCGATCTGACTCCTAGGAAAGACTATTGGCGGGGAATCCTGGCGATGCTTGCATTTACATCTCTCTATTTTCTTAGCCCTGTATACTTATCTATTATTTTACCTTTTTCTTCTTCTTCCCACCTTATCTTTTCTTTTTTTCAACTTCATGCAGTCCATCAAGTTCAAAATGTATGTCTTAAGCTTTGTTGACAGTAGTCGAATACTCTTTTTTGCTGTCACCTGCCCTGCAACCGCCACATCATTTCTTTTGATTTTTCTGGCTTTACAGTCTTTTGTTGCAGAGGTGTATCATGTAGCACATATTTGGCCTGTATGGTTCTCTCTTAGTATTGACCTGTGTCATGTATTGTTTTCTTTGAAACTTGTTCTGCTTGTATAAAACCCAATAAAAATGTTGTGAATGAAAGTGAGCTTTCCTCCTGCCACCACCAGCAAGTATGCCTGGCTCCGCTGTCCCTCGTGCGTGTCAGGAACAGGCATGGTGGGTGTTGGCGGGTGGACTGGACGTAGATCAGCACACATCCAGGGTCATTTTTGGTATTTGATTGATACCAAAAATGATGAGGATTTTGTCACTTCCGTTTTTTTGGTCTGTCATTCCTCCAGCTGCTGTAGACGTACAAGAAGCTGGGGAAGCACAATCTGTGCTTCATTAGCTTCATTGGGGACCATCGGTAACATTAGGAGTCTACTAGACCCCTGATGTCTCCAGAAAGAGGACCTTTCACTTCATCTGTGCTATTATGTAGGAGGCTTGTTGTTTGGGGGTTTAACAATGTATCTGGTCTGGCTCGGGGAAGTGGTTAAAATAGGATTCATTCTTTTCCTTGAAATACAGTAATTTCATATTTTTATGATATTTAATGAGAATAACAGTCCCATTCATAAGTATTCTTTGAGGTTTCCCAAAGAGAGAGCCTTATCATTTTAGTGTTAAGTTAATAATCATGTACTTCTAGTTAATGAGATGTACATTCCAATGGGAGGAGGAGGGCGTTTAATATAGACTCCTTCTGCCCCTTTCTTGGTGCCTCATCTCCAAATACAGGAAAATGCTTCAATCAAACTAAACCACAACCACTAATCATACTAATCCAATGTAGAAGCCTATTTTTACAATATACCATGTGGAAACCACCTACAAGTAAGCTCATTTATAACTGAACAGATTGCAGGTGTAATTGCCTGGTGGATATGGACAGTGTCTTTTACTTGTTTTTTTTTAATTATACAGCACCAGTTTTAGCCTGCTGTTTTGACTTATTAGTGGCAGCGCATGCATATTTTTTAACCTGAATCTAAAAACGCACAGCGCCTGCACAGCACAGCCCACAAAAATCCCCTTTTAATAAGAAAAAAGCAATCATCTGAAAGCTTTTTATACATCTCAAAGTTTATATAAATTTGAAGCATTTTACCTAATATAATTGTAGATTCTTACCGTCTGTTTTCTACATACTGAAGCAGCAGGACATTGCTCTAACTTTTTCAAACAGGTTTGTAAATGTAAAGGTCTGCCTGTTAGAATCTTATTCTGACTGAAGGCCCATTTACACCGTAGCATTGCGTTAATTGCACGATACTTGCGGTTAAAGCACACTTTTGCATTACGCACTTAAAGTGTTACCGTACGCTAAGTGCATTGCATTGCCATTCACAATGCACCTCTTGGCCACCGCGCCTTGCAGTGCAGTACCACAATACCATGTGTTGTGTTAAAAAAAAAAGTAGTGCAAGCGCTACTTTTTTTTACCACAATGCACAGTACTGTTTTGTTGTACCGCGTAGCTGCCAGGAGCAGTTTTGGGGTAAATTAATTAATTGGATGGCAACAAAAAGGGGCCCGGTATTGTATGCTAGGTGAGCTGTGCAGTAGCGTGCATTAATTGCACAGTATTGTGTGATTAGTACAACACTATGGTGTGAATGGGCCCTAAAGAACAAAAACTGCATCTTGATATTACTACAGACATGCAGCACCCTTGGAAAGTATTTCACCAAAGATTAAACACTCACTGTAACAAATGTAAGGGTAGTGCTGGAGAGGAGATCCCTACAATTGTGCCTAACCAGAATTGTGTGAAAAGCAGGAAATTAGATTTGTGGGCACATTCTGCACCCCAACAGTTACCACTAACATTGGTCAGTTTTCTAAAATCATAGCTGCCTATGGATTAAACTAAAGGGGATTTTTAAAAGAAAATGTAAGATAAACTATAATCAGACAGATAAATGGACAGCTGTATTACCAGCCGAAGGCTTTGTAATTGTGTTCAGCCAGTCTTGTGATCCAGTCATACCTGCCAGACAGGACAGGACAAGTTCCAGATTTCTCTGCAAATTACACTGTATTTACAGTAACCAGTGCAGCCCTTTTCCATGACCCACTCTACCCTGTGGTTGGACATTGAAGGAGCACTGGTAAGGTCATTGCAGTTCTCTGTCCTCCTCTCACATTCTGTAAGCTCTGATTGCGGACCCTTTGTCTCCCAGTCTGTGTCTTGCAGAACAAAAGATTTCTAGAGGCTGATGTCAAGTCAGAACCAATAAATGTAATGGTTGTAACAGAGTAACATGGTAGGTAAGGCTGAATAAAGACAAGGGTCCATTCAGTTCAATCTATGTGTGTATGTGTGTCTGTATTTATACTGCTCTAACACTGCCCATATTTTTGTATATGAAGTGAAACAAGAAACTCATCCAGAAGTTTCTTGAATTTATCAACGCTATCAGCAGATTAGAGCTGCAGCTAACGATTATTTTCAAAATCGATTAGTTATCCGATTATTAAGTTATTAAATCGGTTAATCGGATAAACAATAACATACATTTTAAAAAATGGCTCCAGTGATGGACTACTAATACCATCGTCTGTGGAAGGGAATTCCACAGTTTTACGACTCTCATACGGTAGTAAAAAAAACCCTACGAATTCTAAGATTGAACCCTCTCTCTTCTAACCTCTTGTTGTGTCCCGGGGTTCTCAATACAGTTTTCGGATTAAACAGTTTGTTCCTAATATTGGGGCCCCCATTGATGAATTTGAAGACTGCAGTAAGGTCCCCTCTTAATCACCTCTTTTCTAAGGTGAATACGTTTAATTGCTGAAGGTGGTCTTTATAACTCAGGCCTTCTATCCCTTTAATTAGTTTGTAGCCCTAATTTGTATAGTCAATACATAATATAATGACATAATTATATTTTTTTGTGTATCTGCCTTGAATTCTGCTTCAAATTGCAATACGATTTGTGTAGAAAATATCGGCATTTTTGTACGTAGGCACACCCGACACATGTTTGCATTTGCATCTGAGTGTACATGTGGAGCAAGGGACTTTAAAAACATTTTCTTTTTTTTTTTATGTGACTTTCATTTTTTTTCAATGTCACTAATCTTTTTTTTTTTTTGCTTTACACTTAACTTTATTGTTATCACATAGGGGGCTAAGAGGTCCCCTATGTGATAAGAAATATACAGTGACAGTTCCTCTTTATAGAGACATCAGGGGTCTAAATGACCCCTAGTGTCACCAAGGGACCCCCAAGGAAGCTGATGAAGCAGAGATCTGCTTCACCAGTTTCTCTCCGGCTACAGAAGCCAGAGAAATGACAGCTGCTGTCCCGTCCCATGCCCGCACGGAGCACAGCGGAGCCCTGGATAGGCAGCAGGGGAGGGGTGGGTGCACACTTGCACTCAAGATACAAGCAATCAGGTGGCTTTATAGCTGCCAGAATGCTTGTATTCAAACAGCCATTAAAAACAGACCTAAACACCCACTTGCATTCAAAATTCATTTGAAAAATCATTAGCTGTATCTGCTAATTGCAAAAGCTTTTTGTTGACCCACTAAAGCAGGGGTCCCCAACACCCAGGCCACAGACCCATACGGCCTGTTAGGAACTGGGCTGCAGCTCCCACTCTTGGCCCACCCCTGCAAATAGGCCCAACCGGCTCGGATCGCCTCGGTATGTCGATCTGGGCCAAGTACAATTAGGCAGAGACGTCCATGTAATCAGGCATATTAGAAGGCCCCTTGCTGGGGCCTATTGGGGAGCGAGAGGCCGTCTGATTAGAAAGCCATGTCTGCTGCCCCCGCAGCCACCAGTAAGACTCTCTGGACCCCTGGTGAGAGCCAGCACTGGCCACCTGAGAGTTCCACTGACCAACTGAAAGCCCGCTCTGGCCACCTGGAAACCCCACTGACCACCTGAGAGCCCACACTGGTCACCTGAGAAACCGCACTGGCCGCCTGAGAGCCCAAACTGGCCACATGAGAGCCCCACTGACCACCTGAAAGCCCACACTGACCACCTGAGAGCAGGAAAACAAGCTCAGGGCTCCCACTGATTCTGTATTCATTATGGGGAGTTATATAATTATTTCATTATACTGTATATTACAATGTAATAATAATAGAAATAAAGTGCACAATAAATGCGCTTGATCCTGAAACCAACTATTTACAATCGGGCATTTACAACATTCCATTAAAGTGCTTTCCAGATGTTGCTGTTTATGATACTGCTCGAAGTTTTTAGGACCTACTGCCTGACATCTAATATTATCTGCTTTCCATCTAATTTGGGCTGGTTGCTGTTCATTGGGCTCTGGGTTTTTGCAAGGGTGTTTCAATTTGGCCTGTAGTTTTTTAAAGTTGTCCCCTTTTGCTGCGCAGGCTGAAGATTTAAAACTAGATGTTTTCATCAATAATTCACAAATATTTGAGAAATGAGGGTAGTGCTGCGTTCAGAAGAACTTCTTCATTCCCCCCCCCACTAAGTTTGGGGTTCATCAGTTCATAGATAATCGCACAAGTGAGAGTCGACCCAAAAAGGATGAATATTTGCCAGGCGAATGCAGCTGCCGGCGAACTGCTGTTTAAAGGAGAACTATGGGGTTAAGGCCTTTCCCCATAGTTCTCCGTAGGGTAACGGGAGGACACAAACTAGCGTCCTCCCGTCACCCTAGGCTCATTGTACCGCGAGCTGTAGCTCGCGGTATACTGCGGCGTCTCAGCAGAAGCGGGTCCCGACAATTGTGCCGGGGCCCGCCCTGCTGCGTGACTGACAGCTGGCTCTGCCTATTTAGAGGCAGAGCCAGCTGTACCCGCCCCCTACCCCGTCTGTTCCGCCAGTCAGTGATGGCGGATCGGTGCGGGGAGGGGGAATCCAGCCCCTCCCCTGTCACGGCAGAGATCTACTGATCGGCTAGAACTATGAGGTGAGTGAAAAGCACTCACCTCATAGTTCTCCTTTAATCTCACAATCAAGTTTCAGCACCTTGGAGAGCTATTATCGGTAGGACAGTTAAATGTATTTAAAAGAAGTTTTTACAAATAACAGCGTGCTCACCCCTTTTCCAAGGTTACCCCATAGCAAGGGAGCCCATCTACTATGCTGATACCAGACCACATGATCTTCAACATTGAGAGGTTCTTTAAAGGGTTGTGCTTTCAGAAGCGTTCCCCCCCAAAAGCGAGGGTCTCCCTTCCATAATGCCTTAATGCTCACACATGCCAGGAATTAATTTATTCAGACTTGTAAAGCTACTGAAAGGTTCACTCTAAAAACTTAAAGAAAAATTCAACCTTTTCGAAAAAAATACAAATAAATACACGTCTTTATGAAAGAAAAAAATTGCATTTATAATTTTTTTTTTTTTTTGCATTGGTGCTGGTAAAGCATTGTAAATGTTCTGGCTTCTGCATACTCTTCCCTCGTTCCATGTCTGCACCTTGAATGAATGAACTATAAGTTCGATGATGGCAACGCATTAGTATTCTTATTGAGGACTACAAGTCTCCGAGGCTGAACCTGTCAAAGGATATGTGAATGGATGACCCAGCTACATCATGCACAGCCGTGCCGACTTTATAGAATTGCTGCAACTTGCGGGGAAAAGAACCCCGCTATTCAGGTAAGTGGTGGTGGTGGTGGTGGTGGGGTTGTTATGCGATGTGACCAGGTTTCATGTTACACCCGGAATATGGGCGTAACATGAAACATGGTCAGAAAGGTAAACTTAGCCTTTAACTGCCTCCCGGCCAGCCGTTGTACTTACACGGCCTGCCGGGACCTTCTTGGATGTAAGCCGGGACCTTCATTGGACAGTGCTGTTTCCATAACAAGGTATAGAGTCAGTGAAATCTGCTCTATACCTTGCGATCTGGCTGTGCCAAATCACAGCTGTCAAAAAAGTAAACAATGGCTGCGGTTTGCAGACAATAAAAAAACAGAAGAATTGATTCAAATATCTAGTTCACATTTTAATCGATAAAGCAGTGCAAATTAACTTCTCCAGTCTATCAGATTGCAACCCACCCTGGTCTGACTTTTTACACTGAATTGTGCCTGTTATAGTAAATTTGTTACAGAAATAAAATGAAGGGCACTAAAGAGCAGCAAAGTACTTGGAAAGAAGTCTTTATGTTTATGAATGAATATGTGCAGGGCGTGCTGTTTTTTTAAAGGCTGACAATGTTATCAGGTTTATTTTTTATCTAATATTTTACTAGGAAAACCACAGTGGGGTCATTCATCTAATTGCTTTAAGGGGTTTGAAAGGCCTCTCCGGCAATAATTCCCTTTGATTTGAAAGAGTTATGTCTGACAGGGTCACATTGGGGCCCAGTGAGGATTAATGAATAACCTCTTGTGAAGGAAAAAGTGTATATATGGGGCTTTCATTTGTAAAATGAAAACAACCTTTCCTAGGTGGCATGTGTAGCTTACAAGACATGCTGTGCTGTGTGGTTCTGTAACACTTTTAGTGGCTCATTTAGTAGGGTTAGAACGGCGAGCAGAGTCAGCTTTGCATTTTACTAATGGGACTTTATCTTCAGTCACTTAGCCAGCCATGTAATCCAGGCACCCCTACCACACAGCATAGCTGCATGGGTGACCTTAGTTTTCTTCACTGCAGTCAAACAATACCGCTTGGGCATTGAACCAGAGGCGTATCTATAAGAAATTGCGTCCCTGGCATCCCACCCAGCTCCTGGCAACCAGTGAAATGACTGGTTGCCAGGAGCTGGGAGGGATGCCGGCCAGAGAATCCCAGGCTGCTTAGAGCTGCATGGCTCCCTGCCTGGATCTTATTAATCTGGGACACTGTGGCCTGCATCCTGCCCTCATACAGAGTCGGATTCCCTACAAGGCCATGGCCTCGAGGTAGCAGGGAGCACAGGGTCAGCACAGCCAAAACTGGCCCCAGGGGTGTGATATTCCTGTCGCCTGAGACATGCAGTTCCGAGTTCAGGGTGTATCGTTTTTTTTCTAATTTTAGCCCTGCCGCGGGCATGCAGGGCTAAATGTACAGCGGGGAAGCTACCACTCATTTTGTACAAGTGATCTTGGCGATGCCACCAAGATCACTTGTAATAAGCCTGCAGGTCTGTTTCTTCCCACTACATGGTCTGCCCCCACCGCCAGCTGCCGCTCTCCCAGCTGGCTGCCTCCCTCCCCACGGTGGTTTTCGTGGTCCCCTGCTCTTCTGGGGGACCCTGGACCATGGCAAAGTAGTTCAGGATGGAGAGCAGGGAGCAGAGCAGAGAATGTCCGTTCTCCACTCTGCTCCGTGTGAACACTGAGACAGGAAAACTGAACTCACAGCCTTCCCAAGTCAGCTGTCATAGGAGCGCCAGCATAGTGCTGTGCTCAAACTCCTGTAATGGAGGTGACAGGTTCAATAAAGAGAACCTGTCACCTCCAAATGCTATCACACATGGGCTTGTTAGCTCCTGTGTGAAAGTTAAGTGAAAAAAATAATAATTTTGAAAAAAATAAGTAAAAAACAATAAGAAATAATAATCAAAATTAAAAAGTAGAAAATAATAAAATATAAAAAATTCAAAGATAATTAAAAAAGTAAAAAAATTAAATTAAAAAATGAAAAAGTGAACAAAAAAAAGTAAAAAAAAATTAGCCATTAGCCAGCCCTGTTGCCCCTGCCATCTGCATGTGAATAAACGCATGCGTAGGGCATTGTGTGTGTGCATCGAGTGGTGCCCCCATTCCACTGCGTGCCATGTGTGGTAGCTGGGCAGCAGCGCTCTCTAACACACACAATGTGCATCAAAGGGTAGGTTCACTTTATTTGGCAAACTGGAATCACATTGTCCATTGTTCATGTCAGCAAACATCTATTTTTATACCAACAGCATTGTACAATGCAGTAAAGCCTGAGTGAAGTTCAGTGCTGTCCCTCTCTTCTTATGAGACACCTGATATGCAGGACATTGTAAGACATAAAAAAACGATGCAGGTACTTATACAATCAGTAGTAAAATGCATTAATTTTTTTCATTAATACTTTTCTGGATTCAATTGACTTTGGGTATCTGCATGGAGTTAAAATGTAATTGTGATTTAAAGGACAGATTTACCTTTTACTGGCAATACACACCACGCTGAAAAAAGGTAGTATCTCTCCTTATGCACACACACTGCCGTAGCCAGGCCTGCCAGCTAAAACATATATTTTTAACAAACGTGTTTCTTTAAAAAAGTAAAGAACTTACATAATTTTTGCAGATATTTTTCCATGACAACATTAGACGGCTCACAGTGATGTATTGTCTAATTTATAACAGAAATGTATTAGCGCTGTGCGACAAAGAACTGTTCTTTGCTATTTGGGAGACAACCAAGTTCATTCAATATTGCATCAGGTTAACATGTGACAAGAACACTATAATTGGCTGACACTCAACCGCAGGCCCAAACTGTGCAATTTATTTTTTTGGATGGTAAAGAGTCTTAGCTAGCCTGCATTTTTTCAGACAGTCCATAAACGTATGGACCATGCCTGCAGTTCTCACCCCCTACAATCAGCTGAAAATAGTAGCATACCTTCACCATTTATAGGAGGCATGTAGGACTGCAACCAACTAATCAAATAAATCTATATTAATCGATAATGAGAATAGTTGTCAACTTTTCTCATTATCGATTAGTTGGATCCCCTAGCTCTCTCCTCCACACTGGGAGAAGGGCACAGAAAGCAGTGGCCGGGTGCAATAGCCAGCCTAATATTGGCTATTGCAGTTTAAAATGGCTAATAGCCGGCTGGCTATTGCACCAGCCCACTACCTGCTGTGTTTACATTCAGCTGCCGTCTGCAGAATCTTGCCACTGGTAGCTGTCATTCCCTGGCTGAAGCTTTTCAAGCTCCATGTGCATACAATGCAATTTAAAAAAAAATATATAAAAGGAGGGAAAAAAGTCATTTTCGGCTTCGGCCTCAAAAATTCTGTTGCAGTGCCATTCAATTCAATGGCACCCCAAACGGGCCTCCCACCCACAGTGTGGTCGCCCGCAGTGGAACACATGGTACAGCAATGCCATGCATTCCAGTGCAGTGCTATTGCAAAAAATTGTGCATTCAGTTTTATTCTGAAGTAAACTTTATGTTTGTAAAACTCCATTTGTGTATTTTATTTAAAATTATTAAAGGTAATCATTAAATTTTTTTTATCCGATTAATCGAAAAAATAATCGGCCACCTAATTGATTATGAAAAGGATCATTAGTTGCAGTTCTAGAGGCATGACAACCTGAGTTCCATAGATGGGATATGAAAGCAGTTGCACCTTCAGCTGCAGGCTGTACATTGATATTCTTCGGTATAACTACATAGTTATTGCATATTAATCAATTCAATTTGTGGGAATACTGGTGAGCAAAAAAGCTGCAGCTCCCGTTTATCCTGGAACACACTATGCTTGTCTTTGATCTTCCATTTCATATTGACAAAATGTATTTTAGAATTAAAAACTGATAATGATAGAGACGGGCACTGTGAGTGTAATCATCCCAGCAACTTCTTTAGCTCAAATTCACTGCCTATCACCTGCTTCAGTTCAAATTCACTACCCAAATCTCTTCTTTAGCTCAGATACTCCACCTAGCACCTTCTTTAGCTCAACTTTATGCCCTATAGCTTCTTTAGGTCAAATATATGACCTGGTCGCATAGCCTTTAAATCAGCTTTGGCCCCTGCATGCACAGGCACACTGTAGCTAGTGTAACTGGGTAAGCCAGGACCATGCTGATTGGGGTAGAGGTGGAAAAAATCAGTTGCGGATGCAGCCCTTACCCACCACCACCATCTTCTTTGTGCAGACATGGACTCCCTTCCTGTAACTGGCTAAATTTCTAAACTACCACAGTAGAAAATAGAAGGTAGTTTACAGAGCCAAAGGGAGCAAAAATAATGTGCTGTATCTTAGAGAAAATGTGATATGACAGTAGTAAAATGTAAGTAAAGTCTGAAGGAGCATAATGGTTTCCAATTGTTTGATGTATAAATTAAACTAAATTGGGTAATTGGAGCAAGGTAATATATATAAAAAAATTAGAAATTGCCAGAGGACTGCTATGCATGGTTCTTTTTGAAACGTAGCCCAGTTTAGAAGGAGCCCATCAATCTGACAATCCTGTATAGCAGTGGTTGGATGCAGGACTAAACGTTATACACCACTAGTAGTTTCAATGGTTGTAATTTTCAATTTTGTATAGTTTTATTTAGAAGTAATTTTTAAGAAAAGATATGGGAAGCAGCATAGGTCTGGAGTAGTATACGTGCCCAGCAACCCACAGCGAGTAAATGATCAATATAACACTGGACCCATGTAAAGCTACCATTATAGGACCTAGGATGTGGGTCTGCCTCTGTATATAACTAGACTCCAGTGGGCAATATGTTCTGTAAGTGGGTTATAGTAGATGCCAACATCCTCTGGAGTGGAATGTATATAACATTTTATCTGCGAGAGTGTTTGGATGAGTTCTTGGGGGAGAAAAAATAATAAACGATATCACTTCTTAGAAAATAAAACAAAGGAAAGCCTCAAAAAAGCAATGCATAACAGTTGTAAAATGTGACAAAGTGCTTAAAAAATACACGCATCACAGCACAACACTAAACTGAAGTGACAGCTCTTCAATAATGGAGAGGTGTAAAGTGGTGGTATACGTGTAGTATGGATATTGTAGGGCACAGAGATTAGCCACTCAATAGCATGCCAAGGTTAAGTCTGTTTATTTGTAGACAAGTGGATTTTGCATCGTGAAGGCACTTCTAGTCCAATAGTGCTAATGTACCTCTCTTCTAGATAGAAGGATACAAGATACCACTGAATTGGTGTGTGTCTGTATGAAAGGACAAGAACTGGTCTAAGATCTCCTTCTCATTATGCTAATCAGAATTCAGTTTCAATGTTTATCTCGGGAAATTCATTGTTGAGATCTCCCTTCAAGAGACCCCTCTGATTCTCTGCCACCCAGTCCTATTTCTGCTGTTGAAATACATGAAAAATCAAGCAATAAGGTTGACACATTTTTGGAATGACAATGGCGTGGGTGGTGTTTTGGAGATCGAGAAAAGAAAGTCCTCTAGAAACAGAACAGAAATTAGTGGTTGACTGTTCAATATAATTAGTGGTTTTTGAACTTTATTCCAAAGCAAAACACCCAAAACTGTATTCCTAGGCACTGGGGTATTCTAAACCTATTCTTGCACCCTGGGAAGCATTTGTTAATCAAGAGCAGGGCATTTGGTGAGTGGATATAAAGTGTGGGTGAGTCAGGCAGGAGTCCAGTGGCAGGATGGGGGGGGAAAGTGTGTGGGGTTCCCCCTCAAAGTCATACCAGGCCCTTAAGGTCTGGTAGGAATTTTAAGGGGGAACCCCACCCCCAAAAATGGGGGAAAAATTAATACCGGAAACTTGATCTGAGCACAGGCCTGGCAGGGCCGAAAAGGGGGTGTGAGCGAGACCCCACCCCCTTCCCCCCGGCATACCAGGCCACATGCCCTCGGCACTGGGAGGTTGCTTTTCCAGGGTCACCCCTGGAAAAGCACCTTGTTCCCCGTGGCAAGGGGGGGCAAGGGCCTCTTCCCCACAAGCCCTGGGGTGTTGGCTGTGGGGGTGTGGGCAGGGGTATTATTCACATCAGGGTACCTCTTTAATAAAGGGGCACCCAGATGCGCCCCCCCCTTGTGAATGAGTTAGGGTTACTTGTACCCCTACCAATTCTCTAAAGGGTTAATCTAAAATTTTAAAAAAGGCCAGACTTTTAAAAATAATCCTTTAATCACTTGCTGACCAGGTGTTTACACCCGCTTCCTGTCCAGGCAATTTTTCAGTATTCAGCGCTGCGGTACTTCGACTGACATTTATTCCATCATGCAACGCTGTACTGAAACTAATTTTATACCATTTTTTGGGGACAGATAGAGCTTTCTTTTGGTGGTATTTAATCACCACTGGGGGTTTTATTTTTTACTATATAATGAAAAAAGTACCAAAAATTTGGGGGGAAAAACAGTTTTCAATACATTATGTTATAAAACAGTTATTATTACCCAATTTTTGGGTAAAATATAAAAGGCGGGGTCACATCGGGTAAATAGACCCCAAACATGTCAAGCTTTAAAATTGTGTGCAGTGTGCAGGAGATGGGAGCAAAGAACCAGATCTTAGTTAAAACCCGCCAGGCCTTCTAATCCTTCACCACTCTATCCAGAACTAGAAAAAAAGGTTTTAGTTTGACATATACTTTAAAGGGCTGATAATCTGTGTAAATGTTCCAAGAAGCATATAGCTGGGCAAATGGTGTCCGTACAACATTCCTGCCACATGAGCCAAGGAGCATAAGAAAATTCATACATGCACTTAATTTGACGAGAAATATATCTGATGCTAGGTCCACATTAATAATAGGCACCACTCTCATGATCAGCCTTAGATATTTCAAATTTGTGTTTGGGTGAGTAGCAGGATTTCCCCTTAGTAGATTGTTTCTACACCACATTTCACAAGGCCAATGCAAAAACAGATGGATTCCCTAATTGTTTGTTTATTCAGCATAATCACCATATACTAGTATAGGAGAAAGTCACCTTCATTTTGCTCTGTAATGGCATCAACAATGTAATGGATCTGGGAGTTTGATGGAATCATTGGAAACACACAGAAATATAAGAAGCTAACATGTGCCCAGCTCACCAGCAACCACACAAATTAAAATTTTTTAGAAGAGGTTGCCTTTAAGAGGGGCAAAGTACAATAACTATGAAGAGATTTCTGACCTATGGCCAGATTAAATGTGTTTTACTTTTGTAAAATATGCAGCTAGACACAAATTTTAGGAATCCCCCTCTGGAAAACATAGAAAGAAAATTTAAAAAAACACATAAAAGCAAAAAAAAAGATATAATGCATAAAGCACAAAAACAACACAACAAAGAATTTTCAAAGAAAAGAAATAACTTAAATAAAATCTTATTTAAAATGTATCTTTTTTTAAATATGCAGTGCAGTGCGCTAATAGACAAATAAATGTTTTGATAGAATGCAGCAGCTGTGAGTGCAGAGAGGTTCACAAAGAACTGATGTAGAGGGAAAAGATCAGTCCCTTTGGGAACACGATGGGAAGATCCCAACTGTTAGAGCAGGCTGCCCTTTGGGACCAATATACAGGAGACTCTAGTTCCGCCAGCATCTCCCCAGAGCAGAAGACACTTACACAGTGATGTAAATCTTAGCGGATATGACACTTTGAAGACATTCACAATACATTCTCAGCAGTATTTGTCTGCTGTCAACAAAATACCCATGTGACACACTAGAGAATGCAGCACAAGGCTTGTGTTTGTCTCTGTGTTAAAGTACCTACAGACAATAGACGAATGCAGCCCCTGAACAATCTAATAACTACTATACAGGTGATTGTGATACTTATCAGACAGAAGGAAGATTTACAGAAACCAGAAAGATCTTTCCAATGCAATTTTCTATAATATACTCTTTACATAGAGGAAGTTAATTGTCACCATGTATAACTCTAGGGCTGTAGCTAACATTAATTTTCATAATCGATTAGTTAGCTGATTATTTTTTTCGATAAATCGGTTAATTGGATAAAAAAATACCATCCTTAATCTAAAATAAAATATGTGGCAATGCCTGACGTGTAGCACAATCGTCGGTTTTGTACGTAGGTGCACCCAACTTGGGTTGGGGGACTTTAAATGTTTTTTTGGGGGGGGGGGGTTTTTATTTTTTACATTTTTTTTACCTCCTTGCTATCACATGGGAGGGGGGGGGGCACATTGGAGGGGACAAGTTCTCTTTAAGGTGACATTAGACCCCTAGTGTCACCTTTACACTTCACTGGATTCAGGTGCTGAAGCAGCTGAATGTCAACAGAGCAGGCAGTGGCTTGGAGCACTAGCCAGCCTGTTATTGGTTATTTTAATTTGCAATAGCCAATAGCAGGCTGGCTATTGCACCTGCCCACTTCCTGCTGTCAGTCAGCTTCCCATTGTATTCCCAAAGGGACTGAGAGGTTCTCCTTCAGGTCCTTCTCTGCTGATTGACAGCAGGCAATTGGGTGGGTGCAATAGCAGGCCTGCTATTTGCTATTGCAATTTAAAATATCCAATAGCAGGCTGGCTATTGTTTCCAGCTGCTGATGGGAGACTTCACTCAAGTCCAAGGGATTGATTGAACACCGGCAAAAGAAGGGACACAGGGGAGCAGAGAAGGGAATGGGGCAGGCAGAAGAGGAAGAACGGAGCAGCAGCGGAGGTGTGGGAAGGGGGGGTGGGGGGCAGAGTCACTGCAGTCTTTTCTCCCCGCTGGTGACGGCTGCAGTGGTCTGTGTCCCCGCTGCTCCTGCCGATACAGGTGGGCAGAGCAGCGGTGATTGAAAGGGACACAGACCGCTGCAGCCATCACCAGCAGGGAGGAGAGCCGAGAAGCAATGCAGCGGCAACTAATCGATGATGAGAATCATTGCCAACAATTCTCATTATCGATCGCAATCGATTTAATCGATTAGTTGTTGCAGCCCTATATAACTTTTTGAAAAGACATCGATGGGAGCTGTTCCTATCCAAAGAGCATAATGATCCCATGTAGTAGAAGATCAGGGGCTTAACTAGAAATCACAAAAAAAATAAAAAATGTTTTACCTACCTACTGAACACGTTTCCTTGCCTGCGCCTTTTACTGGTATGTCAAGTGAAAAGATGTCTGTGAAATAAGGTTACTGAACGCTTGTATTCCATGATTTCTCAATACAGGTTCTAAAGCATAATAACTAGAGAACTATATCTGGAGCTGATAAGTAACTAAATTTTATGTACCGGAGTAAGCATCATCCGGTGATGGTGGAGAAGCACTATGTTATACCATCATGTGTTGAGAGCATTTGGTGTGTCAGTGAAAGGAGAAGCAGCTCCTCTTGTGTGGTCATTAGGGCTGAGCAAAATTCAGAGTTCTCATTTTAGTAGGACCTAGAGGACCGCAACTGGAGGCATAATATTCGGATCCGGGGGCTCCCGGAGGCAACCTCACCCTCTAATCTCCGCACCACAGTGCAGGCAATACAGGGCGGAAGGGTGCTGACAGGGGCATCCAGTATACGAATTCCAGCTGGTTCTTCATCAAGAAGGTCTCTCCTTGCTACCAGAGACGTCACCCGCGGACGTTCTACTGGACAGGGTCCATTGCACCCTTGGCCTCCCATCCACAGACGCGACCCGCCCACGTGACGTCCTGTGCCGTCTGCACTACTTTACGATGAAGGAGGACATAATGGACTACTTTAAACAACGGGCGTGAACGGCCCCCATAGGAATACATGGGGTTTTGATTTGCATGCGTTTCATCGTGAAGGCCTTTTGTACAGATTCCAAGCTACTCTAAGCTGTCTGTTCCTCAGGTTGACCCTCTACTTCCGGGCTGAGCTTTTCCTCATTTGATGACCTTCTTGATGAAGAACCAGCTGGAATTCGTATAGTGGATGCCCCTGTCAGCACCCTTCCGCCCTGCATCCTTCGATCAGAAAATCAAAGGAGCCGTCACTGTTAGGGCATTCTGACAGCAGAACACTTGCCAGCACACTTGCCAAATTGTGCAACCTTTTCAACATTAACTAAGCTTAAAGAAGAATGGGGCAGAAGAAACCTTAACCCTTGCAGTGGGGCTACCCCTGCGCTGCAAGGGTTAATTGCTCATTTTTGTCCAGGGTCTAAAATAACAAGGATATACTCACCCGAACCTCTGTCCCGCCTGGCTGCTAGACCGGTCGCTACAGCCTCTCCCCCCCCTTGGCTCCGGCAGTCTAAGAACTCGGGAGTCATCATGTGCAAGACAGTGTACTGGGATTAAGGATGCCAAGGGACATTCCATCACCAGAGCAGAGTGGGAGAGAGGCTGCAGGGACCGATCTAGCAGCTGAGGTTCAGGTGATTATATCTTTGTTATTTTAGAGCCTAGACCAGGGGCGTGACTAGAAATCACATGGGCCCTATCGCAAAATTTTGTATGGGGCCCTGTGATTTCTTGTTACACCTCTTGCAGAGCCCACCTGAGATCCCACACAGTCCACCTGAGAGTGACCCTGCAGAGCCCACCATAGACCCTCTATGGTGGGCTCTGCAGGGTCTCAGGTGGGCTGGTCACACCCCTGCTCACCTTCAGCCTCAATCCGCTGTCAGCCTTCTCCACCACCGGACCCCGCCTCCTCGGTCGCCGGGCGGGCCACACCTCCTCCACTGCCACTGGGCCCAGCCTCCTTCTCCACCGCCACTGGGCCCCACCTCCTCCTCTGCTGCCGCCACTGCCGGGCCCCCAGCCTCCTCCACCGCAGCTACTGGCTGTCACTGACTCAGCAGCAGCTGTGAGGAGGAATGTCCGGATGCACAGATCACTGACAGGTTGTCAGTGATCTGGACAGCGGTGCGTTCCTCCTCACAGCCGCCAGTGACAGCCAGCAGCCTGCGATGCCATAGCGGCCCAGGCGCACCGCACGGCATCAGGGGGACACCTTTGTTCCTTGTCCTGGCCCGGGCCCCCCCTGCCCTGGGCCCCATAGCGGCCACCTGGGCCGCTATGGCGATAGTGCCACCACTGCCTAGACAAAATGATCACTTAACCCTTGCAGTGTGGGGGTAGCCCACTGCAAGGGTCAAGTTTTCTTCTGCCCAGAGCTCTTCTTTAACAAGGAATGATATCTTTTTTACTCTTTACTTCTGAGATTTGAAGACACAGCTGTGTAAATGGAACATAAGTAGGTTTTCTTGGAATGGTATATAGTGCTTATGTCTATTGAAGACTGTTAAGTGTCTGTAGGTACTTTTACATTCTCTGACAAAATCAAATTCCTCAGCCTACTGTGATCCAGGAATAAATGTTTCCCTATTGTTTGTATTCTTCATTTTGTTAATTGTGTATTTTAAGCCCTCATAAACCACTGTAGAGAGGTGCTTAAACTATGAAGTTTCATCATTGCTTTATTGGAATCGTCACACTCATGAAACGGCCTCAAGCAAATCTGTATAACTCTATTTCAGGACTTTTTGGATGTTCAACACGTATGAGAAAACAGATTGAAAGAACAAATAGCCTTTTATCCTCAGTCACTCAGGGATATGTCATGTCATATGACTGGTATTTGTGCTTGCAGCATTTGTGTATAGGAACAGGGCACAGATTCATGACTACTAATGACATGCATGTATATATACTGTATATATATTGGTCTACAGTTGCAAATACAAAAGGCTACAAAGAAAAAAGGAAAAGGGCAGTAAGTTATTTGTAACTCTTCTTTAGCAGCCAAATTATCCCCCTATCCTTGCGTTATGATGTTGAATTTACCTCCAAGTGTTCAGAGGAGGTGAGACAACACAGCATTGTATAGAAAAAGTTGACAAAAATGTAAAGAAAATGAATGAACAAAAATGAAAAGGAAGCAAGCTCTGTATATTTAAAACAACAAAAATGATTATAATTATGTCACCTAAGGATAAGGAGGGGCGCTGCTGCACCAAAAGAAGAGAGCACAGTTGCGGGTCTAAAGACACTGATCTGCCACAGAGGTCCACCACGCAGCAATACATTATACAGCAATGCAGAGTATCATCAGTTATAGAGGACTACAAATCCCAGAAATACATTATACTTTGGTGCTTCGGAGGGGTGGCCTGATGTCTCCAGGGTCTCAGGAGGGCTGTGTGGGGGTCTCAGGAGAGCTGTATGGGGTCTCAGGTGGGCTGTGTGGGGACTCAGAAGGCTGTGCAGGGTCTCAGAAAGGCTGTGAGGGGTCTCACCAGGGCTGTGTGAGGTCTCATGGGGCTGTGCGAGGTCTCATGGGGCTGTGTGAGGTCTCACCAGGGCTGTGCGGGGTCTCACTAGGGCTGTACAGTGTCTCAGGTGGGCTGTGCGGGGTCTTAGGTGGGCTATGCAGGATCTCACAAAGCTGTGTGGTGTCTCACCAGGGGTCCACAGGGTCTCGCGGGCGGCAGAGTTCCCTAGGAAAAAGTAGATGCGCGGCCTGTGTTGTAAACAGCACCGTGTAGTTCACAGGAAGGCTGCCGAGGTCCCCAGCAAGTGCAGGGACTCAGGCAGCCACTTCAGTTTAAAAATGTAAAGGGCCTTTGTCAGCGTTTACTAGCTGGGCATTTTCACAAGTATCATACTCATGAAAATGCCCAGTATCGGTGCATCCCTAGTCGGCTGCTGACCCTGCCGTTGGCGCCCCTCCTAATGCGGCACCCGAGGGGCACATGCCCCCCCTAGTTTTGGCCCTGTGTAGAAGCAACTGTCATTATGATCATATCAATGTGACATCATTCTGTGTTAAAGAAGAACTCCGGGGAAATTTACAGTGTATAGGATGTGAGAATGCAGAGGTACATACCACCACTGCAGCAGAGGAACAGACAGGCTGAAGTAAAGGCTGTCACAGCTGGCCAGCTCCAAAGATCATGTGAGTATAACTTTTTTTTAATTTTCCTACCTAAACCAAAACAGGCACTTACAGGAGAACTATGGGGTTAAGGCTTTTCACCATAGTTCTCCTTAGGGTAACGGGAGGACACAAACTAGCGTCCTCCCGTCACCCTAAGCTCAGTATACCGCGAGCTACAGCTCGCAGTATACTGAGACGCCGCAGTATACCGCCAGCTACTATCTAGAGGCAGAGCCACCTGTACCCGCCCCCTCCCCCATCCGATCCGCCAGTCAGCGCTGGCGGATCGGAGTGGGGAGGGGGGAATTCAGCCCCTCCCCTGTCACGGCAGAGGGATGTGACAGGATCTAGAGGTGAGCGAACGCCGGTATGTGTTCGCTCACTTCCCGATCTACTGAGCCGACCTGTGACAGTCTCATTGTCACAGGTCGGCTAGAACTATGAGGTGAGTGAAAAGCACTCACCTCATAGTTCTCCTTTAACCCTTGCTATGTGGGGGGTAGCCCCACTGCAAAGGTTAATAAAAAATATCCCCAGAGTTCTGCTTTAAAGGACTTCTAAAGTCCCAGCAGTGGCGTAACAATCGACCCAGGCGGCCGCTATGGGGCCCGAGGCACGGTGGGGCCCGGCTAGGACATCTCATCCCAGCATATACTATCCTGTTATAACTCTGAGCTTGTCCCTAATGGATTACAATCTCAATGCAAATTAGTAAACTAAACATGAGATTGTAATCCATCCCGGGAGTGAGCTTGGAGCGGTGACTACTTTACAACACACACAGGGACCATGGGGAACAAAAGTAGCCACCCTCCAGAAGGAAGGACAGTGTCGGCATGAATTCAGAGATGATTTTTGAACATTTTTGTTATTAGTTAAGATACTTGAATGCATTTTGAAGATTTAACTCCTGAGTTTAGTGACAATTTAACATGTAGATAAGGATGTTAATTTTAGACATACAATTGGAATTTTCAAAACTCATTGCAAAAAAATTAATGAATGGGAACTTGGGAACAATAAATATTTCCCTTTGAATGCATGCTGTAATGTAATGCCTAATGTATTTTGCAAACTGTTATAATTAATTGCAACTGGTCAGATTTGACCTTTCATCAATCTGTCTTTGCTAGGCTGTTGAAATAAATTCTGATTGGTTGCATGGGTTATAACACAGTCTTTCGCTTTTCATTGTTATATAATAGTGAATATACTGTATATCTGCAAAAGTATGCTTGAATCACTGCATAAAGTAAGTAAATGCTTTTTAAGGCCACCTATGGAGCCACGTTGCCTTGAAAAGGCTCTGGAGAGAGGAATATTTATGATAAAAAGGGCAATTTATTGAGCACACTATCTATATCAGGCAAATGCTGCAGTATCAAGGTAAATGTTTCTCATTACCAGGGCATTGTTTCTTTGCCTGAGATAGTATGTCTGATTGGGTCTGTATGGTTGCCAGGGAATGGAGTGTAACGTCTTTGTGCAACCAGAATTATTTTGTGAGTGGTTTCTTTGGAAACGAGAAGCATGTTTTTTTCTAAGATGCTGAACATAGTGTGTACTGACTGAACTATATTACTACACTGCTGGGACACAATTGTATTCAAATTTCATATAACGATTCATTATTCATTAAAAAGGCAATTGCATAGGTTCCCATGTGTATTCAGTTTTATGAAATTGTCTTTACAGCTTTGATGCTGATCATGAAAATGGGCAGCCATACTGCTTAAGCAAAGTTTGATGTCAAAGTGATCCTGTGGTTTGCTCATGCATTAGTAAAGGCCTGAATCAGCTTTAATCAGCAAATTATAAAATTATTGTAATGCAAAAGTCTCAAAAACAATACCTTGACGTCTTCATTATAGCAGCAGCAACAACATGCATTTCCCAAGAGAAACAGTAATAAGTCAGAGCTCACTGACTAGGATAAATGGACGCCTAAAGTATAATTAAAGCCAAAAAATAATTTTTTTCAAATTAGAATTTAGAATTTTTTCAACAAGCGACCCTGGTAGTTCCGCCAGTGCTGGTGACCATTGTCATCAAGAGAGAAAATAAGGGGGAATATAAAAATGTATGGTTGTTTCTTGAACAGGAATAGAGGAGAAATCTTCTAATGGATTCCACTGACAACTATAACACGTAGGATTCCCTCAAATTTGGGGAACTTTTTAGACTCTATCTAAAAGGTTTGCTATTGCAGTTACTGTTTGACAAAATAGTACAAAACATGTACTCAACAAAACATGTACAATATAAGCTTCACAAGGCCGCCATTTTGAAAATGCTTCTACTCAAGACCAACACAGAAAGGCATATAACTTGTCTAAAGAGCGCAAAATAAGTAAAATGATCTAATAGGAAAACTTTTTCCAGTTTTAATAAAACAAGGTAAAAGCCAAAGTATGCTTTTATTCTGCAATATCTGTTGCCATATGTTACTTGGTATCTGTGGAGCCATTTTGAATGCTGATTGCAGTACACATTTCATAAGTAGTGCAGGTATTCTAAAAATAACAAGCGGCTTCGGCTGCAATACTCACCTCCTTCCCGGTAATGTACCCCACAGACTCACTGGTTGTGTGGTTCGGCAACAGTCCTTTCCTAGGCTGAATGATGCCTAGTATAATTCAGCTCACTTCCTCTTAGTGCATGGTGTCATGGGCCAGCTCCCTGACACTTCTCATCAGCAACACTATCTATATCATTGAGGACCGCTCAGCGCTAGATAAAAAGTGAAGAGGACTTTAAGTATTTAAAAAAAAACATGCATAGACTTACCTCCTGGAATAAGGTCTGCCTAAACTCCCTTCCGCAGCCATGGACTTCTTGGAAGCTCCACTCACGGACAATAAATTCCTAACGTCGGTCAAAATGTTAAAATCTGGTAAAGCTCCAGGCCCAGATGGTTACTTGCCCCCCCATCTACCTTGCCCCCACCATTTAAATTTGCATTGAATGTCCTCTTATCTGGTCAAAGTCTCCCACATGACACTCTACAAGCTCATACAACGGGGAAAGAAGTTTTCACTTTGTTCAAATTATAGAGCCATTTAAAATGTAGACCTTAAGCTGTTTACAAAAATCTGGCTGACCGTCTCCTCCCTCACATTGCAAACATCTATTCAGATCAGGTTGGGTTTCTCCCCAATCGCGAAGCAAAAGACAACACAACTAGGGTCTTAGCTGCACTTCAGTGAAAGAACATCCCTATGTGCCTTCTCTCCACAGATGTGGAGAAGGCCTTAGATAGGGTCAGTTGGCCTTTTCTGCATCTAACCCTTGAACATACTGGATTTGGCTCCCACATGCACAGCTGGATATATGCCTTATACTCAAACCCATCCCCACCCGTCCTGACCAATGTAGCTCTTTCTGACTTTTTCCCCTTAACAATGGGACAAGACAAGGTCCCCCCCCCCCTCTCCTTTGCTCCTTATCCTTACTTTGGCACTGTTCTTACATCAGGTAAGGCTAAATCCCAATATCTCCAGCCTCTCGACTCCCTCACACCATCACAAGATCGCATCATATGCTGATGATCTCCTTTTTTTTGTCGCTACCAAATCTTTTGCAGGAACTTAGCTGTTTTGCGGAATTATCCAATTTTAAAATCAATTTTCAAAAATCCTAAGCACTTAATGTTAACCTCCCTGCACAGAGATAAGATGCCCTCCGTTCCAACTTTCTGTTTAAGTGGGCTACAGATGCTATTACAAACCTGAGCACGAAATCACCCCGAATTCGGACAACATGTTCTCAGCTAACTTTCTCCCTCTCCTGCGTTCTGTCAAATCTGACCCTTTTAGATGGTCTAAATATCTCTATACATGGTTTATTAGGAACGCTATCCTAAAAATGACCATTCCTCCTTAGTTATTATATCTTCTCCAGACTCTACCCTTTGCGATTCTCTCTTCATTCCTTCAACGGCTCCAAGAGTTGTTCACTATGTTTGTTTGGGCAGAAGGATGACCAAGACTGAACCATCGCCTACTCTTCTATTCAAAACTACACGGTGGCATCAGTTTTATTAATTATCACAAGGTGGTCCATCTTACTAGGTTTTTAGGCTGGTGTAGATACTCCACCTCTAAACTCTTGAACAGGAGACATCAGTGATTCTCTTGCCAGGTTCACCATCCCACAGTGGGCCCAACATTGAAAAGTGCATGTCCATCACCACTTATTACGGTCTCAGAAGGTAAGACCTCACCTATAGTTCCTGTCTTGGGTACTCCTACTTTTCCTCCACATATGCTCAACAAATTACTTCTTGCACTCCGAAACTAAGGGAAATTCAGATTCCGCGACTAGCCCTCCTGACCAGATCTACTGTCAGTTTCTACTCAAGTGGAAGCAAGACCTCCAAACACATTTTACCAATGACCAGAGAGATGACATTTTGTTCTTCTCCCACCACTTCTATCTCTAGCAGACTCCAGGAGCCGGGGTACAAAATTCTATGCCGCTGGTATAGAGTTCCCACTCTGTTACATAAAATTTGGCCTCAGGTGCCATCCACATGTTAGAGATGTCTTCAGAAGGTACTGTTATACACATTTTTTTGGCAGTGCCCTAGCTTAAGGCTCTTTTGGGAAAAAGTTAAGCAGCACATTTTTGATCTTACTGGGGTAGATTTAGGAAATAATTCAGCCACCTACCTCTTGCACCTCTCACCCCTTTTAGGAGGAGAGATAAGCGCTCCTTGCTAATAAAGTTAGTTAACTAAGAGAGTTTGCATACCATTGCTCTGGTGACAAGAGACTCCTCCTTTTATTCAACTGTGGTTTTCTAAAGTTGCTGAAATTAGAAAGATGGAAGATCTCATGGCTTCTCTTTATCATAGAGAAATGAAATATTACAGCACTTAGTTCTATGGGGCACGGTTCACCTCTTCTCAGGAATATAGCTCTTAAATGCCAAACCCAGTGTCTGGTTCAGCTGCAAGCATAGATGCCTGAGTGTTCCTTTACCCCAAACCCTCCTTTTTTTTTCTTCTTCTTTATCCCTCCGTTACCCTTCCTCATCTTCTCCTACTTTTTTGTTCTCTACTTCTTACTTCTGATTCTCTTTTACAATGTTACTTTGGTTAAAAAGTTAAAATTCAGACAACGTTGCACCATATCTTCTTCATGGGTTACTATTCGGAAACTTACAGTTTGTACCTCTTGTGTCTTGATACATTATTGTGATTGCAGTTTGTGTTTTTTAATTACTTCCTGGTACGGGATAGGGTTTCTGCAGCCCTAAAACCCATTACGCGGGACTGTTTTAATTAAATTTGTACAACTTTGTCTGCTTTGTTTAAGTAGAGAAGTTACATTAAAAAAAACATACGGGGAGGCTTCGAGGATTTGGCCAGAGTGAAATTCGGCTTTAAGGGACTACGTGCACTGTTCTTCAAGATGTTCCTGTATTCCTGGAAAATAATGCCATACAGCCAGCTAAAAAAAATTATTAAGAGTGGTATTATAGAAGCCAGGATGAAGGCCAGTGCCTTCAGTGGTGTTGCCAATCACCAGATCATAACATTTTTGAACTTGGGGAGAAACGCAGATTTCAATAAATTGAATATAAGTTTACAACATACAGCTTTGAATTACTAAAAAACTTTAAAAGAAGGACTGAAGTGGCTCCAGAGGCAAAGGGTGAACTAGTTCCTATGTGTTATGTGTTCAATATTTTAATCAGCCTTCTGGTACATGCTTTTTGTTACCAGTCTGAGGTATGGAAATTTCTCATCCATCCTTAGTTTTACCCGTTTTTGGCATTCATTACTTTTTAAGTAGCGAAGAAAGACTACTGTGAGCAGTGTCTGAAAAAAATAGATTTTATCATTGTGGCTTTTGTTACATAACAAGCTGTTGAGCTCAGTAGTTTTCCTGTATCTGATGGGAAAGTTTCCAGTGTGTTAGTACACATGCTGGGCCAAGCTGTGTGTGACGTAAGATAAAACGATGATCAGAGTAGTGTAGAAAATGTCTGATTACTCAACAAAGTGTATTTGGCAAAAATAAGGAATAACAACAATGATATTAATTAATTGAGGTAATAAGTAATTGTAAACACTGCATATTCAGGCAAATTTTCTGTTTCGCTGCTTTGTTAAAACTTTGAAATCCTTGACACGTGAACATAAATGTCCTACACAGCAGACCATCATTGATCACAGCCATTGCCATGGTCAGTCACATTCATTGCTATGGAATATTTGGGTGGCTAGGGTAAGTACTGGATATTTGGTAAAGTTATCCTTTGATAACAGACAAGTGCAAGACTTCAAAAAGGGGAGCCGGAGGTATAGGTGATGCATTAAAGGGACTCTAGAACAAAAAAAAACAAAAAACTGCAACAGGTTTAAAGTGCAGTTGTCTAGTGGTTCATGTTCATACCTCTGCATCAGCTTAAAAAAGCTTGTGGATATGGCAGAATCCTGGGCCGGTCTGACAGGCAAAGCTTTCACATTTCTGTGTCTGAGCTTGCCATTAAGTCCTATCCCCACTAAGCCCCTAAGTTTCTACATATTCCTATTATCTCATCAATATGATGTGTTGCCTCATTGGCCAATGGCAATTTGCAGGAGCTTTGGCATGATCACAAAGTGCTGTTGTTTTGCCTGTCAAACGACCCAAGATTTGGCCATATTAAATGGCTATTTAAGGCCTCTGCAGGTATGCCCAAGCGCCTACCCCTAGGTGACTGCACTTTATACCTCCCACCATTTTCGTTTTGTTTTTTTCTTATCTGAGATGTACTGCTCTTAAATTCCTGCGAAATTGCTGGGTACGATGTTGCTTTGAGTACTGAGGTCCGTGAGAGGGGACATTTTCTGGGTCAGTGTGCTGCAGTTATTGGAATGCACCCTTAAGACTTTCAATGATTCAACTTTCATTGAAATTGCTGTTTATGAATCTTATCATAGTTGGCAGGTGCACGTAGCACGTTTTGTTTATAGTTAAAAACTGAATTGAGAGCTATATGCAGTCAGAATTCGTAGCTGTAATTCTGCCTTTTATAGTGCAATTAAACATTCTGTAAATGTTAAAATATAATTTCATCGGAATTTGGTAACCTAATTGTTCCTAGTCATACTTTAGTATGGGGACAAGTCAGAGTAGAGCCATTCCCTCTTTGCCAGAAGTCATTTCTATTCTTACATGTAGCTGCTTTATGGTTGTAATTAAAAGACATAAAACCTTTACCACAGTGTAGCCACCTTGCCCTAAGCGGGGTGACTACATAAATTTAGGTTGCTGAGACTGCATTCAGTCTGGCTTATGTATAGTATATACTCATTTCGTTTTCCCCAAGGATTCTGTTGGATGTAGCCATGCCACAGAGCAGAGCAACCGATAGTGGATGTTATGGATGTCTGTGTCTCTCCAGCCAATCACTAGGATTTTAATGGGGAGTGGTTCATGCTAGGAGAGGACATAAATATCTGAGTCCAACCATGTGAGAGTCTTTCTCCCCCGTGCCTCCTGCCTGGTGGAGGTGCTTTACATGTGTGCTGTCTGAGCAGGCCTGAAGCCTGCAGGTGGTCAGAAGTGGACCTAGTTGGGGTCCAGAATTGTTCCTGGATGGAGAACCAGAGATAAACTTCTTCTGGATTAAGGGTTAATCCTTCGGCTCAGTAGTGAATAACCCTCTTAGTGTTTCACCCTTCACTTTTGTACATATTGCCTCATACCTATCTATACCTCTCTATTATATTGATTGATTAAACCCTGACTTTTATATACTGTGGGAGGGGGTTATCAAAATTTCAGCAGACCAAATCCAGAGCAGTTGCTCATAGTAACAAATCAGCTTCTCTCTTCAGTTTGTTCAGTTAAGCTTTGAAAATAAAAGACAGAAGCTCATTGGTTGCCATGCACATCTGCTCCAGTTTCTATCTGCTCCAATTTTAATTAATTCCCCCAATGACCCTTCTGTACCACACTCTTTGCCACATGCATCTCAATCACATGTATCTTCATACTAGAGATGCACCGATATGTTGGCCGTCGAAACATATCAGCCGAAAATGGCACTTTTGGCAAAATGCCTAAACTGCCATTTTCTGGCATCCATTAACCGCTCAGCCTCCTGTCACAGATCAGAGGAGAGCAGTGTGGGCGGAGACAGCTTGCAGTGCTGTCACCGGAGGCTGAGTGAGTGGAGCTCAGTCTCCTGTGACAGTGATTCAGAAAGGAGAGCAAGTACACCCAATCAGAGTTGTGGTTATAGTAAACATACTCTGTCCTCAAGTTACAAATGAACCTGAACACTCAGTATAGAGGATTCCTGTTCATTGATAACTGGGGCTGCAGCAAAAGAGATTGAGGACTCTGTGTCCTCAATCTCTTTTTCTATTTTAAAAGGCAAATATCAGGGTTCTGTTTAGATCCCCAATATTTCCCCGAAGCCCCTAAAAGTAAAGTAAAAAATAAAAATATTTAATAAAAATGAATAAACAAATATAAAACTTTTTAAAGTTTATTAAAAATAAATAAAAGTAAAATATTTTTTAAAATGTGAAAAAGTTAGAATAAAAAACATTTTTGGTTTCAGCCTGACATTTTTTTCATTTTGGTTTCATTTCGGTTTTGAAATTTTCATTTCGGTGCACCTCTACTTCATACCTTTCCATTTTAAACAGCTTGACACGGGTAGCGAAAAAAAGACAAGTTTAAACTCTTTTCCTCTCTTTGTGCAGAATTAACTGTGTTTTCCAGTGTTTGATGGGAACTATTATTGCAAGCTACAATGTGCCACTTAGAGGAATGGGGACATTTTCAGGGACACTGTATTTCCGACCTGTGGTTGGAGAGGGCAATTGTATCTGCAGGAGTCGTTAATGGGAGATATTAATCTACCGGTACAGGTATTGTTGAGTCAGGCATGGGCACCCAGGGAAATTTCCAGGGACACTAGGACACACAAAGTCCCATAATGCAGTCTCAATAACTGTAAAGTTTACATGTGTTCAATTACAGTTAAAGGAAAAGCTGTGCTATGCTACAGGAGGGGGAAAAGGAAGGGACCAAGAGGTGTAATCACGTAATGGTTAAGAGTAAGGATGCACCGAAATGACATTTTTAGACCGCAACCGAAATTTAAAAAAAAGTAACGGAATGTTTCGGTGGCCGAAATTTCAATGCATCCCTAGTTTAGAGGCAAAAAAACATTACAGAATAAACCTGTCTAAATTGTATTAAAAATAGAGAAAGCCAACTGTAAATGAAGAGGCAAAGACAACAAGAAGATAATACATTCAAATTGAAATTACACTTTGTGGCAGTGTTCAACAGATGAGCACATGGCAATGAAAAATGCTCCCATCCAATATTAGTGTGATCACAGTTTACTGATGTGCTGCATCCTTTCACCCTGGGTAGAAGGGCAGGTCAGGACACAGGCATACAATTTAAAAAAGAACAATCCTGAATATGCTGCAAATGATTCAGGAAGAAAAACTTCTTAAAAAATCACTGCAAGTCTTAATGAGCACTTTTAATGCTTGTTATTGTGCACTTGTTATCCTCTGCAATGCAAGATTTTCATGCACTTTTACATTGCTTTCAGTGAGGTACCTTTGCAGCATTACCTGAAATCAAAGATATGAGCAAGAATACAACTTTAATAAATATATTGCATATGGTGATCTGGCAATTACAGTGCCACAATTAACGACAGTCAGGAATACACCATTTAACAGAGACTGTTGAAGTACATTACGTGCATTCATTGGGGTAAGATGAAGACCTGAAATAAAGACGTATAATTAGCTAATAATCTGAGAAACATGGAAGAAAAAAAGAGGTATAGTGAACATAACAAAGATGTCTTTTAGAGCTCACTTGAGTTCACGTGCACAATAAGGGAGCACTACCATGGTGAAGGTGACGGCTTTGTGTCATGTTTGCTGCATTGCATAGAGTTCATGATTGATCTGCAATTTATCACAAAATGTGGGTCTAAAACAAAGGTTCAGTGTGAGGTCATTTTTCAAGAAGGGGGGATGTCGTTACACCTTCACATTGTTTCTGTTGGAAGTACAAAAATCTCATAGGATTGGAACTGAATGCCAATGCATAGTAAACAATGACAACAGGCTTACTGTGCAGCAGTTCTCGGTTCTGATTATATGAGATTTTTATACTTCCAGCAGAAACACTGTGATGACATACAGTAGGGGGGAGGCCGTGGGGGTTGAAATCGCAGTAGACAGTCCAGAGGCGCATCAGCTGCTGTATATGAACATCACAATGCCATTCAGTCTATGCGGTCAGTTGTGGTGCGTCAATGCAGGCCTGTTAATGCCCGTTATGTTGTCCTAATGCAATGCATGTTAACGCGTGACATAATGGGCATTAACAGATTTGCATTGACATACCGCAACTGACCGGATAGATCTGAATAGACCCTAAGGCAGTGCCATGTTCATATAACTGATGTGCTGCTGGCTTAGAAAAATATTTTACATGAAAGTTAAGATTAGGTCAAATCAATTTTTTTTGTATTCCTGATGCTTTCAGTGGTGCCATGGCTGTTGAATTCTCATTCAAGTAGAGGTGGTGCGATGTAAACACTATGGGGAAATGTTGTGATGCAAATTCTAAATAGTTAATCCACCAAGTCTTTTTATAGTCAAAAATAGACGTCTGCTGACGTCAATAAGGAACAGCTCATACTTTTCTATCATAATAGATTTTAGACTTAAGTGGATCTTTAAAGTGTAGCGCTCACCCCCAAAGGAGCCGCTGAATATTGAAATAGGTTCTCCTACCTGTTGGTTCCAGCTACCGGTCCCCTTTGATCAGCAAAAAGTAAAGCACAGAAAAATACATATGGCATAGGGGGGTGGTGAGGGAGGTCGATGTCAGCAGTACAATACGGTGCTTAGTTTGGAAGTTTGTGGCTTAGATTGTGGGCCAATGCTCATGTACAAGTGTTGTTACCTCGCTCCCGCAGGCTCCAAGGCTGGTCTCCGCAGCCTCTTCCTCTCTCCGCTCCAGCAGTTGGAGGCTTGCTGATGTCATCACGTACAATGAAGGGCCCCCAGGGACATTCCTCAAGCCTGAAGGGACGGGAAAGAGGTGAGCGTAGACTGCTGAGGGAGCAAGGATAAGGTAAGTAAAGGTGCTCTTCAAAATACCCCTAGACATGAACGAGCAGGTAACCCTTGCAACATGGGGTAACCCCACTGTAACGGCAGTTATTTTTTTACACGAAGATAAGATTTAAAGCATATCTCTCCAAAACCCATAACCCCCCCTCTTCATAGCAGTATATACTTAAGGCTGTGACACACTGCACGCGAAGCGGTGGCGCGCTGCCTTCGCGAGCAGTGTATCATGTAATTTTCCATCCGTCACTTTAGCTTGGGAGAGCTTGCATGGCCGAGCGTGCCGAGATGAAAAATGTAATCTTCAGCCAATTGGCTCGCGCCTATAAACCCGTGCGCGGGATGCGACGTCTGGCCGGTTGTTATGCATGAGCCGATTGGCTGAAGGTTCACTCAATCATCTGCCTGCACTCAGCTCACACACTGCACACAAAGCTCCGTGCTGGACAGCTTTGCTTCACTCTGCTGGGCTTTGCGTGCTGTGTGTCACAGGCTTTACTTTTCCTTTACACCACTGCATTCAGCACTGGGACGTATCTAATTCTTCTGTAGTTGGATGAGTATGTGACTTACCCCCCTGTAACAGCACTGGCTGAATCAGGAGTCTATAGCCTTGTATGAGCTACAACTGAGCCCTATATTTAAGCCTTAAAGGACACTTTGTGTTCAGCATTTTCACAATCTCTTAAGTGGAGGATTTGGGGCAGTTAGAAATATAAGCATTGAAAATGTTATTTTTGGATGGCACAGTCATCCTACAAAGTTTCAGTGTCTGCCAATAAGCTGTAATGCAAAGCACATGTGGTTTTAGTGGTCAGGGAAATATATGGACGCACTTTGATACAAACATTCCCTTATTGTGTATTAGAGAATAGGATATAATCATCACACTGGAAAATAGGATTTTATCATTCAGGAAAAACACTGTTACCCATCTAAAAGTTCACGTGTGAGAGTTCACATGAAAAAAATGATTGTGAGCAGATCACTAAGCAACCAGCTTGCTTGTGTCATAATGGAACATAGCAGCAAGGCTACTCAAGTTCAAGATCAATAAACCTAATTGGCTATCTCAGAGATTTACACATGATGGGGCTTTTGTCCATGCAGGTTGTACTAAGTTCTTGCTGCCATGCTGCCTCTCTGTGCTATGAATGCTTTCTTTTTGCTCTCTAGTGCCCTCTGCTGGGCCCTTCTGCCATGTATGCTCCACTTCGGTATCCACATGTCACCTTTATCATTTTAGATGTTCTTCGTACCTTAAGCATTTTTTGTCTGCTCCCCTTAAACTCACCTGGTTTTCCAGTTCTCTCTCCTGGTTTCCCTGCATAATGTACAAATCACCAATGACTCCTCTCATTCACCAGAGACCTGACCCATCCATCTTCTGTGGGTAGTGGTCAGTGGCCCTGTATTTTGCAAGACAGTCCCAGGATTTTCATAGGTGTAAAAAGCCATAAAATGTGTAGTTTGCTATTTTGACTTTTATTTCTAAAAGGTTGACAACATTTACATACAGACACTACTAAGTACTACTTCTTTTTTATATGCTACAATTATCTTTTTTTTTGTTAATTTTCTATAAATGTGACATAGTGCCCCTTCTCAGTATCTTTTCGTCTTCTGTATGTATGGGTACTACACACTGTAGCATTTCTCTTGTCCTGTATGCTGAGTGTAATTCTCGGTATCTGTTTTTATTCAGTATGTATGGCAAGAGTGGACAAATCAATATGAAATTCAGGAGCCAGTCTGTCCAATCCAGGAGCCAGCAGGATTTTTCATATGAACCAGCTCCTTTGACAACAACTAGAGAGAACCTCAAAAGTTGGGCACCAGCTATACCTTTTAAGTAACATCGGCTACCTGGCTCCTGGGATTTTTGCAACCCTGATGCATGGATACTACACGCTGTAACATTTCTCTTGTCCTGTATGCTGGATGTAATTCTAAGTACTTATTCTGAATGTATGGGTTCTGCACAGTACCACTTCTCTTGATGTACACTGGATATAATTCTCAGTATCTGTTGTTATTCTGTATCTATATATGGTGCACAGTACTACTTCTCGTGTTTGTATACTGGGTGTAATTCTCAGTATCTGTTATCATTCTGTATATATGGACGCTGCATACTACCAATTCATGTTTGTATACTGGGAGTAATTCTTAGTATCTGTCCTTATTTTGTATGTATGGACACTGCACAGTAGCACTTCTGTACTATGATGGGGTTTGAAAAAAATATTCAGTGTTAGAGGGTGGATGTGAAGTTTAGTGTAAAATAAAACATTGGTTAGTTAAATAGTACTTTATTTTATAGAGGTCTATATATCAGATCAAAAAAGAGAAATAGCCAAGAAGGCAACAAAGGAATTTGATTCCAAAAGAGAGACCACCACTCCAAAAGGGGGAGATGTGGGAGTTACGCAAGACGTGCTGTAAATAATGCAGTAGTAGAGGATTGTACCATGTGAATTATTGATTGAAGTGACATTAAAGTCACAAATGTAGTTTCCCCAACCCCCCATGCTGCTTTAAGGACTTAACTTAAATGATGCCTCTTGATCCGATCATCTTCCTTCCACTTGTATTCAGCAATCCCTCCAGCACTGGCACCGGTCCCTGATCCAGCGCAGACTCCTCGGGTTCCACGGTGTTTGTCCGACGTGCACGCTCCCGGCTGCGTGCATTCAGCTCCACTGTGTCTCTCCTCTTCTCCCAGCCGAAGATCTCTACTGCGAATGCGCTCGCCCCATCATCCGGCACGGCCGATCAAGAAGCTTCAGATCATCAGACGGGAGCAAGCTGCAGAGACACAGGTAAGTTTTTACCTTTTTGGTAACCAATTTTTTTTTTGTAAATGTTTTTGCATATATCTACTGCTTGCTAGCAATCTACTGCTAGCAAACAGTAGATATATGTAAAAACAAAGGAGAGTTTAATTATACTTTAATTCAGAAAGTTTGGAATTTTAAGTGATACCCTTTAGCCAATAAAGTGTATCGCTTCAAACTACAAAGTTTCTGAAAATAATACAGAGATTAATGGCCAAGATCATTCGGCCTGTTTAGTTTTGTCCAGAAAATTCATCATTATAACTATTTAAAAGCACAAACAGATACATAGCTGTTGCATATAGTGCTCCTGCATCTGAATATAAAACTGAGGGGCTAATTTATAATGTGTCACGGTCTAGGGACCAGGGCACATGAGCTCCTGTGTTTGCGGAGTTGGTAGGAGTCACAAAGAGGCGGGATATCGGGGATGTAGGTCACAGGGAGAGAGGAACGAATGATCTGTGCGTTCTGAGGACGCACTAGAGGCGCAGAATCTAAGAAGGGCCAGGTATTCGACAGAGCCTCTAGTGGTGAGGATGATTGGCTGCTGGACACCTTCCAGGTTGCGGCCCTCTAGCGCACCCACACAGACGCAAGGGACTAGTTCATGCAGCGGGGAACTGGATACAAACAGGTAGGGAAGAAACTTGTAACCAAGAGGAGGAAGACAGGAAGAGGGAGAGAGAGAGAAAGTCTCAAGCAAAAGTGCAAACGCACAGCAGAACAGCAGAGTATACTGAAGAGAATAGATAAGCAAGGACACTAGGGAAGGGTAAGCGGCTTAGAGGCACACCTAGGAGCAGGAAGGTGCAACGTACAAAAGTAAACGAGATGTGCGTTGCACATGCATACAAAGAAGCAGGATAACAGAGAGAAAAGTACACAAAGAAGCACAAAAGGGATGTATGCACACAGGGGGTGTGCAGACAAGGATGAATCCAACACAGCCACCAGGTTAGAGAGGAGCACAGAAATAAAGGGGTGACAGCAAAGCAAAGGAAGATACACTGGAAGGTAAGTGACGGAGTAGAAGTACAACAAGCAGTAAATAGGAGGAAGCAAACAGACAAAGACTGTAGAGGGAAAACACAGTAGAAGTAAGGCAAAGAAGGCAGTATGGAGAGGCGCACAGGTGAAGGCAATTAAGGAGCAAAAGCAGGGGATAACGCCAAACAGGGATACTAGCTGGTACAGGGAAGCCAAAGGCACAGGGATCCAATAGCAAGCGCAATAGCAAGCGCAGGGAATAAGATCCCAGGGATAGTCAGAGACAGAATGGGTACGGAACAAGGCATAAGACTTGTTGCTCGCACCAAGAGCAACAAGTGAGGAAGTCCTAAATAGGGGAGAAGGAGAGCAGATTGGCTGCAGCCTTGTGAGACACCATAGGCCGACAGCCCAGAAACAGGGAGCATAGCGAAAATCCGGCACGGATTTCCGGATATTGTGACATAATGGAGAGCAGTGAACGCTATCCAGTCTGTTATACATAACTTCACTACGCACACCGCATATCGGCTGTAGTGTATAGCCTGCAAAGCCCCATGGAGTTTTCTCTGCTTAAACATGAACTTTACCCATCAATTTATTGTCTCCTGAAACAATTATTTTAAGGCATGCCAACTGTCTGGTTGCCAGCGTGCTTAAAGGAGAACTATGAGGTGAGTGCTTTTCACTCACCTCATAGTTCTAGCCGACCTGTGACCATGAGACTGTCACAGGTCGGCTCAGTAGATCGGGAGGTGAGCGAACACATACCGGCGTTCGCTCACTTCTCGATCCTGTCATGGCTCTCTGCCGTGACAGGGGAGGGGCTGGATTCCCCGCTCCGATCCACCAGCGCTGACTGGCGGAATGGACGGGGGAGGGGGCAGGTACAGCTGGTTCTGCCTCTAGATAGGCAGAGCCAGCTGTCACTCACGCAGCAGGGCGGATCTCGATGTCGGGATGCGCTCCGGCTGCGGCGTCTCAGTATACCGCTCGCAGTATACTGAGCTTAGGGTAACGGGAGGACGCTAGTTTGTGTCCTCCCGTTACCCTAAGGAGAACTATGGGGAAAAGCCCTGACCCCATAGTTCTCCTTTAATTCAGCTCTCAACCGAACTTTAACGCCCACAAATGGCTGGTGTCATAGCTGATCATATGTGCAACACCATGGCAACTGCAATCTAAATAGAGATGGCACCTTCCTTGGTTGTAAGGGATTGGAGGTAGTATTTCCAGTTCACAATGATTGGGATCAGATTTGTGACTTTGGCAGGTCACATTATGGCAATATCCTTCTGGCTTTTTTTTTTAACGGAAATTTAAAGTAGTATTAAAGTCAGGGCGATTTTTTTCATAGTGCACTCTCTGCATTAGGGTAAAAAACATTGCTTGTTCCCCCCACACTAACCTGTGAACACAGCTTTGGGGACCTTTGACGGCCCCAGCAATCTTCAATTCTCCAAACTTCCTGGTTGCGGGGGAGATTACTAAGGACAGAGGAGCCATAGGCTCCTTCTGCTGTCAGTCAGCGTGACTGTGGGAGCAGGTAGCGTGGCTTGCCGCAAGCTGTGTGTGTCTATCGACACACACAGTTACTTGCGGGCATGGCCAGAAACACACGTACGGGTGCCTCCATAGCAGCCGGCTACCTGATGGAGGCACCTGTGCAGGGGGCGGGAGGGAGAGTGATGATGGGACCCACTAGAGAACAAGGAAATGAGCATGTTTACACAAAATAAATGCAGGATTTTTATAATTGTAGGCCTTCAAATCATAAAAATTAAAAAAAAACTCCTAAAGGTTTAATATCACTTTAAACTCACAAAAGTGTTTCAATAGTGATCCAGACCAAACAAATATGCAGTGCCCAAGCACTTGCAGACACCCTGTTTGTGAACAGCTCCAACTCTTTCAGCTCAGTTTCCCTGAACTTCCTGTCATGTACAAGGTCACAGCACAGTCTCCAGCAGCTGTCCATCTATTAGCTTGGAAGAGGGAGCTGCAGGGAGCAGGGGAATGGTTTGCCTTTGCTTTGCCTGTCTGTTTGTGAAGACTGTTTGTGTAAATCATAGTACACTGCCAGGGAAAGGAGCTACAAAAAAACAGGATATCAGGGCCAGTGCTCAGGGGACCAGCTGATTCTGCAGGACACTTTTGAAAACTTTTACACATGAAGAAGCAACAAATGATTTTATCAGCATTTGAAATAGCTTAACCCTTTCGCTGCCAAGCCCTCCGGAACATTTTTCAAATCAGCTGGCCAAGCCATTTTTGAATTTTCTGCAATTTTTTCCTATTGATTTGATTTTCAACTGCTGCGTTGCTAGCGTTTGTAAAAGACCCCCCAAACCATATATTTTCTGAAAGCGCAGGCCCGGTAGAATAAAAAGATGGTGATACTAAATTTGTAGGCCCTGCGATAATTGCGCAAATGTTTCTCAAATTAATATTAAACCGATAAAAATACACAATTCAATTGTTAAAACACACCAAAATCAGTATCCGTGCACAAAAAAAAATATTTTTTGACTAAATCTAAAAGATAAAACTGTATTGAGTTAATAAATAACAAATATTAGCAAATTTGTAATTGCGCCTTTTTGCGAAAAGGTAAAAAAATGAAGGTATGCAAAACTGTAAATA
>NW_017306545.1:518952-520569 GCF_000935625.1 Nanorana parkeri
GATGTAGATCGCAGCCTGTTCATTCATAACTGGGGACACATAGTACTATGTGTCCCCAGTTATTTACAAACACCGGAGTGATCAGACGATCACTCCGGTGTTTGCTCTGCACAGAGGGATCGTTAAATATCATTGATATTTAACGATCCCCCGCTCGGCCACGCTACACAGAGCCGCTGTCATCCAAAAACTGACAGGATGACAGCGGCTCAGAACAGAAGACGCTCAGCCATCCTGAAATGCGGCCAGCCGCCGCTCGTTCCCGGGACCCCCCTGACCCCCCCGCCGGTGATTTTTGTACGGATCCCCGCTGCCACAGACCCTACAAGCAGTGGGGATCCATGGAGTCATTCATCCCTCCCTGGGATGGCTCCAGGGAGGGATGAGAGACTCCAGATGCCGGCGACCATCAGCTTATAGTAGAACTGTAAATGCCAGGTCCGTATGGCATACTGACCTGGCCAGCTGGAAGCACTTTTGTAGGTCCGTATGCCATACGTCCTTGGCAGCGAAAGGGTTAAAGCCCATTTGACTTTAATATCACTTTAATTCAGTTCTCTTCTCTGCACTCATACTGCCACTTTTTAAATGAGCCCCTTAAGCTCAGCCTCTCACTGTGCACCAGTCTGGATTAGTATAAAACTAGGTTAATCCATAGGACAGTGCACCCTTGGCACAGTTGACTTTTGTAATCAAAGGACATCCGGTTTGTGCGATAAGAATATTGAACAATCTTTATATAGTCTATTATTCATTACAATCTGACATTGGATTGTTTCATTCACTATGTGACGTCACTAATAACATGTACTGTATATTACTAAGGACAAGTACTTGTGCCATGTCTAAGCAAATAAGCAGATTGCTCAATCAACTGTATTAATATATAATCCACAGTCGCTTCCTATTCCTATTCTAATGCCAATGTGTAATTACCAAGACTAACAGCAGGATGTTTAGTATCTATGAGGTATCCATGATTTCATCACATACTAGGGTTGCCACCTTTTGTTTAAGTGAAACCCGAACACTCTAGCGCCGCAAGCGGCAAAGTTTTTTCTTTGGAGAATATAGAGGCGAGAGTGAGGAGAGGCAGCTAGGGGAGGGAGTAAGGAGACCAGCTATAGAGAACTACAAATCCCAGCAATACATTATACAGCAATACAAAATAATGTGAAGCTACATACTCTGTGCTGTTCTGGGTTGGCGCCCTGATGTCTTCAGGTGGCCTGATGGTTTGTGCGGGCTGTGCGACTCTCGGGTAGGCTGTGCGACACTCGGTTTGGCTGTGCGACTTTTGGGTGGGCTGTGCGACACTCGGTGGGCTGTGCAATTCTCAGGTGGACTGTGCGACACTCGGGTGGGCTGTGTGACTCTCGAGTGGGCTGTGCGACACTCCTGTGGGCTGTGCGACTCTCGGGTGGGCTGTGGGACTCTTGGGTGGGCTGTGGGACTTTCGGGTGGGCTGTGCGACACTCAGGTGGGCTGTGCGACACTCGGGTGGGCTGTGCAATTCTTGGGTGGACTGTGCGACACTCGGGTGGGCTGTGTGACTCTCGAGTGGGCTGTGTGACACTCGGGTGGGCTGTACGACTCTTGGGTGGGCTGTGCGACTCT
>NW_017306545.1:521602-541856 GCF_000935625.1 Nanorana parkeri
CTCGGGTGGGCTGTGCGACACTCGGGTGGGCTGTGCAACTCTCGGGTGGGCTGTGCGACTCTCGAGTGGGCTGTGCGACACTCGGGTGGACTGTGCGACACTCGGGTAGGCTGTGCGACTCTCGAGTGGGCTGTGCGACACTTGGGTGGGCTGTGTGACTCTCGGGTGGGCTGTGTGACTCTCGGGTGGGCTGTGGGACTCTCGGGTGGGCTGTGCGACTCTCGGTGGGCTGTGCGACTCTCGGATGGGCTGTGTGACACTCGGGTGGGCTGTGTGACACTCGGGTTGGCTGTGCTGTCTAAGCTATGGTGTCTCACCAGGGGGTCCGCAGAAGGGCAGCATGGTGTCAGGGAGCCAGTGTTGTGCCAAATTCTGGTCTCCTGTAAATCTTCGTTCCCCCTGCCGCTCAGCAATTTCTGAAACCCCGTCTCTTCCCTTCAGCTGCATAGGGATCTACATAGCCCAGCTGCTTTTCTAGCTCTGGTGATCTATCACATAGAGGAACGTCTCCTCGTTCTTTTACAAGTGATAGATCACCAGAGTTAGAAGAGAGGAGGAGCAATCACAGATGCGGCTGCCGAGGTCCTAGTCAAGCGTGATCTCGGGCAGCCACATCTGCCTGAATCCCGAATCTGTCTCTGAGCTCCGGGCACAGGCTGCCCGCAGCTCAGAGGCTGATCCGGGCGGTGCGGCTGCTCGAGATCGCACTTGACAAGGACCTCGGCAGCCGCACCTATCAGAAAATGTAAAGTGCTGGTGTCGGCACTAAGTGTCTTGTGTACGGGTGCCTGCTGGCTGGGCACCCGGACACAACACACCAAAACTGGACTGTCCGGGTCAAAACCAGACGGGTGGCAATCCTATCACATACCCCCAGCAGGTCTATATGAGGCATAAAACTTTACCGCATAGTCTCAGTATCATGTTTTAATGGATAAAACAGAAGGGCTCCAAAAAATGAACACCAGATCTGGTGCGTTACGTTGCATAGAAAAAAGTAGGGCATGTTCTACTTTTTTTTCAGTGCAACATAACGTACCCTACAGAACGGAGCGGTGTGAACTAGTCCCATTTACACCCATTTATATTTCGGTGTTCTACCTTTAGCATCTGTTAAAAAACATATTGCAACACAACGGATCACAACTCAACAAATCCATTGTGAATGGACCCTTGGTCCCTCTGATCCTACTGGAACCATGTATTCCATTGCAATGAAATTTGTGACCGCATCGCCCGAACTTACTCTTCTACCCAAGGGCTATAGAATGAGGTTTTTAAATGATCTGCCCTGACTGTCAAATACTGCAGGCACCCCACATTCTGTGTACTTTTATTTATTATTATATCCACATCTTACTGATAATGTATATTGTGAGCCATAGATGTATCAGTTTTTGTCAGAGATTTTTAAATAGAGGGATTTTGTAAGAATGTGCTCCCATAAGGTTTGTAAAGCAGGAAAAAGTATGAAGACGTTTTGTTAGAGCAATATAATACATCAGTATAAATCTGCAGACTTCATGAACCTTGTTAGTTTGGGAAATAGAGAATTGCTGGAATAGGTGGAAAATGGGAAGGAAAAAGGGAGGACCAAAGGGAAGTATTAGGGATAAGCATCATGTTTTTCCTGAACCCAGATTTGATTGTTTAGTCACCGTGGATTGCTTGGATGAATGTCAGTTTTTTGACTGGTAAAGGGGGTCTTTCAGACCTTCAGTGTCTACCATTTATGGGAATACAGCACTCCCAGGAGGGATCTTATTTTTGTTTGTGGTTTGGAGACATTGTGGATTATTGGGAAAGGGATGCCATACCATTTGTGACTTGACTGCCCTACTAAAGTAGTAATTTACTTCTATATTAAGGAATACCCTAAGAACTCCTTAGTAGTTAATTCATGCTGGATGGGTTGCTTATATCTGCCAAGTGTTTCACTTTTCACCCTCCACATAACCTAAATGCCAAATTTTAAATTTGCTCATCACTGGAAATTATGTAGAAATGCATGAAGTAAATGAATTGTTTTCTCATTGCGCCCACACAGCACCTAATATGGACTAAAATAACTTCTGGTAAGGTGTGTTGTACTAAAATCCTGTGCTCTGCCTTCTGTGAGTGGTTATATCTTATCACTCCTACTACAGGCTGCTAGAGTAAACAATGCTTAATCATTACAGCTCAGCGTGGCTTTAGTATAAAGACAGAAATATATGGGAGAGTATTGATTGTATTAGTCTCCATTTATTTAAACATATTTTTATAAGTCAATCCTTTTACATTTGTTTTCACGGTTATCTCTCACAGACCAGTTGTCATTGTTGGATATATGAGAGTGAAAAGGGTCCGTGCTTAACACAACATTGTACTTTAAAATCCATCTGTGCTTTTGCTTCCTATTCTACACTGCCTGTCCAAGAAAAAAGTCTTGGACAGGCACACAGTCGCTGTGTCATTATTTCGATAAGCTTCTGCAAAGTCACATCATTTATTGAATTTTTTTGCATTAATGTTTCACCAAGATCTTGTAGTGATTATGGGAGAGCCGGACCACTGCATGAAGTATTTTCCAACACATCCCAGGGATTAAGGTCTGGACTGTGTGGTGGCCAATTCATGTGTGAAAATGATGTCTCATGCTCCCTGAACCACTCTTTCACAATTTGAGCCCGAGGAATCCTGGCATTGTCATCTTGAAATATGCCCAATGTTCCATCAGTGAAGAAAAAATCCATTGATGGAAAAACCTGGTCATTCAGTATATTCAGGTAGGCAGTTGACTGCATTTTTTGGGCACCTAACATTGCTCAACCTAGACCTATTATACAGTACAGTGGAAGGCTCTTACGTATTTGCTTAGCTTAAAGGAGAACTATTTTCCCCATATTTCTCCTTAGGGTAACGGGAGGACACAAACTAGCGTCCTCCCGTCACCCTAAGCTCAGTATACTGCGAGCCACAGCTCGCGGTATACTGAGACGCCGCAGCTGAAGCAGATCCTGACAATTATGTCTGGATCCGCTGAGCTGCGTGAGTGACAGCTGGCTCTGCCTATCTAGAGGCAGAGCCAGCTGTACCCGCCCCCTCCCCCGTCCGATCAGCCAGTCAGCACTGGAGGATCGGAGCGGGGAGGTGGGAATCCAGTCCCTCCCCTGTCACGGCAGAGAGCCGTGACAGGATCGAGAGGTGAGCGAATGCCGGTATGTGTTCGCTCACCTCCCGATCTACTGAGCCGACCCAAAGTCTCATTGTCACAGGTCAGCTAGAACAATGGGGTGAGTGAAAAGCACTCACCTCATAGTTCTCCTTTAATCCATGTGGTGACTATTTTGTGGACAGGCAGTGTAGAATACAGTACTTGGTGCATTGAAGTCAGGCTTTACAAATCCTGTGGTTCACTTAGAGCAGTGGTTGTCAACTTATATATAGCTTTGGGCCACGCATATTATTGAGAATATGTAATGCCAGAGATGACTGTCGGAGACTTTAAGCTTACTAATCAAAAACTGGACACATGCTGCATGAGAAGGCTAAAGACTGCATGGGAACAGGTTATATGCAACTGCTAAAGATCACTGCCATAACAGCCCCTCTTACTTCAGAAGTAAAACACTTGGCAGATATAAGCAACGCACCCATCAGTGCTCCCACTACTCTCTACAGGGGTTCAAGGGTCTTACAGCAAACACCAAAAGGTGGCAAGCAGCCTTCGGGCCACACATTGGGCACCAAGGACATACTGTAGAGAATCACTGTATTTAATGCTTGTGTTGCATTGCCAGATTTTTTGAGTGATGTGGGTGAAACTTGGGACCTTTTTAGCTGTGAGTTCAGATAAGACTTGAGAACTGTAATCAGGGTGATCGCAATTGTACATACTTGCTTTCATTTCCCAGAATAAAGCATAAATCCAACAGCTGGATCTGCTGATGATCATTGATTGTCTTTTCCTACATCATTGATGTCAGGTTCTGTTTGCAAAAAAGTGAATATGCTCTGTTACCTGTTTTTAGGTACTGACCCTGTATGCTTACTATCAAAAATACTCCCAACTGGTATAAACACAGATCTATAGTTTGAAGCTCCTGGACCCAAATTTAAAGTGACACCAAACTGAGTGTGATTAAAATGCTTTGCAGGCTCCAGTACAGACATCTAAAGTGACAATAAAGGGGTTTAATCTTAGAAATGCATTCAAGTGCCTGAACTATTAACAAAAATCTATCTTATTTGTGTATCACTCGGCTGTACATCCTCAAATCATCTCTGAATTGGTGCTGACACCAAAGAAGGAAGGTGTCTCCTGTGATGGACTACAATCTAAATACAAATTAGTAAACTAACATAAGATTGTAGTCCATCACAGGAGTGAGCTTGGAGTGGTGGTTACTTTACAACACACACAGGGACCATGGGGAACAAAAGTAACCACCCTCCAGAAGGAAGGACAGTGTCAGCATGAATTCAGAGATGATTTCTGAACATTTTTGTTATTAGTTGAGATACTTGAATGCATTTTGAAGATTTAACTCCTGAGTTTAGTGACACTTTAACATATAGATAAGAATGTTCATTTTAGCCATACAATTGGAATTTTCATAACTCATTGCAAAAAAAATAAATGGTTGGGAACTTGGGAACCACAAATATTTCCCTTTGAATGCATGCTGTACTTACTTAACATACTAATAGAAGCATTTTTACATTCAAGGACATTTGGTAAGAATGATACTAGATAGTGCAGGTATGTAGTACATTTATAAACTTTGAAGGTATATCACAAGTTTTTCTTTGTAAAGAATGATCTAATAAAATGAAAGCAATGTTGTATAGTCTCTATTGTATAATAAAACACATATCCTTGACAACGAACAACCCAGCACCACATCACCGTACTACATATTTACCCAAGTACTACATAGCGCGTTACCATCTTTGGTTCCTACACAGTAAATAACTTCTAATGTTTCTAACAGTCATAATTCTGTATATGGACTGCAACTTTGTTTTATTTAAGTACAGAACTATATGAAAAGTCAGGGGGTAATTATGCATTCATAGATCAGGACCTCATGTATTTTATGATATCCTGTTCTGCAAATGTGACATGTTGTTTTGCAAGTCTTAATGCCCAATTTACTTTTATTGTATATATAAAGGAAAAACAGAATAGTGAACCATATTGTTTACTTCCAGCAGGTTTCATCATCAGAATCGTGGTTGGGACCTATGAGACTAACACAGGATCCTATACAGGTAATTTTATCTTACCTTTTATCTAGAAGAATACAACAAAAATGTTACTTAGCTTGATGATATCACTATATAATGTGATATCTAGCCTTCTGATATACTGGTAAATTCACCCATATGTTAGCTATTAGGGATGCACCGATACCAGTATTTTGGTATCGAGTACCGATATTTGTTTCCCGTTACTCGCCGATACCTAATATCGATACCGGAAGTCCCATTGAGGGAAAAAACTCAAAATAAATATGCATTTCTATATTGAATTTCCATAAGTTCTATACCACTCCTAATAACCATATCCATCAAGAAGTTTGTAAACTTACTTATTGAAGATGCCCATAGGATGATCTTGCTCAATGCACTGACACAATTTCACTCAGCCCTGTGAATATGTACTTCTCTGTGTCACAACTCATTAAGCCTGCCTTCTGAACTACAACTCAACATCTAAACAATGTAACATTATCATTGCTTGTTAAAAGCAATACATGATGCGTTATGTAGTGCTGAGAAATTCAGATTGCTTCACATCACGCAGCAGGGAAAGAGATGTAAAGTACCGTATATACTCGAGTATAAGCCGTCCCGAATATAAGCCGAATGGTATCCAGGAAGTTGTTGAAAGTGATGGCAGCACTCACTAAATAAAATTGATTTTTTTTCAAGTATGCTTTGATTGCATTATCAAAAACAACTCTAGTATGTATTCCTATTACAATGCTGATGTTATAACAGGAGAGGATATGCTGGGACTTTGAAACTCCTTTAAAATTAAGTCATGATTTTTATGAAGAATACAACTGGATTCAATGGCAGCCCTTATCTGCATAAACCTCAGCTTTTAGTAGAATAATAGTCCAAATGTGTCTGTATTTTCACTATAAACACTTTTAGCCCCTTTTGAACTATTGACGTGTACATGTTTGAAGTATCCACATTAGAAAAACAGTCCACTGTGCAGAGAAGTTTGAAAGCAGGTCACTAAGTCCAGCAGCTCTTGTCAGACTCCGGGGAATTTATTGATTCTGTCACACAGTAGAGTTGCTATGGTAATACACTCCAACAATCCAGGGTCATGGAACAGTGCTGTGTTTACTAGAGTCTGAATGACTGCAGCCTTCCCTAATTCAGAAGAAGCATACCTTAATATATCTCTACACAATTCCCTGGTTAAACATTTCAGATTTTATCAATATAGGTCTATAACAGTGAAGGAACCAAAGAAAAGTACGTTCCTGTAGGAAGCATGGCGTAACTTCTGTTCAGATGTAATTATCATTTGACAGAAATCCAGTATAAAGCCAGTATGGTAGACAGTTGTGATAAATAAGGTGACCTGTAAAGGGGAAATACACCCTGATAGCCTTTTTTCAGCCAAGGAAGGTGCCATTGTGGCCTTTATTTGGATTGCAGTTGCCATTGTGCTGCACATGTAATCAACTATGACACCAGCCATTTGAGGGCTTGAAAGTTTGGTTGAGAGCTGAAATAAGCAAATGCTATTTGACAATTGGCATGCCTTGAAAGTAACTGTTTTGGGAGACAAGTGAAGAGGATCTTTACCCATCAATTTAATGTATTCCAAAACAGTTACTTTCAAGGCATGCCACTTGTCAAGATTGCCAGTGTGCTTATTTCAGCTCTCAACCAAACTTGCAAGCCCTCAAATGGCTGTTGTCATAGCTGATCACATGTACATTTATTACAGAGGACATTCATGATGCAGAGTTTGCAAAGCATGCTGGGCTTTCAGGCTTTCATATACAATGCTGGAAGTAACGCAGAAGTCATATCTACCTTCTTTGTATGGCGAACCTTCATATTTCACCCGAATTGTTCTCTTGTGCTCCAACATCTCATTGTCAGGTGCTGCTGGTGTTCGCAAAGGAAGACAGTCAGAGCGATGGCTTCTGGTGGGCCTGTGACCGGGCTGGGTACCGGTGTAATATAGCCAGAACACCCGAATTGGCTCTGGAGTGTTTCCTTGATAAACATCATGAAATCATTGTCATAGACCACAGGCACCCAAGGTACCTCGACGCAGAGGCGGTTTGCAGGCAAGTACTAAGTATGGATTGAAATTCAACACGGTTACTGTATTGTTTGTTTGAGACCAATTTTGATTTTATTTTGTTTAACCTCCCTGGCGGTATTCCCGAGTCTGGCTCGGGGTGAATTTTCCATACCAGGAGCGGTAACCCCGAGCCAGACTCGGGGCTGCAGAGAAAAGTGACACTCACCTTGTCCCTGCGAGCCCGCGGCGTCCTCTGCTGTACACGGCCCGAAAATGAAACTAAAAGTCAGAAACTAAAAGCATCTAACTTTTAGTTTCGTTTTCGGGCATCACAGCCGGCGGGAAATTCAAAAGTGAAAAGTTGCAAAAAGTAAACATTACAATCCTGGACAATTTAAATTGAGCATATCATGTATGCATAGCATGTTATTAAAATCAATAGATCCAGAGATATAGGCAGCTGTAACTCTAAGCACATCTCAACCTTTGCTGAAAAAGTTGAGTTTGGTTCCATTCTCCTCTGCCTCTCCAGTCTCTTATTAGTTATCCTAGAGATGGGCAATCTTACTGACCAATAGGGAAATGCAGTAGGTGGGAGTGGCAGGGCTAAGCTTGGTTAATACTGGGAAACATATATAATTTAGCTGTTGATAGCTCTGGATCCACTGATTGTTTTGGTATCCTGTTTTCACTGAAGGCACCATTAATATGAAACTTTCACCCAGTGTGAGAAACATTTCCTTTTACCACTTTGCTGCCGCAGCAATATTTTTATTTTTCACACAGATGTTAAAATGTGCATTTTTGGCTAGAAAAATACTAGAAAATGAATTTGAGTGCAGAAAAACAGTGTCGAGTAAGTAGATACCAAATATGTCAAGCCTCCAAACTGCATGTCTCCACGGAACAGGAGAAAAAAATTACGAGCCAAAAATGATCGACAACACTTTAATTGCCTTATGGCTCACGAGTTTAGAATTACCTGTAAATGCGGGACCTACAATTATTTCTCTCACTCCGGCGATACCCAATATGTATTGCGCAGTTGTTGTTTTCATTGTGCGCGGGATGATGGGAGTGCCTGTTAAAAAAAAATGTATTTACTATAGTTTTCAACACTTTTTTTCCCCCAATTAACTTTATTGCTATCACAAGGAGGCTAACAATAGCATTGGGCAGGTGACAGGTAATCATTATAAAGACATCAAGGGTCTATTAGATCTCTAATGTCTCCCTTGGCCTTTCCTGCAGCCGATCGTGCTAAATGCGCTGTTTGTCTTGCTTTGCAGCTGGGATTTTAACAGTTCTGAACCCAAAAGTATTTGCCATCCTTACAGTTTTTATTGTGGTACTGGTCTCCTAGGAGGTGCGCGAGAGCACAGGAACCACTGAGGTGGGAGCCAGACAACTAGTGTTTTCAGAGGGAGAGGTCAGCAATAACAGCCTACATAGACATTTCAGTACAGGATTCCCTTACAAATAGAACCTGAATAAATTATAAAGAGACGTGGTGGCAACTATAATTCAAAGTCTCACCGCTTGTGCAAAATTCCTATCTTGGTACAAGGTGCATGGGATAGAAGCGCTGTAACTGGCATTCCAAGCATTAAGAGGTAGAAATTCCAGTCCAAATATGTACACATCAATTGTACACATACAGATCCCAGTCCACACTGCCCCTGCCAGCAACATTCTTGATAAATTCCTCCTTAAAATTACTCTAATGGCTGCCTCTTCTGTGTGGTAGTAACTGGTACTACTGAATAAGGGCTGGGAAATTTCATTTGCATATGGATCCTCCACACACGAAGAAATGTTAATGGGCCACAGAAGTATTTTATTTTAATTATGTTGATCAAAGTCTGTGGCATCCTATCAGAATTCAGCTTTTAAAGACTCACAGTGCAGGTTTTCTTGACACCTGATTGATTGATGTGATTATAGTTCACTACTGCTCTTGACATCTAAATCTTTACGTTCTTTTTAAATTCTTTTGCAGATCAATTCGAGCAACAAAGCCATCAGAGCACACTACAATCCTTGCTGTAGTCCCACGTTTGTAAGTTGGTGTTTTACCTTTTTACATTCCCTGTTGTCAAGTTCTTTCCTGCAATAAAATCAGTACTTTATTCTCATTAGGTTAAATTTTAAAGTAAACCTGTTATGAACCGGGGCTATTCCAACTAAACATAAAGTATTATGAAGAAATGCATAGAGATTAACTTTTTTTTTTTAATCAGATATTATTTATTTGGTTTTTTCTTCCTTTCCATACATTGTGAACATATACAATAAAACCACAGCCCAAAACAACTAACAGAACAAAGACAAGAAAAGGACAAAAAAAACACACACAAAAAAAATCTAAGGACAACCGCAGTACAATCTCTATTTGCAGTCCCTACTTATCTATCGATCTTTATTCTATTTACTATTGCGCATTTCTTTCCCTTCTTTTTTTTCCCCCGTTCTCCCTTTTTCCCCTCCCTTTTCTTCCACTTATAATATTATATTTTGTCCTCTTGATCCAGGAGCTCTCAAGTCCGGTAAATATTCCTATTTCCAATCCACCTATTCCAAATTCCCTGAAATTTACCTGACTGGCCCCTCATCCTGTAAGTATGTTCTTCAAACCGAACATATTTACTAATCTCAGCTTTCCATTCTTCAATTGTAGGGGGATACTCCGAAGTCCATTTGACTGCTTTTAATCTTCTAGCCAGAAACAATAGCCTTTTTTTTGCTAAAGTGCTGTTATTATCTAGATCAGGGGTGGCAAACACAAGGCCCGCGGGCTGAATCCGGCCCGCCGGGCCTTGTAATGTGGCCCGCACAGCAGCCAGGGCCGGTCCGCTATGCCGACTCTGTGCAGAGCAGTGTCTACTGCAGAGCAGAGGTGGCACTACCACACAGTAGACACTAGAGGGCGCTGGTGGGGGAGGCCAGAGAAACACCTCCTCCCCCAGCCCTCTCTACTCTGTGCTCTTTCCGGAGCTTGCTGGTGCTGTTCCTGCAGCCTGCACTGCCCCAGTATCGGCCGAGATATTAACATATGAATGGCCTGCAGTAATTTGCATATCAATAAGCCGCGGCCCATAAATGTTGCGGCTCATTCATATGCAAATCGCCGCCCCTCCCCCGCTGAGTTTCCATATATTCTATTTAAACATTCAATGACCCATATCCAGTACCTTTTTAGTTTTGGACATCTCCATAATAAATGAATAAATGTGCCTTCCTGATGCTTGCATCTCGCACACTTTGGGTCTGTGCGGGCCCCTATTTGTATAAAAACTCAGGGGTTCTGTACACCCTATGTATAATAAATAATTGAGTTAATCTATGTGATAAAGAAATATACACATCTTGCACTCCTTGAAGTACTGCCTTCTTTATTTCCTCATCAATTATGCCTATATCCTCTGTCCAGCGCTCCCTGCATATCAATGGAAATGCCTGTAGTTCCTTTTTTTAAAAACAGTGATACACCAGGGAAATTATCACCTTAGACTTCTTAGCTTTAACTACCTGATCGATCAAGGGAGTTGGAGCAAAGCATGCTGCTGGAACCAAATCTTGCGCACTCAACACATGTCTTAGTTGCAAATATTGAAAAAACATTTTGTTCTCCAATCGGTATTCTACTCTTATTTGGCCAAATGTCTTAAGCACTCCCCCGGAGTACAGTTGCATTAATGAGACTATCCCGAGTTTCTGCCAGTTACAAAAACCCTGTAATTTAATTAGTTCAGTCAGTTGATCATTTGCCCACAAGGGAGTGTAGTTAGTGTATAGGTTGGACTTGATGGACTAATGTCTTTATTCAACCTCAAATACTATGTATCCTTCTATATCTATAATCCTTTTGCTCAGTCCCCATATTTTCTTTAACAGTTTCATTGTGGGTATCCCCCGTCCCCTTCTTTATATATGCCTGAGTTTCTAATGCTCTTAATGGGTCTACCCCTTCAAACATACTTGCCAAAACTTTATATGAGGAGTTTGTTGCCCCATTCAAGTCCCATCACATAAAGTGTTGAAATTGCCACAAAATACACCCATGGGTTTGGGACTGCTAGCCCACCCTGATCACTGGGGTGTTGTAAGTATTCTAACCGAATCCTTGGATCTTCCCCTTCCATATAAGTTCTCTAAACAGGGTATTAATTAACTTAAAAGTTCTATTTGTAATCCAGCAGGGGGAGTTATGTAATAAATATAGTAGCTGGGGCATCCATATCATTTTTAAAAGGTTAGTACGGCCTGCTACTGACAACGGGAGTCTACACCAAGTCTTACTTTGTTTTTTGAATCTCTGCAGTACAGGACACAGATTGAGCTCTACATAGTCTGTTATTTGTCTAGATATCGTCAGCCCCAAATATTTAAAAGAGTTCACAACCATAAACGGGAAGGCGGACTGCTCCACGCCATCTGGGAGAGGATCTATCGGTTGCAAGGCAGACTTATCCCAGTTGATACATATTCCGGAGTACTCCCCAAATTCCGAAATAATTGCCATTGTCGAGGGACATTGCTATGTTAGACAGAAAAAGGAGCATGTCATCTGCATATAAAGCGATTCTTTCCTCGCTCCCTCTTCGTATTAGCCCTCTCACTGATATTGATTGTCTAAAGGCCGTGACTTACTGCACGCGAAGCAGCGCGGAGCGGTGGCACGCTGCCTTTGCGAGCAGTGTGTCATGTCACTTTCTTCTCGGCACCTCAGCTTGCGAGAGCTCGCAGAGCTGAGCGCGCCGAGATGAACAATTTCAACTTCAGCCAATCGGCTCGCGCGTATAAACCGGCTCGACGGGATGCGACGTCTGGCCGGTTGTTACAGACGAGCCGATTGGCTGAAGGTGCAGTCAATCATCTGACTGCACTCAGCTCACACACTGCACGCGAAGCTCCGTGCCGGAGAGCTTTGCTTCGCTCTGCACGGCTTCGCGTGCAGTGTGTCACGGCCTTTATGCTGGCAGCTAATGGCTCTATTGCAAGGGCAAACAGAAGTGGGGACAAAGGACATCCCTGTCTTGTCCCTCGAGTCAGACTCAACTCTAAGGATTGTGCCCCATTGACCCTGACTGATACTTTAGGGCTGACATACAGAGATTAACTTTAGTAAAAACATATATTGACTTTTTCTGTAACAGTTGATCTTGGTTCTGCCCCTCTCTTCTCCCAAGCCAATCTTAAGCCTCTAATGGTTTATCTTACTGACCAAAAAGAAGGCTTACTGGTGAAGGATTGCTTTAACATGAAAAACCAGCATTAACATATGCAATAACTTGGATCTACTGATCTTTGCGACGTGTGGATTTCACTGAAGGTAACCTTTGCTTATACAGTTTTCATTATATGTGCAGTTTATGTTTCCCAGGTTTTTGATAGGGTTACATTATTAAGCACTGTTTAAAAAAAAAAAAAAAAGAACTGATCAGCCAGCAACATAGCAAATAATCTAATAATGTCATAAATATATATTTCGGTTTCATGTGGTTGGTTTGGTACGAAGTAAAGCGACAAACGGCCTGGCTTAGTTGTTGGTCATGCCAAAATTCTGTTGTCCGGCCTTAATCTGACTCCTCTGACAACTCATCAATTAGTGCTTCTGGGGGGGAGGGTTCAGGAGAGACTCTTGGAAGTGGTTCAACTGAATTAAGAAATCCTTTTGCAGGTAAAACAGCATATTTTTTAAATTGTGTATTTAGCTTTATGTAGCATTCCTCTGTAAAGCCACCAATATGTTTAAGGAAATTGTATGTATTCATAAGAATATGTCTGTTTTGTTGCAGACCATCTGATCAAGAAGAAATGTCGGTCCTTCCTCTCATGCATACTGGATTCAACAGAGTGAGTGACATTTATCTGTATTAGTTATTGTAGTCTGTTCAAGAAAATGGTGAATCAGGAATCATTTTCAGAACTTATTGGGCTTGGGCAGGTCATATACTTCAAAGGGCAGCCGGATGTGCAGGATCTGATGATCCCCATCCTTCAGTCACACTAAACAGGTCACAAACCTGCAGCTGTAGCACAGAGTGGGGAGTGAAGAAACAATTGGCTTTTTGCTGAAAGAACATGTTCTATAACCCACCCAAATGATTTGTTCCTCTTAAGCATTAACGTGCAGCAGTCATGTGGGCTTCCCACATACATGATTGGGAAGCTGTCATCTTATCCCTACAGTAGTAAAATAGTAATGCAATACTGGGGAGTGCTCTCTCCTCACTCCAGCTTTCACAGGCATAATACTGGGGGCGAAGTACAGCTCTTCCCTTGCTTTTCCTTAGACATCTTCTAGAGCCAAGAATTTCAAATAGTTAATTTTAAGTGTTTTCCTTTATGTTTCTATTTATAATAAAGAGTAATGATAGAAGAACCAAAGAAACATACAGGGTTATTAACAAAAGGGTGAAAAGTTTGGAGAAGGCAGGAGAAGTGAACAGTCTAGGCCAGAATAGCTGAACTGGAAAGTGAGCTGAATTGGAGAATTTTTCCAAATCAGCTATTTTGGCCTAGATTGATGACTTCTCTTGCCTTCTCCAAACTCTTTACCCTTTTGTGAATAACCCTCATAGATGTAGCATGCAGAGGAGTTGGCTAATTTTGACACTCAACAGCTCACCATCTGCCCTGCAAGAATTAATTAATTGCATGCCGGGGTGGCAGAAACAAGTAGAGCCAGGGATCATTAATATAAGTGGGTTATGATAACAGCTGCAACCCGCTAATAATGCCCTACTACGGACTAGCGGCAAATATCCTAACAGAGCTCTATGACCCTAGAGAGTTTGACATTGTCGGGGCCTACTGGAGGATCCTCTGGTTCTCCAGCGGGCCACTATGAGCCTAGATTTAAGATAAGAATCTGCAATAACAGTTTTAAAATCCTTTCTATACATGGTTCAGCTGGAGATGGGCAAACTGGAACTCTGGGGCCCACAGGGGGATTTTAGGTCTAGGGGCTCATCCCAATCAAACAGTCAAGTTTTTAACAACTACAGTCTGCATTATTATTACAGGTATTTATATTACAGGTATTTATATAGCGCAATTTACGCAGCACTTTACATAATGCACATTCACATAAATCCCTGCCCTCAAAGAGCTTACAATCTAAGGTTCCTATCTCACATGCATACATATGAGGGCCAATGTAGACAGGAGCCAATTAACCTACCAGCATGTCTTTGGAGTGTGGGAGGAAACTGGAGTACCCGGGGGAAACCCACACAAGCACAGGGAGAACATGCAAAGTCTTTGGAGATAGTGACCTGGCTAGGATTCGAACCATTCAACAACATTGCCTTTGTTTCTGATGCCATGACATAACTCAAAATAATATTAATTTGCATAGTATGTGTGCCAAAATCGTGCAAATATGAGACAAATGATCTGTCTGATTTCTACATGCTTATTGAACAAGATACAAGATGTGAACAAACAGATGACAGGAAATTTAAATACACAATAATTGGTCAAGCTTTCTTTTCACTATGTATGGTGAGGATGACCATTGGTACATTGTATTTCCCAATCCTCAAGATGTTGACATTAGTTATATAGACTTTAGCCATGTCTCTTTAGTGAGAGTGAAGGAGAATGAGTACATTTAACAAGGATGTCATCATAAACTAATATTTAGCTGGCCTCCCTCATTTTTGCAAGCTTATATAGTAATGTCACTTTGATTAATCTGGCTAAACCATCAGTAGTCTTAATATGTATAAATATTAGTACAAATCCCATCAATACCCGGTCTATGTGAGTGATTCACCCCCTAAATAAAATCTTACAGTGCCAAAGGATATTTTTTGATTATTATTAAATCAATTTTTGAGATTAGTTTAGGCTTTTCTGGTTGGCTTAATAAGGAAGATCGTGAAGATCTTTTCTCAGTGTTGTGTTTGGCTTGCCTCCTGTTGACCTGGGGATGGCACTTGTGTTTGGGGGATTAATCTTATTGGAAACCCCCCAAAATAAAATGTATTAACATAACTAGGCTTTAGGGAGTGAACTACGTTTTGTCTTCCATTACCAAAAAACGCTATGCATATCTATTGTATTAAAGGGTTCATGTTGGCCACATGTTGTGCACTGGACATCTTGTTACAGCTTGAATGACAAAAGCAGAGCTGGGGATGGCATCAGGAATGGGGCGCTGCTGCTGGAGGAAATCACAGTGTTGTATCTTGCTTGGTGTACATTGACTATGTCATGGTTTCTGCAATGGGGCAATGCTTGTGGACAACATTGCTTTGTTACGTTCTGCTTTTTGACCATTGACTTGGGGAAAGCTTCAGGAATGGGTCAGTGCTGCTGGGCTGGCTAGATAACATCACTGGATTGAGGTTGTAATACCTATGGAGAAAAAATGCATAACACTAGCTACAACAAAAAATGAATAATTTAATTTTAGTCACTTGAACATGCACTGTGCCCCATCATCAGGATATGAATTTTCCATTTTAGTTAATTTTGCAGCTTAGTTTAGGCTTTCCTTTGTTTACTTACTGAAGATGGCCGCCAATTGCCACGAATCTCTTCCTCCTTACTTGACTCACACACGCAGCCAGCCAACTCATCAGTGCTGTATCATGCAGTTACCAGGGCACGCATGGGCAGGTTAGTTTGTATTCAGGCTTCTGGGAGTGGTGATGGGAGTGGATACAGTCAGTGCATAGATGCGGCATAACATTGGCATAAATAAGTTACAATTTCAGCTAAAAATTATAGACATCCCCCTTTCTCCCTGGTAGTTGTTACATCATTTTCAGCCACATACTCCAGACCCACATGCAGGGATCTCAAGTCTCCCTGATGATCAGGGAGTCTCCCTCTTTTGGACAGCAGCTCCCTGATGTCTGCGAGAGAGGCATTTTCTCCCTGAAAGCTTTACTCTGAGTAAACCTTTCCAGTAAGATGTCAGTGGGTAAAGTTTCAGAGTGAGGCTTGCCTCCTAGAGGAAGGTCATGTGATCTCTAGAGTAGCCTCAGAACGAGGCTTGCCAGACAATCCTCTGTCTCCCTACAGACCAGTCCTCCTCTGCCTACAGGACATAAAATCTTTCTCATGAAAGCTGTAGTTTCCCTTGGTGTGAGAATTGTCCATTAAATCATAATAATTTTAAACAAGCAGAAATCTCGTTTATATATTTTTCAGAGATTTTATGAGAATAACAGTATGATTGCCTGTTACAATGAACTTATCCAGATAGAACATGGGGAGGTGCGCTCACATTTCAAACTGCGGTATGTATGCATATACCTGTTGAAAATGATGTCCATTTGGATGCAGTGTGACTAGCTTTAATACTTATACTAAAGCTATACTTATGCTAAAGATCAAGTTGAGCCACATATATAACAAGATATATGTGGGGGATGAGCTATTTTTATATATGTTTTTTTATATAAATTAAAGAGTAACTCTAGTGACAAATATAGGTTTATTATTTTATTAAGTCCAAGGAAAAGTTATTCCCAGGAGATAAATCTGCATATGTATCTGTAGTGCTGTTATAAAAATCAGGCTGTTTGTTGACAACCAGTCACAACTGGGCTTATGCAAGAATCTGACTATTTAGTGTTCAGTTATTCTATTTTTGCAGGCTTATCTTTTTTTAAAATGTATATCTTTTCATTTATTAGGCTTTACTTTGTTTAGCCCAATCCCAAGGTTTAACAATTGCTGCCCTGTGAATATTTGTGAACATTCGTTGTATATATGCAGAAACATTCTTTAGATTTTCCCTTTACAAGTGTTATTAAATTTGAACACTCTGAGTGTAATATTGCATTATGGCCACTAGATGACGTTAATGGAGCAAAGGAAACTAGTATTTCAGAAAGGTGTCAGACACGTTTCAGAATTCCTTTCTTCTTTACATTATCCATGTCAGCTACTCAAACAGAACCCAAGACATTGGCAAGAAGCAGGGACCCAGCATTCTCCAAAGGAGAGTTAATAAATGACAGCCTCCATTATTCTAACATGACATGGTACATTTAATTGGTTTACAACCAATAATATACCAGTTGCTAATACCAGTATAAGGGTGCTTGCAGGTGTGCCACAAGCCAACCAAGTGATCTCTGCAGCAGGCACTCACACAGATCACCTGGCCTGTGATATTGTTAATGGATGCAAGTTATTCAGGTGGACTTTAGCCAACAAGCTCTGTTCTGAGCAGCCCAAGTTTTAATAAGCAGTGCATGTAAATGAATAGGACCACCCCCCTTCCGTCCACAAGAAAAAAGTAAGGGCCTTGCTATTGGAGGAAAAACATTTATTTAAACACTCCAATGTTCTTTTGTTTAAATATCTTAGTAGTATTATTATGTAACAAATTTGCTGTCATTTTGTAATAATGTAAAATATCTTCAAAGAAATAAGTAAACTGTGGTCTCCCATTAATAAAAAAAGATGTCAAAGCAGCACTAAATAAAAGGTGCATCTGCACTGACAATTTTCTCTTAGTTCCCTTGGAAAGCCCCAAATAAAAGTTGGTCCTACTAGCGACATCCACCAAATGCAGCTTCCTGTGATGGTGTGGCAAAAATGCTGCACTGCTTCTATATTCAGAGCAGTGTCTCCACTTTCATGTAGGCTGTGCCTGTTTGCCCTATAATGAGAAATTGCTGCAGAGGGGCATTGCCACTGCTGTTTCACAAGCCTGTAGCTTGTCAATCAGCACCTGGTCATACCTAGTCCTGTCAACTGCCTCTGATGCTGAAGCCCTCCCACTGTTGGCTGCAGTGTCTGGAAGGGGGAGCATGTGAACCACAAATGAAGGAGGATGTGGCTAAATCAGGGAAGGTAAGTCAAGTTTTTTGTTTACTCTATGAAGATTGTGCATCACATGGCAACTTGATTTGGTTGTTGTTTAGACTGTCATACAAGAGCCTTTAGTTGCACTTTAATGTGCAAACAATGGTACTGCTGTTATGTACTAAAGGGCCTTGACAGATCAGGATCTGTCAATGTTAGTGCATGCTTTGACACGTCTGCAGTCCCATCCAGGGTAAAGCTTGCTGGAGTTGGGTGCTCTAGATCAGTGGTTCTCAACTCGTGGGTCGCGACCCAAAAGTGGGTCGCGACACCCTCTGCAGTGGGTCGCGGCGTCATGTCTGCATAGAACGGCCCATCTGCATTAGAGAGAACAGGAGGAGGAATTTGTGGTTCAGCCTGTGGAACCTCATAATGTCAAACTGTCCCCTCTCTCCCGGCCTCCCCCGGGCTCTCCGATAAAGTGGTATGGCCCGGGGAGAGAGGGGACTATTTCCTCACTTTAATATAAAGCTCAGAAGAAAGGTTTATAAAGTAGACCCCCTGACATCAACACATGTGCAGCATTTTCTGGTTACCCTAAGCAGTCAGTGGTTAAGTTTACTTGTGACCTAGAGTTGCTCTTTATGTTTTGCAAACATCAGTTTTAAGGAGACAATAACAATCTCCACAAATTAAATTGCATTACTTCTTTTTGGCTGGACATTCTACTCCACAGTGATATTGATCTTAGGAAGTTAAGTAGCTCGTACTAAAGTGAGTTTGGTCAGTGAGAGGTTTCCATTAATGTGTTTACATCAATTTTCAACGTGAAAGCCTCTTTTGTGCGTAACTAAATAATAATCATTGACTGTGTGTTTGTTGTAGGTCCTGCAATTCAATATTTACTGCGTTAGAACACTGCCAAGAAGCCATAGAGATTACAAGTGAAGAACATGTCATACAGGTACAGATAAGTTATTTATGCAATTAGTAGTGTTTAGGTGGTGTGGTCATGTTTGTTGTTGGAGTATATTACTTTCAGAGCTTTGACAAGAGACCTGGCACAGCTTGGAGTGTAGATAAGAGTGTTTGTAATGAGAGCAATGCCGCTGAATAGAGATAAAAAGCAGTTCCAGCTAAACACCTGACTACACATGTGTATACAGGAAGTATGTCCCTGCCACAAAGATTTGTAAGCTATTCATCTCTGCAGCGCTATGTGGACGTAAGGAGGAGACACATTTCAGAACCTGTAGTTCTGCAGAACATGCCACATATGAATGTTATCAATGAAGATGCTCACCATTAAAGTGACACTAAACTCAGGAGTTAAATCTTAAAAATGCATTCAAGTACCTTAACTATTAACAAAAATGTACCACTCGGCTGTAGATCCTCAAATCATCTCTGAATTGGTGCGTCCTTCTGGAGGGGGGCTACCGTATTTTTAGGTCTATAAGACGCCCCCATGTATAAGACGCCCCCAACTTTTCTTACCCAAAATTCAGAAATCAATATTTTAAATGATATTATGCATCACACTTACCTCTGAGCCAATCACTTTATTCAGCCTCTGTTGCATCACTGGTTTCTTCATCACTTTTAGCTTCAAACATATCAGTTTCTTCAACTTCTGCTGCATCACTACTGTCTGCTGAGTCACTGTCTATATATACAAGATCATCCTCAGTTCCGTCCATGGCATTGCTGATTCCACATTTTTTGAAGGACTTCACAATCACCTCTTGTTTGACACCATACCATGAGTTTAGAGAGTTTACAGGTTGTTTTTCACTTTCTGACATTTTAATGGTCACAGAATGCTCCGACATTACCGCTCTGGGCACTGCCTACACGATCTCCCCAGCAACAGCTTACGTAAGGTTCAAAAGATTTATGACTGGAGTAGAACTGTTATCTTGTCTCTGCAATCCGTGAGGCTAGTTTGCAGTGGTATCAGCACTTTCAAAACCGCGGCCCCCGTGTATAAGACGCACCTCTATTTTTAGATAAAGATTTTTATGAAAAAGTAGCGTCTTATACACGGAAAAATACGATACTTTTGTTCCCCAAGGTCCCTGTGTGTGTTGTAAAGTAGTCCAAGCTTACTCTCGTGATAGACTACAATCTCACATTTAGTGTACTAATTTGTATTAAGATTCCTTTGGTTCTCCTTGTCTTGGGTTGTCCTTGCCTTCATTAAACATTTAC
>NW_017306545.1:542034-575975 GCF_000935625.1 Nanorana parkeri
ATATATATATATATAGGCCCATGACCAAGAGGGGAGCATGGACTGGTGGCCACACTGGAAGCCTGACCAAAGTAAAAGAAAAACAACTTTTAGAAAAAAAGATTGACACATCAATTATTATTACTATTGTTATTATTGTTAAGAATATTATAATGATAATGTTTTATACAAACTCATAATAACTTCACAGTTCTAAGTACTTATAACTTGTCAGTATGTTAATCCAGCTTTTGAACGGATGATGGGCTATAGCAAGGAGGAACTCCTGGGGAAAGAACTGATAGAATTGCCAAAAAGTGACAAGAACCGAGCAGACCTTTTAGATACCATCAATACATGCATCAAAAAGGGAAAGGTAAGCTTGCTAATGGCTGCATCAAAATTTGACATTTACATTTAATTTTTCCTATTTATTTTGTTTTTGCCTGGGCATTTGCAGGTAAGTCTAGAATCAGAACTGAAGAAGGAGATTACACAGTTAGGTTGAGATGTTACAAGATTCCCTGTTTCTGAAGTATGTAGCACTTGGTTGGAGATTAGGTGCTGTTGCGCTCAGTATGAACTGCAAGGATCATCACCAATAAGGTTAGCCTGGCATTTAAGGGTTATGGTTACATTAAAATAAGTGTAGTTCTCTTTAGGGTCACGGGAGGACATATACTAGCGTCCTCCCGTGACCAAAAGCTCAGTATACCGCGAGCTACAGCTGTCAAGATCCACCCAGCTGTGTGATTGACAGCTGGCTCTGCCTATCTAGAGGCAGAGCCAGCTATACCCGCCCCCTCTCCCGTTCGTTCCTCCACTCAGCGCTGGAGGATCAGAGCGGGGGACGGGGGGAATCCCTGCAGGGAGCCGTGAGTGACAGTCACAGATCTCTGCAGGGACATAATCGAGAAGTGAGCAAACGACGGTATGTGTTCGCTCACTTCCCGATCTACTGAGCCGACCTGTGACAGTTTCATTGTTACACGTTGGCTCGAACTATGAGGTTGAGTGAAAATCACTCACCTCATAGTTCTCCTTTAAGGGTAGGATTAGGTTAAAGTACATCTAACGCCAAAACATTTTAATTTTTTTTATAGAGTAGGGGAGGGTTAAAGTAGAATTAAACTCCATAGTTTTTGAATATATCTACTGCTAGCAATTAGTAGATATATGCAAAAACATTAAAAAAGAAAAAAGTTACCAAAAAGGTTAACACTTACCTGTGTCTCCGCCGCGCGCTCCAGTCCAAAGATCTGAAGATTCTCAGGCGGCCGCAAAGGACCATGGGGTGGGCACATGTGCAGTGCAGATCTTTAGCCAGGAGAAGAGGAGGGACACAGGGTAAGTCAATGCAGGCAGCCCGTCAACGTGCGTTGGACCTAGAAGAAACAGCAGTCAGCGCTGTATCAGCGGGGGGGAGAAAAAAAAATTAGACTTTAATGTCACTTTAAGACCTTAAGGATTTTTTTTAACCTCCTGTTCTGACTCAAGTGGAGGTGAGGGGATATCTTTCAAATTTGAGTGATATACCATTTTATACAGTTGTGGTGGGAACAAGTGTCCCCATTGGAAAATTTCCCCTCTATTCCTCTTCTGGTGGCAACTCAAACATTTGAATTTACCCTCACTTTCATTCCCGGCGATAATGGTGATAGGGACCGTTGGAGAGAGATAGAATCCCCCTAATAGGGACATCATTAAAGGAGAACTATGAGATGAGTGATTTCCACTCACCTCATAGTTCTAGCTGACCTGTGACAATGAGACTGTCACAGGTCGGCTCAGTAGATCGGGAGGTGAGCGAACACATACCAGGTTCGCTCACCTCTCGATCCTGTCACGGCTCTCTGCCGTGACGGGGGAGGGGATGGACTCCCCTCTCCCCGCTCCGATCTGCCAGCGCTGACTGGCGGAACTGACGGGGGAGTCTAGATAGGCAGAGCCAGCTGTCACTCACGCAGCTGGGCGGATCCCGTCATCTACGTCGGGATCCACTCCGGCTGCGGCGTCTCAGTATACCGCGAGCTATAGCTCGCGGTATACTGAGCTTAGGGTAACGGGAGGACGCTAGTTTGTGTCCTCCCGTTACCTTAAGGAGAACAATAGGGAAAAACACTGACCCCATAGTTCTCCTTTAAAAACCTGACCGTGGTCTAAGCCCTCATTACTCTTTCCGAGTATATAAAAAAGCACTATTGTCTTGTATACTTTAAGCTTCTGGGTCAGGTAAAATGGAAAGTTTTAAGGTTAGGTTAAGGGTTACGTGTTAGGAGGAGTTTAAGTATTGAGGGTTACCTTTAGGGGTTAGGTTTAGTTTTAGAGTTCATGTGGAAAAAGGGTTTAAATTAAAATAGACAATTGATCTCGCACAACAACAGCAAAATTGTCTGCAGATTTAAAGTCAAGATGTGACCACGTCTCTTTAATTTTTTTTATTATTTTACTTTACCTCTGAAAGGAATGGCAAGGGATTTATTATGCAAGACGGAAATCGGGAGACAGCATCCAGCAACATGTGAGAGTCACTCCTGTAGTCGGTCAGGGAGGGTGAGTATTAACATCATCAGGTGGACTAAGTAAAATTGCATTTAGGAAAACCTTTTTTCCCTTTAACAATTTGGGTTCCGGCTTTCTGGAGATTCTGTGTAATTGCTATATGCAAATACAAGCACACAGAGGGGACCTTGGTGAACTGGGAGATACACTGGGTCTTTGGAACACCGCCTTTAGAAAAATAGAGCTTTGTTATCAGCATCAGAAGAAAAAAAAACATGTAAGTTTTAAGCAGAATTGTATTTAATTATGCAAATCAAAAAGTGAGGTGTAGCTCATTTGAGATCCAAAGCCTTTTTATCTCTTTATAGTCCTGTGCTCCCACTTATGATTTGTGACTAGGAAAAAAATACCTATTTCTCTTCCGTTCATTGAAGGACACAGTGATAAAGATCTGGAACCACAGGGTTATATCGCCAACCTGCAGGAGAAGGACGCTAGGCACAAAACAAAAGGCACAAAGGAGCCTAGGGGCAACCTCACCTGCTGAACAAGTCTCCAGTTTTTTGTCTAGTGTCAGGTGTAAGGAGCTAAGAATTTTTCTCTAAAATGCCTTCCTGTTTTTTTCGTTTGTTTTGTCTGGATCTTCAAGCAAGTGTCGACTGGGTGACACGCTGGATGATTGTGGTTTAGCTGCGACTACTCCATTTCAAGATGTTCACATATGACTGGGGGTGTTGACTGCCCAGGCACAGTACGCCACACTGGCAGGTGGCGCCCGGACTATGGTCCGTATCGGCCCATAGTCCCTGCAGAACCTGATTGTTTGGTTATGGTATGTGCATCTACCCACCTGGCGTCGACGTCTCCTCGGCTGCTGGTCCCTTCGTCGCCTTCCAGGGTCGCCTCCAGCATGCTCTTGGACAGTAGGTATTGGGCTGGGGGTCTGGCGGAGGTCCATGTGGCAGGGACATCTGGTGCTGTGGGCTATCTGGCAGATAGTTCCCCCTGTCCAGTCTCCGTTACCTCCTTGGGATTTACATTTGGTGTTGCAGGAGTCTACTCTTAAATTTTGAGGGAGATTCCGCTTTTAACTTTGTCTCACTAAGTGGTGTTTTTTTGTTGCTAATTCCTCCATTCAGAGAGTTTCAGAGCTGGCGGCCTTGGCGTGCAATTCCCCATTTTTGGTTCTTCATAAGGACAAGGTTGTGCTTTGACCCAGGTCATCATTTCTTCCTAAGGTCCTTTTGGCCTTTCATCTTAATAAAGATATTGTTTTGCTCTCTCTTTGCCCATCTTCAGGACAGGATGTGGAGAGACATCTCCCCATGGGACATTGGAAGGAGAGAGCTCTCCATTGTCTGGATGTCATTCAAGCTCTTCGTGTCTATTTGGATGTTCTGGCATTTTTTTCTAAAACGGATTCTCTGTTTGTGGTCACGGATGGTCCTTGGGAGGGCCAGGCTGAGTCTCATGCCACTATCTCACTCTGGATTCACAACACAATTGTTCAGGCCTATGCTGTTTGGGGTCAGAAACCCCCCTTTCTTGTCACGGCTCATTCTACTAGGGCTGTCACGGCGTCCTGGGCTTTTGGTCATAGTGCCTCAATTTCGCAGGTTTGTAAGGTGGCCACTTGGTCCTTTGTTCAAACCTTTTCCAGCTGCTACAAGGTTGATGTTGTGGCATCTGCGGATGTTAGTTTCGGGCGCAAGGCTTTGAAGGCGTCCCTTTTAGATGGGTTTTTCATTTTCTGTGTGGGGATAGTTTTGTTGCCCACCGCTCATGTTGTTCTGCTTTGCGATGCCCCTGTGGTTCCAGTTCTTCGCCACTGTGTCCTTCAATCAACGGAAGAGAAAATAGTATTTTTGTACTCACGGTAAAATCCTTTTTTTCTGCATTCATTGAAGGACACACACATCTGCCCTCTCTATGTATGGGAGTGTTCTTCTTACTGCTTGTTACTTACTGGAGACTTGTTCAGCAGGTGGAGGGTTGGCTTTTCTCTGCACTGGCAGAACTCAGTGAAGCTGCCCATACACTGATCGAATTTAATCCAGTTCTTGATGAACCAGACAGAATTCACTCAGTTTATGGCCAGCGCTACTCAGCTCTGCCAGCACAGAGAAATTAGCACATTTTCCAAGTCACAAATCATAAACCAGCCAAAATTCGCTCATTTGGTGGCCCTGTCTGCCACCTCTCACCTGTCATCCTTCAATTGAAAAATCAATGGAGCCAGGTGGAACATTGTGCACTGAACGGCCCCTGCATCCAGTCAGATGCATGCATTGTTCAGGTATTTTGACAGCCCGACTGTCAAAATACAATAGCTGCAGTGGAAGATTCCTCCATTCATGCAGGCTAACTCTGGTGTATATTGGACTAAAAAGTCATGTTTTACACACCCTGCACAATTGCTCCATAATGAAATTGGAGGTAAGACTATGAAAATAGAGCTTTTTAGTATAAAGTCTATTTGACTGTATAGCTACTTGTGTTTGATTGGGCTTTAAGCAGACTAAGATATCTAAGGACTTGTAGTAAAAGTGAAGTCTGAGTTCAGTCTATTTGGGAATAGGAATTGTAAGAAGAGAAGCAGATATTTTCTTACATTCATTTATTACCAAAAAACATACATTTTTAAATTATTTCAGGTATATAAATATGAAAAATTACATATAAATCATATTTACAACTTGCAGCCAGCAGATGGCAGACTGCATGGAACTGTAGGATTATAAAATGTTTTCGTTACCCTGGGAAATATTCTTGCAAGTAAAACATAACAGTTAGGTATTTTCCACTCAGCAGTTTCATAGCTAGGACACTTTGTAAAATACACTCAAAGTTTATTTCTTGCTGATTACATATGTCAGTGTTCTACATAAACGTCTATCACCAGTGTGAGTACTATTTACCAAACTGATTGTTTTCTTCTTATATTTTGAATAGCATTGATTTAAACTGTGCCATGCTCTTCCTTGATACCAAATGACTGTTGCCATAACGTTTTATTTTTCTTCTCATTTTGCCAACACTCTTAAATCCCTATTATGACTTTTTTTCCAAAAAAACTAAACATATGCATATAATATTAATATAAAAAGACCAGTCTGCAGCAGCATTGTAATGTGTATAGAGTGGTTGATAACCAGTTGGGTGGAAATGGCTAATTGTTGCCTGTTTATATTTCTAGAAAAATTAGACATTTTGTGTCCATCAAGAAGCTGTGCAGTGGCAGTGACAACAATAAACAGGTACGACTGCTTTTCTGTGCAAAATGAAACCACATTTATTACCATGTCCTCACTTTTATGTAATTATTGTTATGCAAGCAATCTATGGACATTATAGCTTTGCTCCAGTGCAACAAAGGATCAGATGATTTTTATTTTTTGGATTACTTTTTGGGTGGAAGTAATTTAGGTATTATTATTATTATTATGACTTTTACTTTCAAATGCATTTCTGCAGTGATTCTAGGACACTCGACTGTAGACCGCAGGTGCAAGTAAAATGTAGTTTTATTAAGGGCAAACGCCATACATCTCGTTCCATCCACAGGGTAGACCTCCCCTGTTGCACAAGATAGCTTCCCTCGTGAGCCCTCACTCTGCTCTCTCAGCAGTGTGTCCCAGCGGTCCTCGGGTCACTGGCCTTCCCGACCTCTCCCAGCCTTCCCTGGCTGTTCCACGTGTCCCGCACGCACCTTAGTCTGCTGTGGCTCTGTGCTTCCTGCACCCACACAACTCCCTCTCCACACTGAGCACTGGGCTGGCTTCTAATAAGGCTGGTCTCAGCCACTTGATCAGCCCAAGCTGGTCATTGGTAACACCTGGCCCCAGGACTTAAATGTATGAAATGATAGTTTATTAGATTTTGATAGAGGAGGAAAGTATGAAACCCTGTGTCAAGGTTATTGCTATGTCTGTGTCCCCATTAGGCATTGTCAGTTCTGTCCTTGTCCTGACTATTGTCACAGATACAGAAAGTGAGGGGAAACTCGAACATTTTGCGTTGTCAACTGAGTAAGAGATGACGCAAAGTTCTCCAATAGGGGCACCTGTTTCAATGACAATTATCTAGGATAAAAATTCAATTTTCTGTGGAGAGATTTCCCCTCATCTCCTGTTGCATCTTCAGGACAGGATGTGGAGAGACATCTCCCCATGGGACACCAGCAACAAAAAATAACCTGATAGGGGTCTTCTCTGCAATATCTAGGACTAAAAGAAAAAGTTTTGGATTAACATAAAGTTTAAGTAATTCTATCATGAGAGAGGTATGGGGGCTGCCATTGCTGGTCTCCTTTTGGAATTAGCTTGTTGTCTGGTTGTGTCTGGAACAAACTGCCAGACCTGGAACAAGTGTTCTGTAAATGAATGATAGAAAAGTACCAAAATTCCTTTTCTCTATACATATTCTGGGTCAGAGGTTTAGCATGTCAACCGTAGAACTAGCATCCTCTAAAGGAGAAGTCAGCAATGGCAGTCCCTATTATTCTCTCATGAGGGTTTCCCTTTTACAAACCCCATCAAGACAATCTGATATAACAAAGCAAGAATGATGTGTATGGTTCTGTATACCTAGATGTAAATTGAATGGATTGTTTTGTAGGCCCTCACACTACATGATTATGGAGTCTTTGGTTCAGTGTTGTGTACAAAGTAATATTCATAAGGAACCCCATGTATAGTTTAAAACATGTGATTGAAATAGCTATTTCCTTAAAATAGAACTATGGGGTAACTTTTTCCCCATAATTCTCCTTAAGGTCATGGGAGGACATATACTAACGTCCTCCCGTGACCTAAAACTCAGTATATAGCGGGCTATTGGGATCCGTCCCACAACTGGGACGGATCCCGACAATACTGTTGAGATCCATCCAGCTGGCTGATTGACAGTGGGCTATGCCTATCCAGCGGAGACTCCAGAGCCAGCTGTGCCCGCCCTCTCCCCAGCCCGTTCCTCCAGTCAGCGTTGGAGGATCGGAGAGAGGATGGGGGAATCCCTGTGGGGAGCGGTGACTTACAGTTACCGCTCTCTGCAGGGAGATGATTGGGAAGTGAGCGAGCGGCATTATGTTTTCGCTCACTTCTCAATCAATAGAGTCGATGTGTGACAGTTTCAATGTAATTCACTCACCCCATAGTTCTCCTTTAGGCCCCGTTCACATATAGCGAATTGTCGCGCGATTTCCGCCGCGATATCGCGCATTTTTGCCGCGCGATATCGCGAGAAGTCGCCGGCCAATGTTATTCAATGGAGCTGTCTTAACTCCATGTCGCGCGTCGCTCGTCGCGGTCGCAAGTCGCTTCTACCGGACCCTTTTTTCTGCGGATTTTGCACGATTTTACTTTTTTTCTATGGAGCCCGACGGGGAAGGTCGCGCTACCGTCGCTGGAACGTCGCTGGAACGTCGCCCCGAAAGTCGCGCTATCCCGGCCGTGCGGATCCGCTGCAAAAGGTATGTCGCTATATGTGAACGGGGCCTTAAAGTGACATTAAAGTCACATCCCCCCATAAGCTGCTTTGAGGACTTACCTTAAATTATGCTTCTTGATCCGATCATCCTCTTCTTTCCAGTGGTTTTCAGGAGTCACTCCAGCGCAGGTACAGGTTTCTGATCCAGCGCAGATTCCTCGGGTCCCACGGTGTCTGTCCGCGTGCACGCTGCCAGCTGCGTGCATTGACTTACCCTGTGTCTCTCCTTTTCTCATGGCTGAAGATCTCTACTGCGCATGCCCATGATCCTTCACGGCCGCTTGAGAATCTTCAGATCTTCGGACGGGAGCACGCGACGGAGACACAGGTAAGTTTTTACCTATTTGGTAACTTTTTTATTTTAAAAAAAAAGTTTTTGCATATACCTACTGCTTGCTAGCAGTAGATATATGCAAAAAAAAACAAACAAAGGTTTCATTCTACTTTAAGGCTTCCTTTTTGTTATTGGAAAAAATAAAACTAATGGTTAATAATGTTTTGACTCTCTAGCAGGAAATGAAGCCTGTAACAGATGCTTCTGTGTGTTTGGGAGAACAACCTGAGCACAGTTTCATACAATAAGATTGCCTGCCTTGCTTTAGAAGTAGTTAGTAACTGCATTAGAATGTAAAAAATAATCCAAGTGCAAAAAACTCACTATTACATATGTTTATTGCCAATTTTTTCCATCTGATCTATTTTCAAGAACATTGCTAAGTTGGCTTTAAGTCCCTGTTCACACCAGGGCAATTGGAGCTCGTATTTTCCAGCACGTAAAAGCTCCACACAAGAAATCCTATGGATTTCTATAGTCCCCGTTCACGTCTCAGCATTGTGTTGCGCTGAGAAAAAAGCTGGTTGCTGGAAAAAGGTACATGAGCTTCTTTTTTGGGCAGATCCGCCCAATTGGGAAAAGGAAAAAGGGTCACATCGTGCTAATCCCCTAAAAAAAGACGCATATTTACAGGCTTGTGCGGAGCTTTTCCGTGCTGACAAATAGGAGCTACAAACACCGGCTGTGTGAACTGGGACTTAGTAATCAAATTGGTCAGTACCCACCAAAGTGATCATCAAAGTGCTTAGTTGCCACCAAGTAATCATCACAGTGCCCAGAGACTGCCAAGTGGTAATCATAGTGCTTATTGACAACCAAGTATTCACCAAAGTGCTCAGTTATCATCAAGTGAAACAGATAAAGCAGCTAACTGACTAACCTAATATTTTTCTTGATTTTTCCAGATCTATAAGATAAGCAGAGATGAGAAATACTCTGGAGAGAATGCACTTACAGGTTGATTGTTTTCAAATGTTATATTAATATGCAACCAAATATTTTTGAATGACAACAAATCATAAAATGTACTGTATAATATGTAGCTCTTTAGCTTCTGCAAAACTTCAAACTATATTGGTTGTTGAGGACCATTATTGTAAGAAACATAAAGCAGACCTACCAAGTGACAAGTCCAATGTGTTGTTTACAGTCAGATTGAGGAACAACATATACGTCTGTAGGCATCCTTGTACCCCCTGTAGGCCTTTCCTGCGACCCCCTAGCCGAACCTACTCAGGGAAAAAATGGCTTTTCTTTGTCGATCATTATTGTTTTACCCTGAAACAGCTGGCACCTGCAGCACTGCTCAACCCTTCTCCAAAGGGCACAAACGTTCAACTTGCAGTTTTATTGCACAAATTGACTCTCCTCCTTCTCTGTGTCTCAGCTAATACTGCTCAAAACAACCAGCCAAATTGTATGTTTTATTCTCTCCAATGGGAATGGGAATTTAAAAGGAAGATGTAAAAGGAATGTAATAAGAGACCCCTTTTAATTTGTACTAGGATAGGGCACATCTAGACCCAGGGCCATGTATGTAATATATATTGCAGTTTGTATTCTTAACACTTTGCATAAAACTGTATTTTTACATTGTCTTTCAGAGTCCAATTCCCACTCATTTAGACATAAGAACAGAAGGAAAGAGTCAATAGATGTAAGGTCGATCACATCACGGAGCAGTGACGGTAAGAAAAATGACCCGATTCCATTTCTAACAAAAAGCTCACAAATAGATTATTTTCCACATAAAAAGATTGAGACTTATAAAAATTTGTCAGGTTGGTTTGTAAAAACTGGAGCAACACAGGTGGAGGCATTGCCAGTAGCAAACTGTGACATTTTCCCCATTAATTTAATTGTGTTCAAGAATGAGAATGAAAGTTAATCCTTAATTGGTTGATGTAAGATAGTTTTTTTTCCCTGCTCCATTTTGCAAATCAACAGATTTAAAAAAGAAGTAGAGCCAAACTTTTTTTTTAGGCTTTACTTCTCTTTTAGGTCACAAGAGTATGTTTACTAATGTACTCCTGTCACCCATTGTCTGCTATATGCTGACAGCACAAAGGAAAGATCCTGACCATATTGACATGATCCACCCGGTTGTCTGATTGACAGCTGGCACTGCCTCTCTAAAGCCAGAGCCAGCTGCGCCACCCCACAGGGGAAATCCATGTGGGGAGCGGTCACTGACAGTCACCGCTCTCTACAGGGAAAAGACAGTGAGCTGAGTGATTGGTGGTCACATGATCATTCAGCTCTAGATATAGAGACGGCAAGTAACAACTGCAGTGTCCCATGCCAGCTCTAAGTATGGGGAAGAGAATATTTTACTTTCCTAATTCTAATTCTTTAAAACAGTGGTTCTCAACTTGTGTAACCTCAGGACCCACATTTGTCCTTGGTCATTAAGTCATGAACCAAGAATGCGGTACCGCGCATTCCGATGCGGGCAATAGAACTGTGGATGGGAGATGCGTTTGGGGTGCCATTCAGATTTGAACGGCAGTGCAATGCACCTTACACCTGAACACATGGTAGGCTTGATTGCGTGGGACTGTGCGATTAACGCACTGTAGTAGTGTGAATGGGCCCTCGAAAACACTGACACACACCCACAGACACAATATCACACACTCACAGACATTCTCTCACACACATACGCACTCCCAAAAAAATTTACATTTTTAAAAAAATCCACCCAGTCTCCCCATCTTAAGAGAGCTGGAGTGGATCCTCAGCCTGGGGTCTATTGTGGGCTGATGTGCTGTGACAGAGATCCATCCATATGTGCATCCACTTGTGCAGCTCCATTGCGCATCCTGTAGAGATGCCAGGAGCCAGAATGTTACATCACTCCAGTCCAGGCACCTCTACAGGACACACAAGGGATCTGTAAGCAATGCACTTATGGATGGAGCTCCCTGGTGGCCCTAGCTCACCCCACCTCAAGCTGACACTCGGCGCTGGGCAGCATATTTGAATGGCTGCCTGGAGTGATAACTGACAGTGCTGCACTAGGTGGAGGCAGAGGAGCCTCTCACCTAGAAAAGCGGAAGGAACACGGGGACCCACTGAACACGAGGTTGCGACCCACTTTTGGGTCACGACCCGCCAGGTGAGAACCAAGGCTTTAAAATAACAAATGAATAGGTTTGATGTATTTATATAAAATCACTGGGACTTGAAGTTTTCTGGATATACATTTTACTATGTTTGCATTTATTAAATCTAAAATGTCTTCAGTTACACTTACATTCTAAAATTAAAATGTTGTGGAATCTTTAGGATATACAATTTACTTAGCCAGGTTATTTTTTCTTTAATGGCATTGCTATGCTAGTTTAAAAAATTAACTTATGAAAGAAGAAATCTAGAGGCATTTGTGTGTACTGTCATTGCTTCACGTGCATCTTTTATTTTAACCATTATGAACCACTGGCTCAAAGGAGAACCATTCACAAAGAAATATGTATTCAGCCATTACTGATCTCCTTCAGGAAATGGCAAATACGTGACTGTCATGTCCATCGACTGGATAAAGAGGAAGAGTCCTGACTTCACTTGTTGCATACTTTTGTCTGCAATTTATAAAATATTGAAGCCAGAGATAGCTAGGAAATTGGCATTATATGAAAGAAATCAGCAATGGCAGCCTACATATTTCCCTTATAACAGGTTTCATTTAAAGTAGCAAATTCAGACATTTCTCAGTATGCCTTACTGATGAAGCCTTTGTAATAACTATTTATTTTTTACTATACAGCAGCCAGTTTACAGAACCACAGGTATTCATCAATGGCACGGATTCACACCATGACCATAGAGGCTCCCATTACAAAGGTAATGACAAAGAGCTACATGTATGAACTTTTCCTGTTTTCCATCAGCAGGAGAGCTAGTTTATTCACTTGCAACAGACAGAGGTGGCACATCCACTGACCTGATGGGGGAATTGTATCTTTATTATATGGACACCTTTACTGTGAAATAAATAATAGGAAATGCCATACAAAGGATATGTAAGGCAGTACATAATTCTTTTTGGGTAGGCATTGCCTTCTATTGCCATTCTGTTATACTAGCTCTGCTTTGAGTTGGATTCAGGTGTTCAAATCACCTCCATGGCCACAGGTGTATAAAATCAAGCACCTAGGCATGCAGACGCTTCTACAAACATTTGTGAAAGAATGGGTCGCTCTCAGGTATTTAGTGAATTCAAGCGTGGTACCATGATAGGTTGCAACCTGTGTAGTAAGTCCATCTGTGAAATTTCCTTGCTACTAAATATTCCATGGTCAACTGTTAGTGGTATTATAACACAGTGGAAGCAACTGGGAACAACAGCAACTCAGCCACAAAGTGGTAGGCCATGTAAAATGACAGAGCGGGGTCAGCGCATGCTGAAGTGCACAGTGCACAGAAGTCGCCAACTGTCTGCAGAGTCAATAGCTACAGACCTCCAAACTTCGTGTGGCCTTCAGATTGGCACAACAACAGCGCGTAGAGAGCTTCATGGAATGGGTTTCCATGAGCGAGCAGCTGCATCCAAGCCTTACATCACCAAGTGCAATGCAAAGCATTGGATACAGTGGTGTAAAGCACGCCGCCACTGGACTCTAGAGAAGTGAAGACGTGTTCTCTGGAGTGACCAATCACGCTTCTCTGTCTGGCAATCTGATGGCCTTGTCTGGGTTTGGCGTTTGCCATGAGAACAGTTCTTGCCTGACTGCATTGTGTAAAGTTTGGTGGAGTGGGGATTATGGTGTGGGGTACATCATGGATATGTACTGTATATTGCAGTATAAATACCCCATGGGGCTAACTGATGCAGCTATTTTTGTAAGGATAAACTCGTTGATATTGGGGTTTGAAAAAAGCTATGGATCTATCCTGCTCATATATATATGTTATATGCTGTAAAAATTCATCATTGACTCTTTGTTTGTCTCTCAAGGTCATTAACATAATAAATGCAGCCCAGGAGAACAGTCCCGTGACTGTGGCAGAGGCGTTGGACAGAGTATTGGAAATTCTGAGGACCACAGAGCTCTATTCTCCACAGCTGGCAACCAAAGAAGAGGATCCGCACACAAATGACCTTGTTGGGGGTCTGATGACAGTAAGCAATTATAAAATGATAGTAAGATGTATGTTTACTAGCCATTGTATGTTCAGGTAAGTGAGGTGCCACAAATGCAAAACAATGAAAATTCTGGTACTCGAACAAATGCATCAGAGCCATTTAGCATCCAACATCCCTCGCTCCCTAGTGGGGCAAATCTTTTATCGTTTAGCAAACAAGGAAAATCACAATGTTTTAAAATGTATCTAAAGCCAAAACTGTTTTATTTTCACTTTTGCTAGAGTAGGAAACAGTCAATTTTCCTATTAGATTTTTTTTTCTCTAACTGTATCCCTTTGTGGAGATTTCTCCTTACTTCCTGTCCTATAGACACAAGAGGAAGTGAAAGGAAATGTCACCAAAGCGAGGTAAATCTTTTCTTAGACTGTTGTAACTACAGTATATACAGTATCTTAAAAATGTTTTAACATGTCAAAGTTGTAAAAAAAAATGTATGTTTATTTTTATTTTCTGGGAGGTAAAGGTGGAGTTAACTGGCTGGAATCGATAGAGGTTTTAGATTTAGTCACTAATGTCATTCAGGATGATCATGCACCCTTGATCAAACTTCTTCTCTAGGAGTCATTCTCTGCTACTAGTGACTGTATAATTACTTGAATAGTTTAGTTTTATAACCATGTAGATCCTTTATGAGCAAGTAAACTTGATTTCTTTTCATTTGTTGCAGGATGGTTTGAGAAGACTTTCAGGAAATGAATATGTTTTCTCAAAAAGTACGTTTTATACTAGAACTTGGGTTTGTCCTGAAATGACTGTTTGGTAAAAGTTAAGTAATATTCAACATCCTTTCCCACACTATGGCCCAAAATCAGTGCTGGTCTGCTTTATGTATAGGTATTAGAGTCTTGGTAAAGCTCCTATAAAAAGATTAGTCAGTGTCAGTACTGCTGTATGGCTTTGTACAGAGCTTGTATAAGAGCAGTGTGTACAGGAATCGTTCCCCATTCGGGCACTTGTGCCCATGTACAGCAGTGATGTGCGGTACCTTCCGTGCCCGGTGACGCCCTGCTCCCAACCCAGTCACCGAGCTATGTGTAGAGGAGACAGGGAGGAGCCTGCCTGTCCCTCACTTGCTTGTCACTGGTGAGGCATTGAGATCCATGTCCTCAGTGGTTTTGGGTTTTTTCCCGTTTTTTTTTTATTGGACAGCTTGGACCAATGGTGCTTTGCCATTGGTCCAAACCATCCACAGAGCTCAAGACTCTAACAGCAGTAGAGGCTGTTGCAGCTCTTGCATCACTATGTTAGGTTTCAGAAGTAGTGGGAAGCCCGCTGCTGTGTAACCTAACTTAGCAGTCAAAAGCCGGATGCAGCACCACCTGTAATTAACAGGCAGCATTCCGTCCATGACAGGTTACACAGCGGGGAGGCTTTCCCTGCTGTGTAACCTGTTACAAGCCGGTCTGAATGTAGAAAAAGCTGTGAGCTTCAGATTTGAAGCTGGCAGCTTTTTCCTCCATAATACTAGGTGAGGCTCTGCCTCACCTGCCTCCCCTGACCGCACGTCCCTGATGTACAGTGTTTTCTGTCCATACATTCCTATAGACAGCAAATACAGGCATATTTTACACTGTATGCGTATACTTCTGCATTAGTGCACGGGTGCGTGAGCCCTTAAAAGCATTCTTGAATATGGCAGGAAGCTTCAAACAGCTTTTGTGAAGCCTTAAAAGCACTATTCAGCTCCAGTTTGGGGATGGTACATAGAAAAATGGATGTGCTGTTTGTCACAAAGATGCTGGCTTGTTTTTACCAAGTTTTAAGTAGTAATGAGGTTTGTTAAAAAAAAGTCTACTAAAAATCTTTAAGCAAGTTTTATTAACAAAAAAATATGTACTGCATCCTGAACTTTCTGTGCATTTCTGCATTTAATTTGCTAAAAGTACCGGGTATCATAAACGCTTGCCTTTTATTTTAATGAAAAAACATTTTTTTCAAGGTGTAACCTCAGTGCTGCTGATTTCCTACAGCCACTCTTTAGCCACTTCCTGTCTACATGCACTACAGCAATGGCTGCATGGCATTTCTGCTCTCCTGTTGGGTAAACCGTGTATCATGCCTGGGTAATGTTTGTTGAAACCCAGGTGATAGGGTGATAACACAACACAATTGGGAGACAGTTTATATATACAACTGGGAGACACAATTTATAAGAAACCACAAGATTGATTAACTCTCCAGCATATGGAAATAATGCAGTTACGGCAGATGGGCCCTTATTATATTAATTGTGTTAACTACTTATATGTTTTATCTTTATTTTCTCAACTGGTTCAGCAGATTTAGAAATAGTTTATCAATAAATTACTAAGCACTAACAATGAATTACTAATTATTACAGACATGCACCACAGCCATAGCCACCTATCAGTGCCAGTTACGTCGGTCAATGACGTTCCACCTCGTATAGCACAGTTACTCGACAATGAAGATACCTGGGACTTTAACATATTTGAACTAGAAGCTGTTACAAATAAAAGGTAAGTGCAGGGGGCAGTATCGCTATGCAAAGAACGGGTATGGTGGGGAACTGACAATAGCTGTCATTTAAAGCTGAACTCCAGGAAAACAATAACAGACAAAATTAATAGGAACTGCTTTACCTGCTGTTTTACATCACCGCTTCTCCTACAACCAGAGAACACCTAGTATCCTACTGATAAAACTACTAGCCGTTCGCTGAATGGTCGCTGTGCCGAGCAAATGACTCCCTGTGCTTTCACAGCAGAAAGGAAGTCTCTCAGCACAGCGACAGTACAGGACCTAGAAGGTCATTGTGAAGCACTGAAGTAGCTGTGGGTACTGTAGTGTTTTACAAGATCCCCGTGGCCATGCCAGGGGTTATATATATATATATACTGTATATTTACATTGTGCCAAGCTGGACATATAAATCATTATAGCTGGAGTTCAGTTTTAAATTTTGCAATACTTCATTGTAAAACAAAATACACCTTATAAATTAGATTAGCGTTCTAATCTAATAAGGTCTTTGTGATGGAAGGGAATCATGAAATTGTATTTGGGTTTGAAAAGTTGTAATACACGATCCCTACAATATATATCTAAACATATTTCTCTTTATCTCTTGTAGGCCGTTGGTTTACCTTGGACTTAAAGTGTTTGCCTGCTTTGGAGTAGGTGAGTTTCTCAATTGTTCGGAAGCTGTTCTGCGTTCCTGGCTACAAGTGATTGAAGCCAACTACCATGCGTCTAATGCTTACCACAACTCCACACATGCTGCTGATGTCCTGCATGCCACAGCCTTTTTCTTGGAGAAGGAAAATGTAAAGGTATGTCTACTTTTCAACATCATGTGCAGGCATATTAAAAGCAAACTGAACTCTGGAAGCTGTGCCCAAAAAAAGGCTGGCAGAGAGCAAAGGACAAGTCACCGGTATTGAATGAGGTCTCCTAGAGCTGATCTTTCCCCCTTTACCGAGTTAAAGGGTATTTCCACCTTTGCAGTCAAATTTGAGAAAACCTCTCTATATGTTTGTTATGTGTTCCCATTTACACAGCATAGCAAAAAAATAATTTTTAAAAATACTTCTAGATGCTTTGTTGCAGCAGACAAGATCGCTGAATCAAGGTTTCTCTGAGCACCTTTACAGTGATATGTTCATATAGAAAGACTAGGGACTGAACTTTGAGGATTGTGATTCTCTCATGAACTTCATTAACATATACAGGTATTCCTCACTTAACGACCGAGTTCAGTTCCTACGACCAGGTCGTTAAACGAATTGGTCGTTAAGTGAGGAACTCTATACAGTACTGTACTGCATTAGTACAGTACTGTATAGCGTTGCAGATGTACAGTACCGAACAGTGTACTGTGCATCGGGCAATGAAAATACTTACCGGGACCCGCAGTGAAGATCGGAGGATGTCACTTCCGCCGGCGACACGTCGCACTAACGCTGACACGTGGGGTCGGAGGTCGCTCGGTGGTCCGTCGTAAGTGCGAGTGGTCGCAAAGCAGGTAAGTCGGTAACCGAGGAATGTCTGTAATGCAAATCCCTCACACCTCACAACTCCTCCTAACATTACAAAGCAGGAGAAGCCAAGTAGAACTTTTAAACCTTAAAAAGCCAAGAAACTCTAACCCAAGTAAAAGCAATTTAAACTGCAAGAAGCATTATTTAAAGATGTTTTAGCTTATGCTTTGTGAATGGGAAAATTTAACAAATATAAAATAGGTGTTATCCCAATCTGGCTTTAAAAGAGGTAATAAACATTAACATGCCTTGTTCTGCACTGTGTCTCTGTGTGGAGGTGGCCATCTTGGTAGAGGCAGTGCTTGGCTTCCTTGTCTTAGAGCCCCCAGCAAGGAGAACATTGAGCAGCACAGCAGAGAACTAGTCAAATCTCACTCCAAGTCTCATGAGAATATCAGGCAGAGACTGCAGTGCCTTAGATTTCACACTACAGATATACAACAATGAGGCTGTAGGCGTGGCTTTGCCTACATTTACAGTACCCTGATACTCTAGAGGAGGAATTCAAGACAAAAAGTAAACGTTTCAGGGTACTGCTTAGGCACAATTCCCATTTCAAAATGTTTCCTATAACATAGCAAATCTTTACTTTTTGAGTTCAGGTCCAATTTATAGTGTATGTACAGTATAGCCAGTTTTGGATAGGGTGCAGAAGTTTAAAATACTTATAATCTGATTTTTTGATGGGTCCCATTGGGGAGATTTCTCTTTACTTCCTTTCGCAATAGGAAGTGAGAAGTTACTATAGCACTCTGGACACATGGTTAGGCAGAGCATTGATCAAATGATGAGCAACATAAAGATGAAGAATTGCAACTTATGGTGAAATGTATTAGTAGACGCGCAATGCTTTTTTTTTTTACTTGGTAGAGAACGTATATAATGGAAAGTAAGGGCCCGGTCACTGATGCTGAGGTAACCTGCATTGTACCGCACCAGGTCGACACATGGAAAACAATTGTGTTCTGTGTGTCCCATTCACACCACAATGCAGGTGTGATGGGTGGTGCACTGCAATAAAATGCAAACATGCTGCATTTTATCGCAGCACATTGTATGCCACCGCAGGATGTCGCATGGTACTTTACCCTTTCTTGGCTATGAAGTGCACTACAAATTTAATGTGCATTGTGGTTCGATGCAACGCAGGTCTGTTGCCTTAGTGTGTTGAAATGCAACAAGAGTTCAGGTCAAATGGTATTCTAGTCAAGCATTGCATTTTCTATTTGAATGCATGCAGCAGAATTCAAATGGAAAATGTAGGATTTAAAAAGAAATGTCTGCCTGCAGTTCAAACGCACCCCCATAGAACATTCACTGTCTAAAGAAAAGCAGTGCATCGCAAAGCAGGTTCTGAACTGGCATGTGTACTGTTCTATTAAAGTCAATAGGATTTCGCTGGCCTGCGTTCCAAATGCACATCAAACACAAGAAAGCAACACCATTTAGGGGGTTATTCACTTAGCTGTCGAAGGCAGCCGAGTGAATAACTAAGCCGAAGTGAACCGAAGGCTGTTCGGCTATTCACTTCAGCCTTGTACGGCTGATTTCAGCCGTGCATCGGCTACAATCAGCCGTACATTGGCTGCTTTTAGCTGCCTTCGGTGCAGAAGGACTTCGACTCAGCTGACCCAAAATCGCTCGCCTCACTCGCTGCTGTTCGCCCCTATTCTTATAGGGGCCAAACGGCAGTAAGTGAATAGCCAAATGCCGCCGAGCAGCATTTGACTTGGCTATTCCGCTCGGTACCGCCGAGGTAAGCGAGCAGAATAGAAAAAAAAGCGAAATGAATGAATTAAAAAAAAGTTGAAACATTTTTTTAAAAATGTTAAAAAAATAGGAAAATTAAAAATAACAATATTTTAAAGAAAATATATAATTAAAAAATGATGCACACCGACCCGACCGCATGCTTCATTATGTGGCGGACTCCCGCCACATAATTAAGCATCTGACAGATGCCGGCAAAAAAAAAAAAATTGGGCGGAGCTAGCCGTGACAGCTACCTCCCCCAAACTGTTTCCTATTGGCCGGCACCTGCCAGAGTCTTCTATCAGGTCACAGCCGGCTCAGCCCAGTTGTTATTGTTTAATGACAGATCAGCCTCCCTATCATTTGGGGATGCTGATCTGCCATTACAACTGGGCAGAGCTGTCATTTGCATGGAGATCGGTCGGCCCTTCAGTGGATCTTTCTTTCTGCTTTGGCTGTCACTTCGGCTCAGTGGAGCTCGAAGCATATGCTTTCGGCTCGGCTGAGCTGCTCGACTGCATTCAGCTGCTGTACGGGCTATAGTGAATAGCCAGTACAGCAGCCCTTCGGTTCTACTGAACCGAAGGGCTCCGGCGGCCGAAGGGAGCCGAAGGATCAACCGAAGCTACGGCTGGATCCTTCGGCTCCATAGTGAATAATCCCCTTAATGTGAGCCCTTATGCATGCATTCTGTAGTGACATGTGCTACAGCAGTGCAAAGGTGTGAAGCTAGGCTAACCATTGACTTTAAAAAGCCCAGATGAATTGTCTATAACTGTTGCTGAAGATACAACTTCAGATGTTATTATTAAGGCCAGTTATGAGTGCTGTGTGAATGAACCTATAAACTGGGATTGGTCGTAGGGAACAGGGTTGTTACTGACTTACATCTGTTGTATAGTGCTAAATGGATGACCACTTCAGTTCTTTTTGTAGGCCAGCCTTGACCAGCTGGATAAGGTTGCCGCTCTAATAGCTGCCACGGTACATGATGTTGATCACCCTGGACGCACCAACTCTTTCCTGTGCAATGCAGGCAGTGAGTTAGCCCTGCTTTACAATGACACGGCTGTATTAGAAAGTCACCACTCCGCGCTCGCATTTCAACTCACTGCAAAGGAAAACAAATGCAATATTTTCAAGAACATGGACAGGTACACCAAAAGCTCATTTTTTAATATTGAATGTATTTCTTTTCAAAATGATAGTGCAGATTGAATGTGAGAACGATGATGATATATTGGTTGGACCTAATGTGAAAGAGCAAATGTAGTTACATTATTACTAAAGATAAATGTAACACCCACTATCTGTTGGAAGAAGACAGAGATTGCACAGAATGGTGTGCCAAGAAGCTGCATTAACACTCAGATGCAGTGTATTTTATAACACTGAGATTAAGCAAAATAAGTAGAGTTTCTGAATTTAGCACTATTGTAATGTTTCCCTTGAGCCATGAGGCAAGTGGTGTGCTTGCTCTTGGAAGGAGTTATGAAAATACAAAAATGCCCTGATTGATAGATTTGTTAATCTTAAAGAGTGGATGTTTCTGAGCAGGCTGAATTTGCATGAAGACCACCATAGGTAACACCCACATGTCATGCTAAGTAGGTCTGCAACCAACTAATCGATTAGTTGATAATAATTGAGAATAGTTGTCAACGTTATTATCTATTAGTTGGTGTGAATCACCTAATTCTCTTCTACGCGCTGGGAGCCGGTGTTTCAATGGCTCTATGTCCCCTCTGATCCCTGCTGGGAGCATAGAACTCAGTCGGTGCCCAGTAGTGAGGAGAGCTCCCCCAAACCTCCAGTCCCCCCCACCACCACCGTCGCTCTTCAGCTCTCTCCTCCCCACTGGGACCCCGCTGCATGCTGCAGTTTGTGTCCCCTCCGATCCCTGCTGCTCTCCCCCGCCTGTATCAGCTGAGGCAGTAGGGATGGGAGGGGACACAGACCGTTGCAGCCAGCTCCCAGGGGCAAGGAGAGACCAGCTGTCAGCCAACGCCGCTGGGATTCTACATTGGGTGCAATAGCCAGCCTGCTATTGGCTATTTTAAATTGCAGTAGCCAATAGCAGATTGGCTATTGCACCCACCCACTGCCTGCTGTCAATCAACATAGGAGCGGACCTGAAGGAGAACTTTCTCCTTCAGGTCCCTCCTTTGCTGGCTTTTTTTAAACCCATTAAACTAATTAAAATGTCTAATATAATACATACAATTATTTTGAAAAAAAAATGTTTAAACGTGGGAAAAAGTAATTTTCGGCCTGACAAATTCTGCTGCGGGAGGTGCGTTATGGTGCCATTCATTTCAATGGCACCCCAAACACGCCTAACACCAGTGTCGTGCAATTGCAAAAAATTGTGCATGCAGTTTACTTCTGAAGTAAGCCTTATGTTTGTAACACTCCATTCGTGTATTTTAAATAAAAGATGGGAATTAATTTTTTTAAATCTAATTATTCTAAAAAATAATCGGCTAACTAATCGATTATAAAAAAAATTATAATTAGTTGCAGCTCTAATACTAAGGGGTCTATTCACAAAGGTATAGGAAGGCTGGGAAGGAAAGAGTTATATTATGCTGAAAGTCCTCCAGCCAGGAAATGAGGCGGGCCCTGTCTGACTTGCTGCAGCTTCTAATGTACATTGCGAAAAGCTCAGTGCAGTGAAATCAGAGTAAGCCATTTCAGTGCAAGAGAGGAGTTGGTACAACTGTGCCAGACTAAAGGTATGGCTGAAGTGATATTAAAACTATGGTCTTTACATAACCACATACTTAAGTAAAATACCTGTATTCTGGCATGTTTGAGTAGAATTTTATCAAGCCTAATTTTGATTTTAGTGAAATAACATGGCTTCTTGTGTTTAGGACCCAGTATCGAACACTTCGCCAAGCCATAATTGACATGGTATTAGCCACAGAGATGACCAGGCATTTTGAGCATGTGAACAAGTTTGTAAACAGCATCAACAAACCCATTGCAGCTGAGGAGACCAACTCAAATGTATGTATTCCTTGGCTTCTATTGATTTATTTTATTTTTTTGCATAATCAAATTTTATTCAATATAACTGTATACAGGCAGAAAGGTTTAAGTAACACAAACTAAAGCAATATACAAAACATAATTTCAACAATTCTGCGCATACTCACCCTAAAAAAAAACTTGCAAAGCAAGCAATCTGTCCGCCCCCAATAGAGGACATCATAATTATTGTAAAGCACTATGATAAGTTGAAAAATATCTTATGCCATCCATTAGGGATGTCCCGATGGCACTTTTTCAGGACCAAGTACAAGTACTTCCCCTCATGTACTTGCCAATACCAATTACCGATATTTTTTTTAAAGGGACAGGTGACTTTAAATGATCCATAGTAGAACTACATGTTATGTACTATGGATCATGATTTAACCTATTCATGTTAGCAGGGTAGAATTGTAAATCTATTGTAGTGGAGGTGTGTGCTATATATATATATATGTACTACATATACATTTTACACGTCCAGTACACTGTAGCAATAGATTTACAGCCAGCCCGTCCCAGCTTCCCTCACTCACAGTTTCAATCCGATCCCTGTTGCCTCACGCGGTGCCTCTCATAGTCGGCGCTGGGCAGGATCGCTGCATCGCGTCTCGGTGCTCAGCTTGTGGGAGGCGCTCACAATTCTGCCCTGCTAACATGAATAGGTTAAATCATGATCCATAGTACATATACAGCACACACGTCCAGTACACTGCTGTAGGTTAAATGATCCGTAGTACATAACATGTAGTTGTACTATGGATCCTTTAACCTATTCATGTTAGCAGGGGATCATTGTAAATCTATTACTGCAGTGTACGGGACATGTGTACAGATAGAATGCACTGCAGCAATAGATATACAATTCTGCACTGCTAACATGAATGGGTTAAATGATCCATAGTACAACTACATATTATGTACTACGGATCATTTAACCCATTCATATAAGCAGGGGATAATTGTAAATCTATTGTTGCAGTGCATTCTATATGTAGTATATAGTACATGTACATATAGAGTGCACTGCAACAATAGATTTACAATTATCCTCTGCTAACATGAATGGGTTAAATGATCCATAGTACAGGGCTACATATGGATCATTTAATCCATTCCTGTTAGCAGAGGATAATTGTAAATCTATTGTGTCCCGTGTATCAGCAGTGTGTACTCTATATGTATTAAATATAGGGTACACACTGCTAATACAATGGAGACCATAGATTTACAATTAGTCCCTGCTTTAATAGCGCCCCCTCCCCCTTGCCCTCACTCACTGTGCGGGAGAGCAGCGACGAGTCAACTCTGGTCCGGTGGTCCGAATCAAGAAACAATGTGTATGGATCAGAGCTCTCGCAGCATTGATAAAAAAGCAGGGAAGGGATTTCTTTACTTTGGAAACAGAACCTGGGAGAATAGATAACAGAGCCATTTGGGGTGTTAGGGTAACATCCGTGGCAGCAACTCTTGAGTAGACGTTTGAGACCGATTGCCAGAACAGTTTGATCAAAGGGCATCCCCACCATATATGAGTCATAGTACCAACATCAGTATGGCATCTCCAGCAGAGGTCAGAGTTCTCAGGGTTAATTTGATGTAGCTGCACAGGAGACTGATACCAATGAGTCAAAAGCTTAAAATTATATTCTTGTACTGATGAGGTCATGCATAGTTTATGAATAAGACAAAAACATTTGGTTCCGTCATTATCAGGAATAGCCACTCCCAGTTCCTTTTCCCAGGCAGAAATGAAGTACAACAATCCCAGGTGATCAATAGCGTAAAAAGACCTATACAAAAGGGAAACCAAATGAGTGAAAATGGTCTTGGAGGGATATATTTGCTCAAAATATGTCAAGGTTCTATGAAGTTGGTGCTCCTGAGACAGGGTCGCCATGAAATGTCTCAATTGTAGGCACGAAAACTAAGAACCATGTGAGGGAGTTGTAGGATGTAAAATTTGAGAAAGGGACTTTATATCATCCCGTTCCTAAGGCATTGGTAGATGTATGAAGGTTCCGATAAGTGCCAGCACAGAAAAGTCAGAACACCACATCCCAGAGAAAAGGAAGGATGACCAAGCACGGGCGCCAAAGGGCTGTAGGGAGTAGATAACCCATAAGTTGACCTAAGCGATTTCCAGACTTTCAACACCAAAGGGAAGAAAAAAGGCAAGAGAGAGGGATTTGGGAGAAGAGAAAATGGGAGCCAAGGAAGATTTGTTAAGGGGACCGGGGAATGGTTCTGCTCAAGCACAGACCAAAGACTGGTATCCTGCACGTTAAACCAGTCCACGATATGCGAGAGATGGGTAGTTGTATAAGACGTCTCGACATCTGGAAGGGCAAGTCCACCACTCTCCTTTTTCGTATCAGGATATGTAAAAGAGCCTGGGTTTCCTCCCCTTCTAAATATAATGCAAAATGGCCATTTTCAATTGGCAAAAATAGGTAGATGGCAGAACCAACGGTATAGTTTGGAATAAGTAGAGGCAACGTCGAAGTAGGTTCATCTTGAATAAGGCAATCCTTCCGAACCAGGTATGATGAAGATTCATCCATGAGTGGAGGGTTTCATCCAAACTTTTCAATAAGGGAGCATAATTAAGCACATAGATTCAATAAATTGAGGGGATATACACCCCTAAATATTTAATGTGGTCTGATTGTCACGTAAAGGGGGAAGCCCTATGCAAAAAGTATTTATCAGAGCAAGGTAAACACATATCATGGAGTCCACCCTTTAATGGTTTACCTGATAATTAGATAAATGCCCAAAGTGCTTACACTCCCGTAATAACGAAGAATTTCCCACCAACGGATTGGACAGGTAGAGCAGCATGTCATCAGTGTACAGTCCCATCTTGTGGGACATTTGCAGTGAAACAATAGTAGCAGTAAACAGCCCCCCAGGTGAAGCCCCTCCACCACGCAGGAAACTGCACAACGTCCTATGTCTCCCAGATGGAAGTCAGCAGAAAGAAGTAGCCAAATCCAAATGTGACTAACAGATAGAGCTGTCAAGATCCAGTATGAGCTACTTGAGAGGAGACCAATAGATACAGTGGCGGAACTACCGCCGGTGCAGGCGGTGCGGACGCACCAGGGCCTTGGGGCTCTAGGGGGCCCAGCGCCGGATTGGTACCCAGCGGATAGGACAATCAATTGGCTCTAACAAAGGCAAAATGACCAAAAGCAGTTCGTCCACGTAAAAATCCAAAAGGAGACATACCTGCAACGTCCATAGCTGACAGACAGAAGGAAAGCAACAAGGTGCGCAAGCAGAAACGACATGTTCCCAAGACAGCAGTCTCATTAGACAATGAATCCTGAGTAGACCCCAAGCGGTCCCTGCGACATCTTCGCCGCAGCAGAGCAGGTAGCCACGATGAGGCCTCCAGAGGCTGTACCAAGGCAGGTAAGAGGGGATCAGTGTAACACTCTGGTGCGGCTGTAAGGGCTGGTGTGGATCTCAGCTTCGGATATTTAAGTGTTTAGGAATTCCCCTCTAACAGTTCTTTGGAAGAGACAGATATCAATAGGAAGACCCAGTTCAAAATAGGAAGCACGTGAATTTATTAAGTTTGATGAGACACAGTTGAATAGTGGGAGCAGCTGGGGTTAACTAGGTTGAATTGACACAGTTCACAATGTAAACAGCTGTAGTAGTATAATGATACTTGCAGTTAGTCAGTCATAGGTGTGCTGCTGCCACCCAGTGGCGTATGACGGATTAAGCAGGTCTCCAATGTAGAGATGGTTCAGGGGGAGGAGATCTCTCTGGAGAGAGGGTAGGCAGAGGGCAGGGCTGTGGAGAGGCTTTGATAGCCTGAGCGGAGGGGCTCTGTCCGGCCCAATAGAGAGGTCTTGAAAAGGGCTTTGACAGATGACTTGGATGCCTGGGAAGGGTTGCGAGTCGGGGTCTGGGACCCCCTCTTGCCCATGACAAGAGGAAAAGGTGATTAGGAAAGTGTTCCTGCAGGTTTCACTCGGGTGAGACGCCAGAGCTCTCACAGTGTGCGTTCAGTCTCCTCCATGAGCAAGCCACGCCCCTTGGCTTCTATTTATTAATGTTCTGTGGTGGTTTGGGGAATTTAGCAAAATGGTGAACACTAAGAGACCACTCTTAAAGCCTAAAAGGGCAATCTTTACTCACTCAAAGACCAACAATCCATGCACTTCACATAATAATCTGCTTTTCTTCAGCATAACGAAACATAACAGTTTATTTGACTTTCACCAAAACGTTATGTTTCTGTCTCACGGACATCTGGTTTTCCCATAAACTCCCAGGACTTTACCGTATTTCTCCGCAAATACAGTCCTCAGTATCGCTCAGTAGCTTTCCTCAGCTCCAACCATCTCATCACACACCTGTATGATACTCGCACTGTTCACCCCTCGTGGGTCACTGACTCTCTCTCAGTCTTTCAGTCTCTCCAACAGGTCCCTCGGGTGTCATCAACCCTCTCAACCTCTCCCAGCCTCCCCTGGCTGTTCCATATGTACTCCGAGCACGCAGCAGTGTCTGCCTGTGGCCGTGTGCACACCCACAAATCCCCTGAGCCGTGACAGGGGAGGGACTGGATTCCCCCCTCCCCGCTCCGATCCGCCAGCGCTGACTGGCGGATCGGACGGGGGAGGGGCAGGTACAGCTGGCTCTGCCTCTAGATAGGCAGAGCCAGTTGTCACTCACGCAGCTGGGCGGGTCTCAACATCGATGTCGGGATCCGCTCCGGCTGCGGCGTCTCAGTATACCGCGAGCTGTACATAGCTTAGGGTAACGGGAGGACGCTAGTTTGTGTCCTCCCGTTACCCTAAGGAGAACTATGGGGAAAAGCCCTGACCCCATAGTTCTCCTTTTAAGTAAAGAATTAGCTTGATCACGTGATCCAGTAATCAGTACAGTACTGATCCAGTAATCCAGTGCTGTACTGGGCTTGATTCATCAAGAAAAAGTAGCAGATGAAATGTAATTATGAAATGTGATGTACATTTAATTATCAAAACATTTATATGTTATTTTCTGCTTGTAATGTTAACACCCAACTAACAAGATTTTGCCACTAGGTAAATATAAGGAATTTGATCCTGAGATCTTATATCATGAGAGGCCCCTTTCACGCGGATGTTGCCCATTCCCATGTGTAGGGAATCTGGGCGCAGAACCCCTGCTAATTGGAGCAGTATAGAACAGATCCATGTCTGTTCACTGTTTACCTCCATTGGAGGAACTGGACCTGGTCTGTGGGCAATATCGGACACATGCCCACTTATATTCGCTTACCTCCAATCTGAAAATGGAACTCTTCATTTTTGTCTTACATCTGTGGGCCCATAGACTAACTAACACCGAGCTTCCGATCAGGTCCGCCTGAAAAACTGACAGGTGGACCTGATTTGAACGCCGTGTGAAAAGGGCCTAAGTGTACATTGGTTTAGCAATACTTAGTAATACAGTTTTGGATAAGTAGTTTTGCTGATACATGTTCTTGAAACATTTGTGTTTGCAGAGCGAGGGCAGTGACTGTGAATGCTCTCCTAGCATCAGAAATTCACCGGAGAATCGTGTACTCATCAAACGTATGATGATTAAATGTGCAGATGTAGCTAACCCCTGCCGACCTCTGGATTTATGTATAGAATGGGCCGGGAGAATCTCCGAGGAGTATTTTGCTCAGGTGGGTATGACTGAAATTGTCAGCAAATTTACATGTACGAGATGATTCATACATTATTAACACTTGACAGCCCGTAGAAGTGATTGACAATTGGCTTTACCCATAGCTACACTATAGCAGCCAGGAGTCTGCTTATAGGGCCCATATGTCATACGGCAGCAGCAGGGAAAGCGTTAAATAAAGCACATCAATGTTTTTAAAAACATTTCTTAATTGTGCCATCTTTTAATGCAAAAATCATATTTGTTTTGCAGACCGATGAAGAAAAAAGACAAGGTTTGCCAGTGGTGATGCCAGTATTTGACCGAAACACTTGTAGCGTACCTAAATCCCAAATATCATTTATAGATTATTTTATCACAGATATGTTCGATGCGTGGGATGGTAAGTCATCATTTTCTTTGAGTTGCTGAACGGAACAATTCTTTGCCTAAATAGTGCTGGTCATGTTGTACATTATGGGGTCTGTTTATAAACAATTTGTAGGGCCATTCGCCCTGCGGATATCTGCGAGCATTCGTTTTGGACGAATAATGCCAATGTGCTTCATATATTTTTCCCAGTTTGAATGTAGTGTTTTAATAATACATTATGGCCTCTAGATGGAGCCAAGGAGCACAGGAAGTATTTATTTCCTATGCTCCTACGGTAGAAATAGAATTGCTTAGAAATAGACTTCTAAGTGTGCTGTTCTTCACACTGAAAGCTTTGCTGACACTTCTGCTCTGCCCACATCTCTAGATTATGGTCCGTGGGCCACACAGCTTCATTAGACTTACTGGTAATATATACAGTGCTAAGATTTGCTGTTGTTCTGTAGAGAGTGACAAACAAGGGAGCGTAAGAAATATAAAATACAAGCACCGATACAACTATAAAATATCAAGACATATACAGCAATAGATAAAGAGCAAGTCCATACAATCTCATATTAGAACATACACCTTTACATCTGTTTTGGAAACAAAATGTATACCATGTACTGAAAAAACCTCTGCATTATGTACCCTCTGTGCACTACATTCCCCAGACTGCTGAACTCTGTACACTGTATGGCACATTCATACCACTAGGAAATGTTGAAAGTGACAAAGTAAATTGTCCCGATATACGCATTCTGAAGGCACATCGCCCCTATATGAAAGGATATATATAACAAGAGACTGTTGACTGTTAGGGTTTAGTGAGGCGTCATAATCATAGCACAAATACAATTGAAAAAAAGTTTATTTAATAAATATTCATACATCATTGCATAGAAAAATTCATCAACATATGATAAAGATCACCCATGTCCTAAGTACGCCGCCAGAAGATATCCAAGAGTAACCAAAGATTGCAGAAATGATTCCTTGTATATGTATCTCCTAATCAGTTCTTGGAAAATATACAGAAGTCCCAGTTTGTGGTCATTAGAGCTGGCTTGCGTATTAGGTGTTGAATCCCGACGCGTTTCACTTTTCCCGCTTCCTCTGGGGATCATAAGGTAATCAATCTGATGATGATAGTATACAATTATTCAATTGTTCCATCATTAGTGAATTTAGATACATTTTAAACCACTTATATTGTGATCATCCCGATGGGCACAGAGAACCCCAGTACAGTGACACTCGGACGGATTTCCCACAAGGCCAACTAAGGCCCGGCCTCGGGGCAGCAGGGAGTAGAGGGGCAGCAGGGGTGTGGAATTCCTATTTCCCGATGCCCGGACATGCAGTTCTGGACGATGGGCGGGTAGTTGTTTTCTACATTTAGTCCTGCTTTGGGCAAGCAGAGCTAAATGTACAGCGGGGAAGCCGCCGCTTGTTTTCTACAAGTGATCTTGACGATGTCGCCTGCAGATCTGCCATTCTCCATGGGAGGGGGGGATTGGCGGGTAGGGAGGCGCATTGAGGAACCTGGCCTTGGGGCAGCAGAGAGAGTAAATCCGGCCCTGGTGACACCCCACTACTTACCAAACACCAAGTGCTTAGGGGACAAAAATCAAGGGCTCTAGGACGAAGAGGGAGAGCCGGATGCAACACAATCCCCTCTCATTAAACCCCAACAGTCTCTTTATATATTTAATTAAGCATAGAGTGGGGAAGGATGTAATTTTGTTATGAATTTTTGGTGTGCTCGCTGAAGAGATTCACTTTCTCTATTTGTCCCGGTGACCATTATCACTGAGACTGAGGGGAAGGGAGAAATCAACATTTTGAATTGTCACCAGAACAGCAAAAGATGGGGAATCTTCCAATGGAAACTACTTCTGGTGTTCTGGAGACAGCTGTCTAAGATAGGATTTCTCCCATTTTGGAGAGATTGCCTCTTATTTTTTCTCGCATATACAGACAGGAAGTGAAGGAAAATCTCTCCAATGAGACACAGATGGCAAAAAAACTAACAGGGGTTTAACCATTCTTTAGCCTATTCAAAAAGGTTTTGGCTTTTCATCCAGTTCATTAAATAAGCACACTTGGAAAAAAAATATTTATGGTAAACCCCCAATTATCCTGCATCCACGGGGATCGGTAGATGCCGGATAACTGTAGTTTCTGGTTGCTTGAGACTTAATAGGAACTCTCAAGCAACCCCCGATTTTGTCCTCAATTTGTTTTCGGCCGGTTGCTTGAATGCCGGATAATGGGGAGAGATTTGTTGGTACCCTTACAGCTCATTGAAACAATGATTAATTCCTCCTGAAAAGTGATGCAATGAAAATCAGTTGTCTTCTGCATGCCTTTGGTATGCCATAGAGTAAGAGTTAAGCAAAGAAAGAGATCAATTATTTCTGATTCTACAGCAATATTCTAAAATGGCCTGGACAGATTTGGTGGTACCTTAGAAAATATTATAAATAACTGGATCATGGTGATATTTCAAACTGTTTTCTGTGTCTTCAATCTTGTAATCAGTCAGTCGGCCTATTTAAATGGAGAAAAACTCTGCCGTTTGATATGATTGTATGCACTACACTGAACATGGACCAGAGAAAGCAAAGAAGAGAGTTGTCTGAGGAGATCAGAAAGACAATTTTAGATCATCAAGTCAAAGGTAAAGACTATAACACCATTTCCCAGCAGCTTGACATTCCTGTGACTACAGTTGCAAATATTATGAAGAAGTTTAAGGTCCATGGGAGTGTAGCTAACCCGCCTGCATGAATCCAGAAGAGGAAAATTGACCCCAGGTTGAACAGAAAGATGGTGCAAATAATAGACAAAGAGCCAAGAAAAACTTCAAAAAAGATACAAGCTGAACTTCAAGGTCAAGGTACATCAGTGCATGATCACACACTCTGTAGCCTTTTGAGTGACAGTGGGCTAAAAGTAACAAGACCTGGGAGGACTACACTGTTGAAAGAGAAACATAGAAAATTCAGACTGGAATTTGCTAAAATGCATATTGACAAGCCACAATGCTTCTGGGAGAATGTCCTATTGACAAATGAGACACAACTGGAGCTTTTTGGCAAGTCATATTAGCTCTATGTTCACAGATGAAAACTTAAGATATCAAAGAAAAGAACACTATACCTACTGTGAAACATGGAGGAGGCTTGGTTATTTTGGGGCTGCTTTGCTGCATCTGGCATAGAGTACCTTGAATCTGTGCAGAGCATAATGAGGTCTCAAGACTATCAAAAAATTCTAAAGTGCAACATACTGCCCAGAAAGCTCTGTCTCAGTTGCAGGTCATGGGTCCTCGGACACTATGGGTCATAAACCTGTCAAAGAACAAAATATTGGCCTATTCTGAAGTGGCCTTTTATAGACCTGATCGGAATCCTTTCGAACATCTATGGAAAGAGCTGATACATGCAGTCTGGAGAAGACACCTACGATGCCTACGATGAGCGCACCAAACTACCTGTTGGCAAGTGCAAAAGTCTCATTGAGAGCTTGTTTGCAGTGCTTACCTCTAAAGTTTGTGCAACAAAATATTAGGCTAAGGGCCCCATCATTTTTGCTCATGCCTTTTTTATTTGTTTGGCTGTTTACAATATTTTGTTCAAAAATCAGAAGCAACCCCTGTTTTTTTTTTAATTAAATATGAAATACACAATGATGGGTAGCAATAACTTTTGACGGTTTCATGTTATTTCATGGAAAATAGTAGGTTCTTCTTTTTGTGGAAGGGTACCAACAAATATATATACTTAGCTGTTTGAACTAAGCTGCAATGCTTAGATACAGGCACAGAATAATACTAATGTGTACTATATGCCATCAGTTTGCCTGTACAAATGTACAAGAAGTGTATTTTCTAACACAAGGATGGAAAGGCGTTGCAGTGTGTCACGTAAGAGTCTAAATACATATATTACAGGCCATATTCAACAATGTAACATGTGACTTTATGCTGCAGCGAGTATGAGTATAATTCCAGGAGTGAAGAGAGCGCATAGTAAAACTGAATGTTTTAAACAACTTTTCTACATTACATATAATGGATTTCTAAGTGAACTGAATGATTTACAGGCAGTATGAAAAATAATCTTCAAGCATTTTACTGTTGTTATCTGCGTGACTCTCTTCGCTTCATAAACTGCAGTGTCTTTGATGCCTTCTCTCATGACTGTTATATAATATATAATTGCCTGCAGCAAAGCTAGAATATCTATGCCAGCCTGGTGACTGGCAGGTGGGGAGAGCTGTGCAAACAGAAGCAACAAAAAAAGAACAGAATATATTGTGAAATGTATATCTGCAACCAAAAAGATAAAGAGGCCCAAAAAAAGGCAGGTGAAGGATAAAGGACTAGTCACCAATCTTTGCCATAGATTCCCTACAGATGATCTCTTCCCAATAATGACTTGCTAAGCCATGTTTTGTGCTCTTGAGGTGGTTATCTCTCTCATGACAGAGCTGCCCCCCTAACCACTGATTATCTGATGATTGATAGAGGAATAATCAGGCAGCACCAGGAAAGGTTCCGAAAGCACAGATCCACAGAGTGGATAAAGCAGAAGCAGGGAGATGCTGGCACTGCAGGTCCTCAAGTTCAGATTTGTCTCCAGCAAGGAGAACAGTAGCAGCACAGTAGTGACATCACCAAATCTCTTTCCAAATGCTGTGAGACTAGCAGTCAGAGGCAGCAGTGCCATAGATGATCAGTGCAGATATATAGCTATGAGTCTCAAGGCACAGGAATGTCTTGACAGAGAAGGTGTATTACTATTTTTCAGGAGGAATTCAAGATAAAAGGTAAAACTTTCAGGGTACTTCTTAGTCACAATTAACATTTCTAGATGTCTCCTATAACATTGCAAATCTTTTTGAGTTCAGGTCCACTCTTAGCTGTAGTAATCACATGTGAGTGTTTCATGTTTTGTTTAACCTTTTATCCTTGGCCAGTAAGGCCACAAGGGAAGGCCAATAAGCCACAAGAAACTACAAAGACAAATTGGCTAAATAATTATGTGGACAGACACCATGCCACTAGGAGGATTGATACCGGCAATTTTCACTAATCCCAATGTCTGCTTCTTTTACAGCTTTTGCACATCTGCCAAACCTCATTCAACACTTGACTGAGAACCACAAGTATTGGAAGTCATTAGATGAGTTAAAGTGTAAAAGTCTCAGGTACACATCTGACTGAAACAAATAAAAGAAGCTTAGTAACCTCTTAACCTACCTGCACTGTGAACCATTTCCTTTTGGAATGATACAGAATAAGGGAACTGTATTCCGGACTCTGGATGGAGCAATTGTACAGCAGACTTGTTCTTTTAACTCACCAGTTGATGCCCACATGAAGGCTTGGACTTTATTTTAAAGGGAATTATCTACAACTGGTGGATGCTTTGCTCTTATTTCTAAGTTTTTACACTATTTTACACTGGCTACTGATATCCAGAAGCAGAAATCTACAGACAATTTTGCAGTTTTATTATTAGTTGGAACTGTAGAACTGCATCACCTTTTTTTGTTAAGCTTGACTTATCACGGTACTTTGGTTTCAGCAAGACTCTTAATACACATTATTTCATAAATTGTTAATGCCAGCTACTTTACAATATACAGTATATAT
>NW_017306545.1:576038-597975 GCF_000935625.1 Nanorana parkeri
TATATATATACACACACACGTCTTTGGAGAAAGGAAGAATGAATGGCGTGGCTCTCCTGCTTTTCATACTACTGATCTGTTTTATGCATACAGGGCTACATTTCTAGGTGTAAAAAAAAAAACAGTGACTCAGGAACATGGGTGTTATTTGCCATTGCTTGATATGTTTCTTGTTCCTGCTCTAACTTCAGCCTTGTGTTTTTAATTAGGCAGCCTCAAAATGTCCTTTAGGAGGTGCTACTGAAGCAACCGGTCATAAAATACTAAACCTAACACCCTCTACACAAATTTAGACGAGACAGTTTGCCTGGGTTCATCTGGATGTCTAGTACAACAAAGAAAGCAAGAAGAGCATGTGGAGGCCAAGACCACCACTACCATAGGGCACGATATAAGTCTTGCATTTGTTAGCTCAGTTCTGGGATGATAGCAATGCCTTATTACATATTTTACAGGAAGGGAGCCATGATTAGGAAGACGTGGTGCCTTTTGTGTTGTTTGTAGCTCGGTGCATGGGACCTAAGTCCTTTTTTATGTGCAGGATGAGACAAAGGGGCAGCAAATGAAAAACATCACTGATGGCATAAGGAAACGTGATATCTATGATGTTCAGTACTACAGCAGGAGCTTCATAGGCTGTTGTGCCGGAGTAGTGGGGATAGGTTGCATACATCTACATTTCTGGTGTAGATTAGATTATCTGCTCAGACGCCACCAAGCTATCCTTTTTTATGGCAAGTTGTATGCTTATGTGGCTTGCGTATGCTCTAGTTTTTTGCCTTGGCGATGAGGGGCAGCTGTGTTGGCTGAGATACCATCGTGTCAATCCCTTGTATGCACAAAAACCCAGCTATCATCCGTGACCACCACTCTTCATAGCTTCATACAGCTCACAATTCTTTCATCAGTCCATGAGTTGATCAAATCAGAACAAATTCTCCTAGGCTTTTCAGTTTTTCAGCATCTTCTGGGAGTCTGAGAATCTTTTTATGAGAATTCTGAAGGTAAAACATACACATCAAACTAACCATGGCTGCCATTGCTGACTGCCATCTAAAAACTAGCCCACTAGCCTCAATATTTTGAATGACTGTCCTGGAATAAGTGTACAGATGAAAAAAATCAGTAGTCTTGCTGTGCGTACCTATTGCAGGTCAGTGAATCAAAAGGGATTGAAACACGACAGCCAACTAGCATTGGCAAGCAACTAGCACTTTTAGAAGCACAGGTCAACAATGCAAGCTTCCGTGTTTCTCTCATTACAGCTTTTATTTAAGAGGTGTGCCTCTTTTTCCGGCATCTTCATGTACAAAGAGACTAGCAGATCAGGGTAATGTCTTTTAAAGTGTAACTATGGGCAAAATAAAAAATTACATATCCTGTATGTTGTGGTCTGTCACTAGCATTGGTCCAGAAATTTTGAAAAATAATGGATCTACTGGCAGGATCAACAGGCAATAAAACTGTTACGAGGGCAAAAAAAGTCTGTGGTAATGACAAACTGTATCATAAATGTTATTTTTGTATTATGCCTAGAGTTCCACTTTAAACTTACTGCCATCACTGAAGGTAGGGGATTATACACCATGCAAAATGCAGCACTACAGAATATGCTTCCTGTATACATTCAGTCAGGAAAAGGTTTTCTTTTCCAAATTGTCCATCTTAGGTCATTTTCGGAATAATAAAAATGCTTGAGCAGACCTTACCAGGAACATTTATTAGAGGAGATCCACTATTTTGCTCATTTAAAGTGATGATGTTAAGTCACATCATTCACCAATCAGTGATCAGGTTAGAGACTACAATACAATTTTGAGCTGCCAACATTAGTTGGTTGACAGAGATTTTGGCAGGCTTGTTCTTAGACTCCTAGTTGTATAGAGTAAGAACAAAATAGGGGCACTGCAGTAAAATATTTTATTCAAGTCAGTATTCTTTATTTTCCTGTTTCAGGAGCCACAGCAGCATAAAATACAAAGATAATACTACTGTTACTATAGATATAGCAGATGAAACATATATGTCCCACATTTAGGAAATGTTTCTGTGTGTCTGAAATATATTTGAAGCAGGACTCCGGGATTTGTAAAAAAAAAAAGAAAAAAACAACTCTTCCAGTGGACCCCCCCTCACCCAGCAATATAAGGTTGAAATGCTTGTTAAGTCTGGGGGTAGAGGCAAAAGCTGTAATACCCTACTCCTCGATCCGGCAGGCCTCCTCCATGCTGTGCGATCAGTGCCCCGAAGCTGCTTCTCTTTGGCGCTCTGGCTGCCGTTAGAACTCTGATATCATAACACATAATGCAAAACTAACAATCTTGCATTGTACGCGAGTACTGCAAGGGCCCATCCAGGACCCTGAGTGTTGGAGGGAAGAGGAGATCTCCAGTGTTACAGCTCATTCCTCTACCCGCAGACTTAACATTTAACCTTTGCAGTACAGGGGGACCCACTGCAAGAGTATATATATTTTCACAAATGCTAGAGCTCAGCTTTACTCCGTGTGCAGTGTTATAAGGGTTAAACATTATTCCAGTTTATTTCCACAGAGAATGTAATGTTATTGCGCAAAATGTATAAACATATATCTTCTTAAATATGTATTCAATATGTATATGGCAAACACATAAGAGAGCTGCAGGATAATAGGGTAATGCAAAGTAGAGTAACCAATCAGACATTGCTTTACAACAGTCACATCAGTTAAAAAAATTGAAAACATTGGTTGCCATGGGCTAATTCACTTTGAACTAGCAAATGTACTAACATTATATAAAGGCCCCTGTTTTTTTAATGAAGACACTGGTACCTGCTTTAGAACTTCACCTAATGTATAACATGCCAACACAGTTTATACCTATTCACTGAAGAACTACAAAAGCTAATGTGTCACCAATGTACACACTTGCCTTCAGATTTCTGACGCAAGCAGTCATTCAGTCACCCAAACTGGGGCCAGGTAGTAACACTGAACCAATTCACAGTGAGTGAAGGTATTGGAGCTCTTGATTCAGGAAATGGAAGTTAGGGACGTATGAGGCAAGAATTTTGCTTCTTGACAAAGTTCCCTAATATTATTTTAAACTGTGGTATATGTTAGCAGCAATCATGATTTACAGCACAGTGGCACCAGATCCTCACAAGCCAATAGGCAAGAACAGTAGAACCAGTTGAGTGTAGAAAATCCTATACTGGTATATCTGGTCCTATACCTGGTCCTATACTGATACTTTGGTCCCACATTCCATTATGGAGGAACCTAAATCTTTGTTTTCATGGACTGGTCTTTTTTCTTTGTGGTAACTGGGGCAGGTGTCATACATTACTTGGTGGATGGCATGTCACGACTGCAAGAAGTGCTGCTGTAACTCTACTATGCAGGCGTTACAGGATCACTTTAAATGGATTCGGCTACAATATGTAATGAAAGGGAAACTCTATATGAGTGTGTGTGACTGTGTAAATAACCTCATTAGTGTGTGTTAAATGTTTTTAGAAATATCTCTGCTTACTCTCTGTAATTATATAAGTAAGTACATAGGGACATCATATCTCAGGAAAATACGTGGGATGTGTATGGCTGATTGAATGCAATGATTGAATAAAACAAAAAAAGCATATTGCATACAAACATCGGCATATAGTTGATATGTACGCATAGTTGACACTGAAATCTGTATACCTACATCTTTTCTGATCGGCACCTATTCCAGGACATTTTATGTAGCTATGATTGGATTTCACTTCAGAATGCTCTGTTGCTGTACACTATACAGCTCTAGTTGTACAATTACATATACATAGTATTTGAGGTTGAATAAAGACATTAGTCCATCAAGTCCAACCTATTAGGATCTCATTCTAGGAGTACCTGTACCCCTGTATATTACGGTCCCTTAAGAAATCGTCCAAAAGTTTCTTGAACAATTCCACATTATTTGCTGAAATCACCGCCTGTGGCAGTGAGTTCCAGACCCTAACTGATCTTACTGTGAAGAACCCCCTTCGCCCCTTGTGCTGGAATTTTTTTTCCACCAATTTTAGGTGATGGCCTCTAGTTTTTGTAACGGAGTTAATTTTAAACAGTTTATCGCTAATGTTGCTACCACCATTAAACATTTTGTACATGGAAATCATATCCCCCCTTAATCTCCTCACCTCTAATGTGAACATGTTTAAATTTAGTAGCCTCATCTCGTAGCTCTGGTCCTCCATACCCCTAATTAGTTTGGTTGCCCTTCGCTGGACTTTTTCCAACTCAAGGACATCTTTTCTTAGTACTGGTGACCAGAACTGGACCGCGTACTCCAGATGAGGTCGAACCAATGATCTATAAAGTGGCAAAATTATAGACTTGTCCCTGCAATACATCCCCTTTTTAATACAGGACAAGACCCTGCTAGCTTTGTTTACAGCAGCCTGGCACTGCAAACTACCTTTCAGTTTGTGGTCTACAATGACCCCCAAATCCTTCTCCATTTCTGACTTCCCCAGCGGCATACCCATAATTGTATAACCCATTTGTTTATTTTTAATTCCAAAGTGCATATGCTCAATGAGAGACACCTGAGCTCAATTAACCCCTCCCCCTAACAAGAGCACTGCAACCTGAGGGGAAAAAAAAAAAAAAAGGGAAAAGTTTAAAAAAACTGACAGAAAAGGAAAAAGTTTTTAAATACTAAAAAAGGGTCTAAAAAGGAAGGGAGACAACAAGTATTCAAAAAATCAAGCACTCAATATATCCCAAACAGTTCAAATCCCAATTTTTTACGCCACTTAGCTCCCAGGCAATTTGTTCGCCAAGCCCTGTGTGAGCAAGCTCAAAATGAGTGATGCCAATATGATGTGAGCAAGTTTAGTTCTTGGATAATTTAATTATAAAGCGCATCTAAACCCAAAAGCAAAAATGTCATATATTGCATCTCAGCAATTATTAGAGGTGGTGGTTGCATTAGTTGTTTTCTATTTTTTAGGCTTGTTTTCATTTATTTTCATCATTTTCAACTTCTATTAGCAGACCAAGCTGTCCATCAAAAGTATCAGATCTCTGATGAGACAGACCATTTAACACTAACCAGGGTGCTGACAATGGTCAAAGTTTATTCATTTATGTAAAACCTTTATCCCAAAAGGAAAAAAACTTGCTGTAACTGCTTAAAAACTGTCACCTGGAGTTAAAATTTAATTTGTTAGTCAAGTCCGTGTAAATCTTCTAGTACATCTAACACTACCCTGTCCACAGGGTGACAATGCTGCTGTGCAAGGGTGGCTCCGTTGCTCCTTCATAGAGTCACCCTGAGACAGGAAGTGTGTTACTGGCCAGATCACCTGGTCAAAATAAAGAATAAAAAAAGCCTAAAACAGAAAACTAATGCAGCCTCCACATTTAAGGATTGGTAAGATGCAATATATTACATTTTTGGTTTAGACAAGCTTTAATGATTACTCAGTTCGGGTACCTTATTCCTCCAATTAGATTGCAAGACACCAAAGCATTCTGCTAAGTGTTATGTCAGACACAATAATATGCATTTCACTGGCTTGTATGGAAAGATAAAAGCAAATCAAAAACTGATCAAAATGACCTTTGAATGTCGATGTACACAATCGCTAATAAAGGTTGCGGTGCTCAGCTTCATGCCCCAATCCTTTATTTGTTAAACGTGTTAACTGGCTAACATGTTTCAGCCACACATGACCTTAGTCATAGCTACGACTAAGGCCATGTGTGGCTGAAACGCGTTTTTTATGATGTGAACTGTTCATTAGATATCAAATAAAGGATTGGAGCATGAGGATGAGTGCCAGAACCTGTGTTATATATGCTGTGGATCGAGGTGGACAGAGCTTTTCCTGAGCACCAGCATCATTTTGGGGTTAGGTCCAAAGGGTTTTTAGTTTTGCTGTAATACAATACCTAAAAGTTTTATTTTGTGTCGCTTATTTAAACCTGAACATGAGGCCAATAGCTACCTACTTTTACAATTGAAAGGATTTTTGATTCTTTTTAGCTGGTCTTGTGATTCACACTTCTATGCACTGCCAAGCCAGATGTGACACCTCTACCTTCTGATTTGATGCTTCCAGTGTCACCTCTTCCCCTCAGCCCTGCTGAATGGACAATGAATAGGCCAGTAAGCAAGCAGATGTAAAGCTGAACCATGAAATAAAGGGAATTGTAGTTGCCATGCAATATGGTGGCAGAGCGGCATGTCAGTTACACCACCGACTGACCAGAATTACAAATCATTTGGCAGGAAAATGGGAATTTTTGTTCTCACTGTAAAATCCTTTTCTCCGTAACCATTGAAGGACACCGGAAAGATCTTTAGTTCCCCAAAACAACAGTCAACAGCTAATGATTTCCACTGTGTCCATCAATGAACGAAAGAGAAAAGCAGTCTACATACTGTACATGTATTTCAACTGTGTGTGTTCAGCTGTTTGTCTGCAGTTCTGCTTATAACCACATCTAATTTTATACATGTTTTAAATATTTTGTTTAGGTTCATAGCATAGTCATAGTATGTCTCATTACATATGCAGGCTCTGCTTCCTACCTAGTAGTGCTGCACAGAGTCTGCTATGCAGTTCCTCGCTCTGTGAAAGTCAGATGATCTGTGTTGGTGGTTTGTCAGTCAGCACGGAAGATAACAACAGGGATAATCTACAAATGTGTGTATGAAATACAATGATGAGAATCTGGCACTGCAAACGCGAACATTTAATCATCAGCTTTTAGGCTGAGACTACAACAATAAATCAAAATGCTCACTCACTGAAGACACATTATAGTTTCCCTTTAGGTATTTAGGGTGCCAGCAGACAGCCAGACTGTGCCCAGGACATGTCTTGTAAAATCATTGAGGGAGCAGACAAAAACTGGAGCAGATGTGCCTGGCAACCAATCAGCTTCTCTCCTCAGTTTGTTCAGTTAAGATTTGAAAATGAAAGAGAGAATCTGATTGGTTGCCAGGCACAGCTGCTCCAGTTTTTGTCTGCTCCAGGTTTGATAAATTCCGCCCATCGAGTTTACAGATGTGTAGTAGAGATGGGGCTGGGCTTGACGTGAACCCAGTTTGCTCAAGACTTTGCCACCCTCTACTCTTGACCCAATCAGTGTTGGCAGTTGTGGCGGGGGCATTCTCTGGCCCTTTGTGATGTATAGCTGCTGGGCGGGGGAATGCACCTCCCCTCAACTGATTGGGTTGGGAGGAGAAGGTGGCGCCAGAGTTTTGAAGAGGATTGGGGAACTCAAGAAAACTGGGTTTACAGCAAACCTCATCACTAGTGTGAAGTCGCTTCCCTGCTTCCATCCACCCTTCCCAGTAGAAGTTAACTGTGAGGTCTGGCAGGGTCCTACAGTAAACATGACTGATTGCTCTATGGAGCAGGGCAGGGTAGTCTTGCAGCAGAAACCTCCAGTGATGGCTTATTACGGGAAAACAATAGTGTTGGGATGAGAACTTCTAACCTCTCAATCTCAATTTCCCCCGGGTTAACCTCAGGCAACATTGCCTGTGGGTATCTCATAGACATGACATTGTCCATAACCACCTGGAATGAGTCAGCTTTATCTCATGTCTATGTGTACTTTTGCATACAGCACCATGGGGTTAGGGATAGAGTTTCGTCAAATAAATGTGCACCCAGAAACTTTTGTTAGTTTATTATAACTATGTAGTATAAATACTTACATATAAGTGGTGACAGATCCACTCTATTCAGAAGAGATACTTTGAGGTATGTGCTGATTGATGGAGTCATGTAGCCATATTATAGAAACTCATGTTTGACTGATACTGGTATATGAAAAACATCAAGAAACCTGAAAACGTAACTCCAGCCAATTTGGTTTTATTAGATATGGAGTAGAGAAGAGTAAGAACCACTGTTAGGTCTTCACTGCTTTCTACAGCCCAATGAGCGAGATGTCCCCGTACTTGCTGTGTCCAGAGATGGAAATCACACCTTTGCCAGTTGTCACCAGTGTCCCCACTGAAAGATATCCCCTAACCTCCTATTCCAGTGACAACTGTAACATTTTGCATTGGCTTTCTCTCTCCCAGTGAGGATACATCTCCCCAACAGGGGTTTAAACTCTTCCCTACTCGATCCAAAACTAGAGTTGTGCCTGCAGCTCCACTGATGCTAGAGGAAGACACTATTACTGTTCAGAAACACAACGGAGACTATCTGGATATTGTTTTATTTGTAGAATATAGAAATGTATTCTAGGGCACATATATTTATACAAAATAGAATCGTATATTATTAGAATGAATACAATTTACTCAGCAGCACAAAGTCCTATTTTTGTACGTTGTACAGTATATGGTCAAGATATTAAAGCAAATTATCAATGCAGATTTGACTGTAATGTTTATAAAGGACTACAGATGCCAAAACAGTGATAAAATGTCTCGCATATGGAAGAGCGCCATAAACTGCCCTCGTCTATGTCCTGAGGTTGGGCCCTTGGCAAAAATGTCATGTCTGGTGCCCATACCCACTAGGACTATTGATATTTTTGTAGCACAGGGCTGGGGAAACCTTGGCACTCCAGCTGTGGTGACACTACAAGTCCCATGAGGCAGTGCAAGACTGACAGCCACAGGCCTGACTCCAAAGGCAGAGGCATGGTGGGATTTGTAGATTCAGCACAGCTGGAGTGCCAAGGTTTCCTACCACTCATTGTAGCATATAGGTAAGGCTGTACAGGCCTCATAACTGGAGTCACCAAGACATAGAAGAAGACAAGGCAGCATGTGATTTAGCTTATCTGTATACTTAAAGCTGAACTCCAGGCAGATATAAAAGAAACACATGAATGCAGGTTACATACATAGTATGTAACCTGCATTCATGTGTTTCTTTTAGAGGGTTTTTTAGGTTAGAGGGGATATTAGAGAAACACTTAAGTTAATTCCAATAAACAAACCAAAGATTTTTTTTATTAAAAAGGACAAATAACCTTTATTTAGAACTCTGTAGCTGGTAAAGCTGAACTCTGGGAAAAAGTAGTAAATAGAAGTTATCTCTTATGATGACTATACTAGGTATGGAGTACAGTATGCACCTTTGGCTCTGTTCAGGAGCTTCCTGTAATAAAGAACAGTCACTGCTACTCTCTATCTCTGTGCAAGGTGACTGGTCTTGTATCCGCCCCTCCTGTAATTTTCTGCAGGCAGCCTGTAGTGGGTGGGGCCTGCTGGGTGCCTCCCAGAGCTCTGTTCTCTACACAAACTATGTACAGCGCAGTGATGATGTGACTGCTACATGTACAAGGTCATAACTGGGTTTGCAAAGGCATTTGGGGCATACAAGGTGATTGACTTACTTTGTGGGCATTGAGGTACATATTTAAATGAAAGCTTTTGTTTTGGGGTTCAGCTTTAGGACACTTTCACAGTTAAAAACATTTAAAATCAACCAAGCCACATTTCCAAAACCTCTAATGCTGATGAAGACAAAAAAGTATCAACGAGTTATTACATAAGGCTTGTATAAAAGTTATCTCCTGAATGTACCCTAGAAATGTTGAGTCCTTCAGAGGTCCTAAGCAGACCACTGTCCTCAGATTCCAATGGGTCTTGGACTTCTATTTATGTAATATATAAAGGCCAACCTCGGCACCCCAGCTTTTGTGGAACTACAAGTCCAATGGTGACTGCAGGGCTGAAATTGAAACGTTAGACAACCTTGGCTCTTTTTTATGCAGTGTGTGCTGCACACATTAACACGTCTCTGTGATCATTAGTGCATCATGTATTGAATTTTTTTTAAGTACAAGCAGTGTGGGTACCTGATTTTGACTTGGTATCAGCCTCTTGCAGCTCTTATACAGCAGAACTGAGACTGGGAGAGACAGAAGCAGCACAAAGAGCCAACAAGCTGTACTGCAGTGCAAGGGTCGTGCTGACAGGAAGAGAGAGCCGGGTTAGAGAAATAAGCTCATCAGGCGGATGGTTTCCCTTTCACAATCTAGGCTTGGATAGAAACAAGACCTGCAAGTGTTACTTACCTGTAGCAAATGGAAAGTCAGATCTTCTGCCCTGAGGGAGCAGTGTAAACCTCAGGACTGGATGACCATAAATACTTTGCCACGTAAAACAGACTATTTATGTGTATTGTATCTGTTTATTTAGCTGTTTGCCTGGAATTCAGTTTTGTATATGCCTGCCTCATGCCGCCTGCTGCACCATTTACATCCTATGGTGAAAGCTTCTTTGCACTGGCCAAGCCACAGATGATCCTTATAGACTTCAATGGGACCATTTCCCGAGGCTGGAGATGCTTGGGAGACAGTCCCATGAAAGTGTATATGGATCTTAGGTGAACTAAGTCAGTAAGGATGCTTGGGGAAAGCTGGAGGACAGAAAAATTAGGCTGTGATCCATAGCATACTGTCAGCAGGCCCGGATTCCCCACAAGGCCACCGAGGCACGGCCTCGGGGCAGCAGGGCGCAGAGGGGCGGCAGCGGTGTCCTTGTGGGGAAGTTGCCCTCTCTACATACAGTCCTGCTTTGTACAAGCAGGACTAAATGTAGAGTGAGGCAGACGATTTTTCGTTTACATGTGAACTCGGGGATGTCGCCGATTTCACATATAAACAGTGTATAGCCTCCTCCCCCCTGCACTTACCTCTCTCCTCTGGTTCCGTCCTCCGCCGCCGAGTCTCTGACTGCAGTGAGCAGAGCGGCGGGGTTATAAGTACCCCTGCCGCTCCGTGTAGACTGTGAGAGGGGAGAGCTGTGCTCTTCCTCTCTCACCTGTCACAGGAGTTCCAGCACAGTGCTGTGCTAGAACTCCTGTATTGGAGGTGACAGGGTCAATAAAGAGAACCTGTCACCTCCAATTGCTATTACACAGGGGATTGTTTTCTCCTGTGTGATAACAATAAAATTAGGTGGAAAAAAAATTCCATTGATAAAAAATTTAAATAAATAAAAATTAAAACAAAATATGAAATAATTAAATAAAAAAATAAAAAGGTAATTAAAAAGTAAAAAAAGAAATTAAAAAATAAGAAAATAATTATAAAAAATAAACAATAATAAGATTAAAAAAATTATAAAAAAGTAAATATGATAAATAAAACATTTTTAAAAATTAAATTGATAAATAATGAAATAAATACAAATTTAAAAAGAAATAATAAAAAAATAAAATAAAAAGTTTAAAAAAAGTTAAGAAACAGTAAAAATAATTGACACTAACCCCGCCGCCCTGCCATCTGGTTGCCATTCTCCATTAATGGGAAGGCGGGGGGGCGCATCACAGGACCTGGCCTTGGGGCGGCAGGGAGAGTAAATCAGGCCCTGACTGTCAGGTCAATTCTTCAGATAACCTGTGTAGGTTAGAGAGAAGGAGAAGAAAACCTGCCCGGTAGGATGAGCAATGGCCCTATTATCTGCTGCAATTACTCTCAATTAACTAGAAATCAAATGCCACTGTTATCATAGTGAAGAAAATAAATCCTCCCTCACCTTTCACTATGATTAATGAAACAGTAAGACGCTCCAATGAAGTGCTTTCAGGCCGAACTATAATGGCAGTTATCACTTGTGTGTCCTGATTTCTTTCTCCATAACGGTTTTGATATTCTGCTTAGAAGAACTCTGGATAAAACACAAACTTTAATAAATTTGCTGTGTAAAAACCATCCTGTGTGTGCTTCTGTTTTGTCATAGATATCCATATTAAGCCCCATTCACACTTGAGCATGTTGTTGTGTGTTTTCTGAAGTGTGACAAAGCTCAGCATGAAGCATGCCAATATTTTCAATGGAACCTAATTACACACTGAGCACTGAGGCGCTCGTTGTGCAAAAACGTACAGCTTCTTTTTGGACAAAAATCGTCCATTTTTGGCCCCTTAGGCTTCAATAGGAGCGCCACAAGCAGTGTAGTGCCTAAAAAACACTCTCCTCCTCCTCCTAGTAACCTATTATTATTTCTATTTTATTTATTATTATTATTTATTTTATATTCTATTTCTGCCACCAGCAGACATGACATAGCGGGCATGGATCAAGAGTTCCAACAGCACAAGATACCACAACACCACGCAGAAAATGGAGGAAGCAGATACAAGGATGAAACCAAACATATAGGGGGTCTATTTACAAAGCTAGCCAAAGCTTTGGCGGATCCTTCTGCTATCTTTGGTTGCGGGAACCCTTCGGTTCAGTAGAACCGAAGGGCTGCTGTACGGGCTATACACTATAGCCCGTACAGCTCCCGAAGTTGGCCGAGCGGCTCAGCCAAGACGAAGGCATATGCTTCGGCTCGACTGAGCCGAAGTGACAGCCAAAGCGGGGCAGTGAAGCATACGCCTCGCAAATGACAGCTGGGTGGAGCCAGCCGTGATCTCATGTAATGACAGATCAGTGTCCCGAAATGACCTGGGGACGCTGATCTGTGATTAAACAATAACAATTGGGCGGAGCCGGCCGTGACATCATGGCCAGCGCCGCCTAGTTGTTATTCATTGGCGGGACCTGCTAGAAGACTCTAGTAGTTGCCGGCCAATAGGAAACAGTTGGGCGGAGCTAGCTGTCACTTCTAGCTCCGCACAATTTTTTTCTTTTTAATTATTTTTTTTTATTTTTTTAAATGTATTATTTATTTACATTTTTAAACATTTTTTTCAACTTCTTTTTACTTTTTTTCACTATTTGCAATTCTGCTCGGCGGCATCTGGCTATTAACTCACTGCCGTTCGGCACCTATGTGAATAGGGGCGAACGGCAGTGAGTGAGCTGCCGGAGCTTCAGCTCAGCCGATCCAGATCCAGTCCTTCAGAGCACGTTCGGCTGACCGAAGTGCAGCCGAAGGCAGCCGATGTACGGCTGATTTTAGCCGATGTACGGCTGAAATCGGCTGTACTGAGCCGTAGTGAATAGCCGAACGTTGTTCGGCTCCCTTCACTACAGCTCGGTTATTCACTCGGCTGCCACCAGCAGCTTAGTGAATAACTCTGATAATGTCACAGATAATACGGCTTTCCACTGGCCAATAGACATGTGCGATTCGTTTCGTTACGAATCGAAATTCGTACGATTTTCCTGAAATTCGTAGATTCGTAAGCATACGAAATCCGAATTGCAGTTTCCGAATTTATATCCGAAATACGAAATTCCGTTACCCCAATATTACCCCTGTAAATGAGGTTGAACAACATGACAAGATTTTTTTTGTTAATCCGAAATACGGATCCGCTGCTGCTGAGGGTTGCATTACAAAACACAGGCAGGAAATACGAAATTCCGTTGACGGAATTTCGTTCCGTTACGAACATTCGTTATATTGAAGTTAAAAAGCAATGTACATTTATATTGGAGTTGATGGTAGTTTTTTTTTAAATACGAAATTCGGATACGGAATCCGAAATACGAAATTCGGATACGGATTACGAAATACGAAATAATGTATATTATGAAACGGAACAAATTTTTTGACGGCGCACAAGTCTACTGGCCAAATGAAAAAAAAAAAAAGTGTTGTAAAGTAGTCACTGCTCCAAGCTACCTCCTGTGATGCACTACAATCTCACATTTAGTTTACTAATTTATATTGAGATTGTAGTCCATCACAGGAGTGAGCTTGGAGCAGTGACTACTTTACAACACACACAGGGAACATGGGGAACAAAAGTAGCCACCCTCCAGAAGGAAGAACAGTGTCAGCACCAATTCAGAGATGATTTGAGGATCTACAGCCGAGTGATACACAAATAAGATACATTTTTGTTAATAATTAGGGGACTTGAGTGTATTCTTAAGATTTAACTCCGGGGTTTAGTGTCACTTTAACAATAGTTGAGGACGATACAGGTTTTAGGGCTTGTTCACACTGTCTCCAGACCACATCTGAATGCTGTCATGCGTGTTTTTGATGCATTCTGGTGCTTTTTTTTGGTTCTAATTTGATTTTGCTTGGGTTTTAGGTGCGTTCACATGAATTTTTATGTGTTCAAGACCAGAAAAAAATGCAGCATGGAACAGAATGTAGTGGTGTGAACTAGAATCGTTGTTACCATAGGAATTGCTGTGTTTTTGGTCCAGATAAAAAAAATCTGCCCTGGAGATGGTGTGAACAAGCCTGCCTGCGTTAAAACAACCCTGTCGCTTAAACTTAAAAAAAAAAAAGAAGTACCTGCAAAGCTACACCGCTCCAGGATATAGTAGTGAGGTAAGGGGATTTCTCTGCATCAGAGACTGGTGACTGGTGATGTAGGCAGCAGGCAAGGTAAGCATTCACTTGCTTTATTATAGGTAGCTCTTTTTTTCAACCACATATGTCAGTGGCTTTAAATGACTCCCCATATACCTCCAACTAAGATCAATGGGTAAGGTTAACCCCTTCGTGACTGACGACGTACAGTGTACGTCGCCAGCAAGGGTGTAAGGACATGGTGGGCTATACACTATGAAGTACAATAAAAAGTACAATACATGCTGAAAGACAGAGTGCAGCTGTATTTTCTGCTGCTGTATAGAATGATAAACGCCAAGCAGCTTTATACTAAACAATTGTATAGAAAAGAAACAAAATTTGAAACAAAAAGATGATGGCAGTTTTCTTTATTTCTTGGGTTACATACGTAGTTGGAAAATTACCTTTATATGCCAAGAAAAATTCTTCCAATATGAAAGTAATAGTCATGATTGGCCACTAGGTGGCATGAAAACCGCCTAATACTGTATGCTGGGGACTGGCACCAACTAACTCGCCAAGCAAACACGTCAGATTTAATATCCACTGAGCTCATTATAGGTTAAACAACCTACTCACATTGTTCTACCAGAAAATAGAAATGACAGCTCAGTCGCTCTTTTGTCAGGCAGAATAAATAACTGAAGATAAAAAAGAAAATATTAGTGCAAAAGGCTCTAAGAACATAAAAACAACAGAAGAGCAGACAATAATAAACAGGTTTCCAGATCCATACATCACGCAATTAGCATCTTCATTAGCTGCGTGTTATAAATGCTTATTCAATGAGACAGTCGGGGAAATAATCGGGAATATGTGTTGTTTGGATAGAAACAAATTAGTGCTATTCCCTCTCTCTCCACACACACATATATACATAATTGTAATATTAAACACACACACACACACACACACATATGTATATATATATATATATATATATATAACATAACATCACATTACACATACAGCTATGATTATCAGACAGAGTCAAATAAAATGAGAGTAACTTGAACTAATGCTTTTCATTATTTCATAAATGTCAACATTTAAAGGTCTAAGAAGAAGAAAAAAACTAAAACTAAAAATGCTACATGATGTGAATGGGCACCTAAAAATGTGAGCAATGATGTACATAAAAGTATCCATACTTATACAGAAGATGTTTCACATTTATATCATATTAGGCAAAAAGACACTTGGTAGTTTTCTCATGAGATTACTGGCCAGAAGTCAGTTGAGTGACTATACCACTTCTCCCTTAAAGTGACACTAATCTCAGGAGTTAAATCTTAAGAATACATTCATGTACCTTAACTATTAACAGTAATGTACCTAATGTACCCATGATGGACTACAATCTCATGTTTAGTTTACTAATTTGTATTGAGATTGTAGTTCATCACAGGAGTGAGCTTGGAGCGGTGGCTACTTTACAACACACACAGGGACCATGAGGAACAAAAGTAGCCACCCTCCAGAAGGAAGGACAGTGTCAGCACCAATTCAGAGACGATTTCAGGATCTACAGCCGAGTGATACACAAATAAGGTACATTACTGTTAATAGTTGAGGTACTTGAATGTATTTTTAAGATTTATTTCACATTAAAGTTGAAACTAAATCAATTCTTTAGTTGTTGATGGTAATCTTGTTCAGTTTACTAAACATAATCTGTTAAAAATGATGATTCTGTTTGAAAGCTAAGAGGGCTGCTTTCATCAGAATCAGCCGATCTCCTTAACCAAGAACCCCAATTAATTGTTTGTCTGCTTGCCCTGCTATAAAAGTAAAGTAAGCCATTCTAAACCACTAGGGGCCCGTTCACACATATGGCAGTGATGTGTTTTACTACATCGGATGAATGCAGGTCACCGGTGGGACACAATTGTTTTCTATGTGCCCTGTTCACACAACAAGGTGAGATGGGCAGTGCGGTGTGGTTAAAATGTGAACATGCTGCATTTTTCGCAATGCACTGGATCCACTGCAGATGCAGACCACCACTGTGCAGGGACCTGGATGGATTGTACACAGTGTACACTCCACATAAAGTTTAAAAAAAAAATGTAAACAGAGACAGTGATACAATGCACACTGCTGGATCTGCCACAACTCACTAGCACTTTTAGAGTTAGGGCCGTTCACACTTGCCCATCTGCTAAATCACTGCTTTTTAGCAGACAAGCTAGTGTGAACGGGCCCCATCTCTAAAAGTCCGGCCTTAGAGCAGACGCTAGAACATGCCTAGATAGCTCATTAGCCAGAAAAGCCTCTTCTGTGTGCTTCTTTGAAACGAGTTTCACTTTGTAACCGAGACCTGACTTCCATGGCTGGCATTATTCCAAGACTTGGCACCAAAACAACCCTACCTACTAGATTTTGTTTTGTTTACTTCAGCCTTGTTCTAAGAAGGCTCAGTGCAATAAATGACAGTTCCGGGTTTCCGGTTCATCAACAGTAAAGGTATCACACATAAAAACATAAATCTGTAACATCCTTCTTTTGTTCTGTATGAACTGATATACAACAATGTTTTGTGTTACCATAAATAATGGGCTAGTGGAGGGAATATCTAGGCTGCAAGTCTCCATTTTGCTCTAATTTCTGAAAAAGCATAAGGCTACGTATTCTGGATTCCCGCTTTCCTTCTTTCCACAGGATGATGAGCTGATCGGCTGAGCATGTGACCAAGCCATGATCTTGAAAATGCAGGAACATCTGTAAACGCAAAATATGGACTAGTTATGATAAATGGAGCTTGACAGGTAATCTGTGATGCTGGATAAACAGTGCCAAGCTGCCTATGTTACATAAAAGCATGTGTACAAGCTCTGGGAGATATCTATACGGTGTAAAATCTATTTTTCAGAATGTCTGGCATCACATCTCACCGTATACACTTTTCTTTTGAGAATCTGTTGCAAAGTTTCTTACGTGAAGATCCTGCCAGTAACAGCACTTCAGTAAACTGTTGGGCTGCATATCTGGTCTGCAGGAGGAACGTGCATACCTGATAGACAGCCAAATGGCCAACTGAAGGAGCTCATGGCAGGCTGAGAATCTACATTTCTGCTTTCTAAGGGGGTCAGTCACAAATTCCTGTGTCAGTAATCCCAAATATGCCATTTAGAAGCGGCCGCTGTCACCAGTTCAAGTTAATGATCGCATGACAGTGGCTGCATCTGTAAGCGGTACCCCGTATGTGATTCAATTACTTGCGGTTTGGAATAGATCAATGTGAAGAGTGATCTATTCCTAACCATGTCATTGTATCACATTCATATTTTTTAATTTTCATTTCCACAATCATTGGTGGTCAGAGGCACTTTAAACCCCACTGCCCCCGGCTTAAAATTAAATAAATCCATAATCATTGGGGGCCTGTGGCAGTTTACATTTAACATTCCACTGCTGCTACAAATTATAATTCCAGCCCCGACGGAGGTCTTTTCTTCACATCATATAGAGATCCATTTGGTTATAGTATCGTGTTGAAATCAATCAAATCCTTCTCCCATTTTAAGCCCTGCAGAAGGGGGGAGTGTCTTGGATCCAAAACGCGTTGGATGTTTTTTGTTTGATCGCATTGTGAACAATTAAAGGCACTTTTAGACTCATTCACCTTTTAGTTTGCCACCCTTTTTTTCTGACCATTAGGTCACTTGGGGTTACCCAACAAGAGAGGCCTGTTTTGTTTGGAAGCTGCCATGGGAGTGAGCTTATTTGCAAACTTTCCTGCATCTGGACAATTTGAGTAAGCACAGAAACCCCAATGCCTCTTAAATGTATTACATTGGAGTAAGCTGAATATATACATGCTGCTGAAAAAGTCAATTAATAATAAAGCACACAAAAGATTTCGTTCTATCTTTATTTACACACACACATACACACACACACACACACACACACACATTTCAGACTTGTACATCTGTACATAAACTAAAAACCTTTACCTGTACAGAAGAAGAATGTCCAATCAAATCCCCAATCAAGTTCAAGGAAGCTACAATGCCATCATCATTTGTCTTCTTCACGGTTTGATTGTACTGCTTACTGCCTTTTCCAAAACCCCACATAGTGAAGAAACCTGAAAAAAGCCAATGGATTCAACCTATTAATTACACCAAATAAAAGAAAACATTCCAGGTAGTGAATACAGGAAAGAGTGAGCCGCCATTAAGTACTCAAAACAACTTTTTGGTTATTAAAAATTAACTCTTAAAAGCTGCTTAAAATACAAGTCCATGTCTTTCAAAATGTTCCCCCAAACCCCGCAATACATTCAGGAGTGACTGCTCCCCTACAAAGGTCTGTAATACCTCCTCCAAAGTCTGTGGCCTTCTGCTCTGTCTGTAGCTTGACCAGCAAAAATCTAGTGCCAGGCCGCCCACTCCTGCGTACTAACATCCGACAGACTTAAATAGCTTGTTTTTCCTGCAGTGCAGGCACATCCTATTTAAGTCTATGGGTTGTTAGCTTGCTGGTGAGGGCAGCCCAGCACTAGATCTATACTAGCCAGGCTGCAGACAGGGAGGGAAGCTGCATCCTTGGAATAAGGTAAGTATAGACCTGCAGGGAAGTGACACACCTGAATGTATAGGGGGTTAGGAAGGCAGAATGGGAATTTTCTTTGAAAATCGAGTACTTTAAAACGTAGAGGAATATGATGATCAATGGAGTGTAAATATAGTCTGATTACAAGTGAGCATTCACTGCTGTAATCAGTTCACATAAAATCATGCACTCATCTAACATTTTATAGAAGCTGCAGATGTCACCGCCGTCTCAGAAGAACTGTCATCCTAAAAACACAGGGGAAATGGTCTTTATACAGTCAGTGTAAGTTTTTGCTTAGATGATGAGGCAAGTGTCATGCAAATATCAGGTTGCACTCCACCTTGTACTTGCACATAGGTTGTCTGCATTATAGCAACAGTGGAGACAAAGGAAGAAATATTCTTTGTCACATTGCCCAATAGTGGACAATACAATAGCAATCTCTTTTTATCATGTGCCCATTACACGGAAAGTTACACAATGTTACACTTATAGTCCAGTAAATATTTTATATCTTTTCTTATAAGGATTACTACTTCCACAATATCACTACTGCATCTCTATATGCCTGTGATCACTATAACTGTCAGAAATAACTACTTATTATAATGGTAGTATGCAGTGGCATCACAAGGGGTGTGCGGTGGGTGCGGCCCGCACCCGGGTGACACAATTGGAGGGGTGACACCAAAATGGCTCACAGTCATTTTGATGTCACCCCCCTCTGAAAAGTCGGGCGCTCGGTCATGGACCGAACGCCCCCGACAGTATCAGGAGAGAGGAGGGGACCCGGCGGCTTCCCTTACCCCGCCGTGTGACTGTCCCATCCTCTCTCTGCCGGCGTCCATCACCAAGATGGCCACCGGCAGGTATCAGAATACTGCCGCGCATGATGACGTAATCGCGCACGCGCGTGATGACGTCACTCGCATGCGCAGTGACGTCTCGGCTGGGTGACACTCGGTTACCGCTCTGGGTGTCACCCAGCCTCGGGATGCCCCTGGTAGTATGGCCAGTAATGTATACCATCACTACATACCTGCTGGCACAGACTCTCCATGGAGCTGTGGTTTTAATCTTAACTCCCAAATGCGAACACTGCCGTCTTCTGAACATGAAACCAGCTGCCTGGAAAAAACAATACTATAATAAATACAACTCTTTACTGTATATACAATTTCTAAAATGTAACCATAATGAGTATTCCTCCCAAAGTGCAAATAGAATCTCACAATAGCCCAAGTAGATAATGTGTAGTTAAAGTAATACATTAAATTGGCTAACTCAAGGTGTTAAAGATAGAAGCTTCAGGACCCCTTACATGCCTTCCTAAGGCTTTATACAGTACAAGGGATCTAAGGATTCATGCAAATTCAATAAACTGGGATAGCCAATAAAGTTATCAGGAGGGGTTATGTCCACCTTTTAGACCGTGCTTCAGGTTACACAACAATTTTGAAACACAGTCGTATAAATCATCCCCCAAATCTGAAATATCTACCTTTTACCAATATTTCGGGCTGTTCTTAGGGTGCTGCACTCTGCTGTTATTTGAATTTAATGTAGCTGTGCATATCCCACCTGCAGGGCCGTCCATATAATAAGGAAGCCTGTTTGCAGTGTCCCAGCTGCCCCCTTTCTGACAAGAGCATCCCAGATTGCTAAGAGCCGGCCAGGAAGATGTGTAAGGGCCGCACACATCTCTCCACCCAGCCCACAGCAACCTAAAATGCTCTTGCCAATGTCCTGCTGAACCCCCCTGACCATACCCCCCACACACCTCAGGCAGCCAAAAAGATAGGGATGCCCCTGCCCCTCTGCCATCACAGACTCAGAGTGGGCCGGGGATCACTCCTCCATCATTTATCTGTAGTTCAGCGGCACTTCCTCCAGCCAGGTCCATCTGAAGCTGGAGGTAAACATTATGGGAGCCTGTGCACTGCACTCGTGACGCACTGATTGTGGGTGCAATTCTCTGCAGGCCTCAATGCAAGTGGTAAATGTACATTGATCATAATATAGCTAACACAATACAGTGTTATAAAAGCCATGGATCTAGTGCCTTAATATTCAAATAAATTGGGCACAGAAAAGGCAAATTCACTAACTGCACGCCAGCATAGCTGTACAAAACATACAGGGAAAGGTTACTGTGCAGCACTGTAGGAATTACTATGCACTATGTATTCTGTTGTTTTTAGGTGCTGTGTACAAAAAGCCAGATCCTGTAAAAAAAAAAAAAAGTCTTCCTCTGTTCCCAAGAAATACCGTCTCAGGAAAGCAGAAAAATGTGTCTGCCTGCTTCTGGTTTTCTTTTCAAGAAGGTTAAGTTTAAGCGTTTCCATTAATAAACTGTGGAAAGTCACTACACCTTGGGTTGGGTTGATTGATTCCTGTGTATATAAAGTCTAAGGGTTCATTTCCTATAATCGACTTAATTTGTTGCACTGATTAAATTAAAGCATTCAGAAATATTGCACTGGAACACAGTTAGCTAAATATAGGTCAGCAAAACTGCTGTCAGTTGTTTAAAATTATATTTGTGTCTTTCAAAAATGAAAAAAGTGGAATGCCATGTAATAAATCAGACGGGATACCTGCTGGGAATGTTCGCCATGTGCTGTATACTGGAGTCATGAGCATTGCTCTGAAAAGCAATCACTCTCTTTGTGTGAAGGTTGTAAACGTAGATTCCTCTTCCCACCGCCACATAGACATACTGCAGGGAAACAACACAAGTTACTGTAATCATATTAAATTAAAGGTGAGAATAAAGAAAAACAAGAATGTTAAATAAAAAACTTCTTATGGTCCAAAAATGTACACGCACGTCACCAGAACTGAAATAGCAACATAAAACAGACCTCTCCATCAGACGACAGGTGTTGGATGGAAACCTCCTCTTGTGTCGGCAGCAGTCTACTCTCTGGAGGAGAGTCTTGCTGTGCATACATGTGTGGGAAGTTTCTTTCACAACCTTGGATAGAGAAGTCTAAAGCATCCCACACAATCAACTCCCCAGCATCACAGCTGCTCACAAATGTCATCTCTGAGGGTAGAAAACCAAAGCTGCATCAGTTGCCAAACAAAGTAATTCAATTCAATTATAAAACAAACTATATACTGCATTCAGAAAGTATTTGCTTGTATAT
>NW_017306545.1:597997-611365 GCF_000935625.1 Nanorana parkeri
TTTTTTTTTTACACTTAATTTTATTGCTATCACATAGGGGGCTAACAAGGGGGCTAGCCTCCTATGTAATAGCAAATATGATGCGACAGGTCCCTAATGTCACCTATGGACCCCGAAGAAGCTGATGAAGCAGCAATCTGCTCACCAGGTTCTTCTCCTAGCTCTAGGAACCGGAGAATGTAAACAGTGACAACAGAAGTGGTGTAATGCACATCACTTCCGGGTCCAGTGATCTGAATACTTAAAGTGACATTAAAGGATATTGTTTTCCCTCCACCCAATGTTAGTGCAAGGACTTACCTTAAATCATGTCTCTTAATGCGATCATCTTCTTCCTTACTGTCGTTTTCCGATGTCCCTCCAGCGCTGGTGCTGGTCTCTGATCCAGCTCTGACTCCTCTGTCCTCCTCTCCTCGACTTACCTTGTGTCTCTCCTCGTCTCCCGGCCGAACATCTGAACTGCAAATGCGCTCACCCCAAGATCCTTTGCGGCCGTCTAAGACTCTTCAGATGTTCGGACGGGAACGCGCAGGGAGGACACGGGCACGTTTAAACCTGTTTGAAGAGGTTTTTAAAAAAAAGTTTTTGCATATATCTACTGCTTGCTAGCCTTAGATATATGCAAAAACACACTGAGGGTTTAATAACCCTTTCAGTACATGTAATATTTCAGTTTTTTCTTTTTAATAAATTCACAGACATTTCTAAAATTCTGTTTTCACATTGTCATTATGGGGTACTTAGTGTTGATTAATGAGAAAAATTAAACAACTGTAGTATCAGGCTGCAACAAACCAAGATTGAAAAAAGTGAAGGGGGTCTGAATACTTTCTGAATGCACTGTAGGTACCGCAACCAACAGCAACAACAATTGATTTTGTACTCACTATCAAATTATTTTCTTTAAAGTGAAACTGAACTAAGGAGTTAAATCTTAAAAATGCATTCAAGTACCTTAACTATTAACATAATAGCAAAATATTTGTTTATCACTCGGCTGTAGATCCTCAAATCATCTCTGAATTGGTGCTGACACTGTCCTTCCTTCGGGAGGGTGGTTACTTTTGTTCCCCGTGGTCTCTGTGTGTGTTATAAAGTAGCCACTGGTCTAAGCTCACTCCTGTGATGGACTACAATCTCACGTTTAGTTTACTAATTTGTATTGAGATTGTAGTCCATCACGGGAGTGAGCTTGGAGCGGTGGCTACTTTACAACATGCGCAGGGACCATGAGGAACAAAAGTAGCCACCCTCCAGAAGGAAGGACAATGTCAGCACCAATTCAGTGATGATTTGAGGATCTACAGCTGAATGACGCACACATAAGGTACATTTTTGCCAATTTGTCACTGTGAAATCCTTTTCTTGGAGTCCACTGAAGGACACAGAAAGTCATATACTTTCAGGTTATAATTCCAGGAAGATTTAACACTGGCAAAAAATTACGGTAAATAGACTTCCCATGTCCATCAATGGATAAGAAAGAAATACATGTTACACCTGCAGCCCTCAAAATTATAAAACTAATAGCAGGCAGTAACTATATAAGGGCTCACGCACACTGGACACATTGCCATGCATTATACAGTGATTAGCAATACAGGCAAAATGCATAAACATGTACTAAAATCCACTGCTTTCTATAACACTAACAATAAAACAAAAAAAAGGAAAAAGATTTTTGATAGGAACATTCACTCTTGAAGGACAACTAACCTGCCAGTCTGGGCTTCTGCTGTAACATGACAACCATTTTTAAAAAGAAATAATGAATAAACATTAGACGTTAGACATTAAAAACTATTATGAAAAATACAACAATACACTTGTGTTTTAAAGCATCTCACACCTACATTACACTAATTAAGATATTAAAATGTTTTGAAAGTACACAGGATAAAGTAGATAAGAAAGACAAGACAGAATACTAACCATTGACATTTATCACAGTCCGAACAACGTCCTGGTGACCTGAAAGGCGTTTAATTTGAAAAATATCCAATTTCTCCAATCCCGGGACCGTAGTGCCTATTTTAAAGATTACTAAAAGAGAAAAAAAAAGACAAAAGCTACAAACAGTAATGCCAGACATACATAAATATAATATTTCTAAACAAACTTACTTTGTAACTGGACACAAAACCAGAAATGCATTATTTTGTTTCTGTGGAATGGAGACGAGCTCTCTGTTCTATGTAAATGCAGGTACTTTATAAAAGGTTAAATTACATTTTGAGGACCCATTAAAATGAGGGCAGTGTGCTGATTCATGGATTAACATGCATAGTATTAAAGCAGCCAATTCATGTGAATGGGCTGCAAATGCATACTAACAGACCGAAAACCAGACCTGAAGCATATCTGGTCAGTGCACCACACAAAAGTGAGTTACCGAGTCTGGGGTGCATTGCAATGCAGATGAATCGGGAAGGTGCATTGGGGTGCCACCTTGCTTACACTGCTAAAAAGTCCTGCCAATAACTAGGCAGGAAAAGGTGCCTTCTATTACCTTTGAAACATGAGATGGGCTTTTTTGACTGACACATTGTTACTAAAACTCATCATACCAAGCTATAACTCCTCGAGCTAATCTCTCTGCCCGCACACCATCCTCCTAACTATTGATATTGCCGGAGAGGTTGATAAGGATTCTCTAATTGGGCAAGTGAAGCATGGCTAAAAAAATTAGGGAGGAGGGCTGAAAATTAGACCTCCCAACTTTACAAGAGATATGCAGTAGATCATTCAGTTTATTAGCCCACTTCCGCTATTATTATTGTCTGCCTTTAATGAGTCTCTGCCTCAGGATTCGAACTGTAGTATCAGAGAAAAGTATTATATCTTTTCGATAACAGTGTTGAGTTTTCCACATATTGTGTGCAGATATCAAGCAAAGAGACCAGCCAGTGCTTTAGGGGTGCATAGCGCTGCCAGTCTAAATATCACCCCCCACCTGCTTTCATGCCTCCTATGTCTGGAGCAGTATGAGGACACTACAGGATCAGCTATGGGCTTTTTCAGACATCAGATCCCAGAGAAAGTAACCAGCCCCTCACCACCCATTCCTACCCAATCTTCACAGCAGTCCAGGATACCTATGGCAAGCTAACAACATACAATGACATGGAGGTTTACCCGATGCTATGTCACCACTCAAGGGCCTTACACATGTTTTATCAGATAAGTAGTTTTTCATATATGCATTTCCACTTTGTATTCAGCAGTGTTCCGGTGTTTCAGCTCTAAATCATGCAAGGAAGGCCAGGTGTTACGCACTTTCTTGCTTATAATGGCAGAGAACATGAAACAAGAGATGGCCCTCAGCCACGGTCGGTGCTGCCACTAGGCAAACTAGGCAGCCGCCTAGAGCGCACTGCTGCCTATGATTTAATAATGTGGAACTTCGGTTCAGCGATCCAACATCCATGAGCTCCCTTGCCGGCTTCGGCCCTCTTGAATAGCCAGGCCAGGAGGATGCAGCTCCCATGCATGAGCACAGGCGTTCATTCATCCTGGCACCCAGCATATGCCAAATGTGTACACTGAGCTTTGAAGAGTGTATTTCCACATTTGCAGCCAAATTTGAGAATCCCCCTCTAACTGAATACCTAAAAATTATTTATACAAATGATATTTCTTACCTACTCAGTTGTTCTTTGGAGCAGGTCTATACACTATAGGCTGCTTCTGTTGTTCAGAATAATTTGCAATATGCTTATTTAGGGATACTTGAAGGGATACATTGGATTAGAAGTGTGTTACAATGCAGATTCCAAACCTTGACATCTTTAACCCTTTAACTATCAACTGATAATGAAGATCTGCCAGAACAGTGCCAGCAAGGGTAATTATAGTAACTATAACTCCCTAGCCCCCTCCTCAACATTAAACAGAAGAGAGGAAGAAGACTCTTTTCTTAAACTTTAAGAAAAGAGCAAGAAGAAATTTAAGCAGCAATTTTAAAATATTTTTTGAAGTTATGCTACGTCAATGGGAATACATAACAAATTTAAATGAGATGACATCACAATTTGGCAGCAAAAGGTGGAAATCCACTTTAATTCCACTTCTGCATTAGGTTTAGTGCTCCATTAACCCTTTCGCTGCCAAGGACGTATGGCATACGGACCTACAAAAGTGCTTCCAGCTGGCCAGGTCAGTATGCCATAAAAAAAGCACAACCCCTCCTCCCCCCACATAACACACACATATTGTGGTGCACACCATGCACATGCGCTGCAGTGCGTTGTTAGAACGCATCGCAGTGCATGATCTTTTTTATTTATTTTTTTTCTTTAAAAAAAAACATTAAATTAACTGTGGCAGCGCATGGCAAAGCTTTGTGACTCATTGCCATGCGTTGTGATACCTTGTGTTGCAATTAAATATACACCTGTATCATTTTATCACAACACAAACACCAAAACAATTTTTTACATAAGTCGATTATTTACAGTTTTGCATACCTTCATTTTTTTACCTTTTCGCAAAAAGGCGCAATTACAAATTTGCTAATATTTGTTATTTATTAACTCAATACAGTTTTATCTTTTAGATTTAGTCAAAAAATATTTTTTTTTGTGCACGGATACTGATTTTGGTGTGTTTTAACAATTGAATTGTGTATTTTTATCGGTTTAATATTAATTTGAGAAACATTTGCGCAATTATCGCAGGGCCTACAAATTTAGTATCACCATCTTTTTATTCTACCGGGCCTGCGCTTTCAGAAAATATATGGTTTGGGGGGTCTTTTACAAACGCTAGCAACGCAGCAGTTGAAAATCAAATCAATAGGAAAAAATTGCAGAAAATTCAAAAATGGCTTGGCCAGCTGATTTGAAAAATGTTCCGGAGGGCTTGGCAGCGAAAGGGTTAATCACAAACCTGAAAGTTACTTTGTGTCAAAAGAAAAAAGAAAAAAAAACTCACTCAAATCTTTTCCAACTGCGGCTGCCACACAATGCTTGGGAAGTTCAATCAACGCTACAATACCTTAGAAGACAGAAAAAATTAAGTGATAAGCTTTTGGGATTTAAGTAAACATTATTCCTTCTTGCCACTGCAAACTACAAGTCTGTTTATCCATGTGCAAAGGTGAAAGGCAAACTCCAAAGTGAGTAAATCACTTCTGCCCTCCCTGTACATATCATAGGGTTATGGCTATGGATGCACTGATATATCGGCCGCCGAAACATATCGGCCGCAAATGGCACTTTTTGGATAATGCAGAAAGTTGCATTTTCTGGCTGATACAGCGGTGCATCCGTGATTTCCCTCCTCCCCGCTGTGCGCTGCTCTGTATCCCAGTGAGGAGGAGAGAAACTGTCACAGGTGGCCGAGCGCTGCGGGAGGAGAGCGCTGTGAGCGGCCGGCGTCTCTCCTCCCCGCAACGCTCAGCCTCCTGTCACAGATCGGAAGAGCGGTGTGTGGGCGGAGACAGCATGCAGTACGGTCACAGGAGGCTGAGCTCTCCTCCCCACACCGCTGGCTCAGCCTCCTGTGACAGCGGTCAGGAAGGAAAGCAGTACAAACACTTAGTGATCAGTGATCGCTGAGTGTTTGTAAATAATTGAGGACATAATATGTTGACTATATCCCCAATTATGAATGAATGGGAAGTGATCTACATCACCTCCTGTTCATTCATAGTTGTGGTTATAGTAAACATACTCTGTTCTCATGTTATCAATGAACAGGAACACTCAGAGGATTCCTGTTCATTTATAACAGGGGCTGCAGAAAAAGAGATTGAGGACTGTGTCCTCAATCTCTTTTTCTATTTTAAAAGGGAAATATCAGGGGTCTATTTCCCCGAAGCACATAAAAGTAAAGTAAAAAATATTTAATAAAAAATGAATAAATAAAAATATATATGAAAAAAAATAAAATGTATAACAAATAAAAATAAAATATTTGAAAAAGTTACAATAAAAAACATTTTCGGTTCGGCCTGACATTTTTTTTATTTTGGTTTAGTTTCGGTTTTGACATTTTCATTTTGGTGCACCTATAGTTATGGCCCCTAAGTACTTATCTTATATGTCATCCCAGTATCGGTCTCTGGTTTCAGAATTTGAACTTAAACTGTAACTCAAGCTAAACCTTTTATTTTTTGCTAGAGTATAGAAAGGTAAACACTTCTTGCTTTGAGGAAGCTGGTTGGGGAGATCTCCTTTCACTTCCTGCCCTGGTGACAAAACTGTAACCAAGACAAGATATAAAAGAGAATCCCCAAGAGAAATACAGACAGCAATGAAAAGCTGAGGAAGTTCTAGCATTTCTGTACTTTACTAAAAATAAAAACAAAAATGATTTTATTATTACCTGTATCACCAGACAGGAAGTGAAGGGAAATCTCCCCAGCAGTGGCAGAGAAAGCTGTGAACACGTTTTAAACCCTCCCCAATGTATCCAAAACTGAAAAACCATTTTGGCTGGAGATACACCTAAATTGCATCTGTCTGGGTATGGCCAACAATTGATCCTGTTACACAAGCCACAGCGACTAGCTGCATCCAGAACACAGTAAAGCCTTGTGATCCTATTCAGATTTTGGTGATGTTCTGATCTAATGAAAGCCCAACTCCATGGACACATCTAAATGTATCAGTCAGTGTATTGGCAATATTGTACCTTTTTCCTCTGTGCCTTCCGACAAATCATATTCCCTATACATACAGTGATATCCTATGTGAGGTAAACATGTCAGCGTGAATAGTCTGGAGGGTGGGAAAATTAGAGTTCAGTGGAAAATCAGTACACCACTCCAGTACACCACTCCACTTACACCTCCGACTGCCATTCCGTCCAAAGACAGGACACAGTGACCACGAATAATGGGACAAGTAGTCGTATAACACAGGAGAAAATGGCAGGATGCTGCTACACAGACCCTTCTCAAGGCATCCGATTATAACTTAGCGGAGGCTGAATGATGACATCACAGGTAGTAAAATATTACTTATCTCTTCTCTGAAGCTGGTAAGTACAAAGATTTACATGCGTTGGATTTGTGGGCAGGCATAAGTACTACATGAGATAAGCCACTAATCCTGGAGTTGGGCTTTAAAATTTTTTTCAATAAATACTAAAATAAAATACAGACATATGTAAGCAGTTATTCATAAAAATTTTATTATTATATTATTCATAATAATTTTATTATTTCTTGTAAGGCTTGGCAAAACAATGACATATTTACAAAATGTTTTATTATATTTACTAATATTTTACTTGCACATACAAATACCTCTAGTTACCTGCACTTCAAACCTGCAGCACGATAATTTACTGACTTTAATACTTTCCAAGTCCCTAACCTAGAACACACATGCAAGTCAAGAGTTTAGACCTCACTTTAACTTCGTATTCATTCAGCATCATGGAATTGAGAGTACTGAAGTCAGAAGACCATTATGACAGCCAGGCAATTAGAGCTTTTTCAGAAGGTGATCAAAAATAGAAGAATCCTGACTTCTCTCAGTGCAGCTTTCCTTTAAGATAATGCTGCACAGTTTCTTATGCTTAGCACATCTGCTTTGCAGTACTAGGATCCTCAGTTGGAATCTCTTACGCTATCTGCATGAAGTTGTCATGTTCTCTCTGTTCTTGCGTGGGTTTCCTCCGGATAAAATGGTTTCCTCCCACATTCCAAAAGGTTGGTAGGGTAATTTGCTCCTGTCTAAATTGTCCCTAGTAAGTGTGTACATGTATGTGTGCATGCATGTGAAATAGGGACCTTAGGTTCTCGAGGGCAGAGACTGATGTGAATAAATAGCGAAGCACTGTGCACATTCTCGGGGTTATATAAATACCTGTAATAATAAATAAATAAATAAAAAGCATGGCAGATGTTAACAACACCTTTGCTTTACTAACCTCCGTCAGAAAAGAATCCTGCCTCACCCAAAAGGTTGAAATTGCGATTCCACACCCGGAACTCAGAGCCACCAGAAAGCCACACATCCAAGCTTTGCACAATTAGCAAGGCCTGTATTATAAATGATAGGAGGGTATGAATATTGCTTTTATAAACAAAGTATAACATTTTATTACACAGTACAATATCTACCACCAACTGTATCTCTAATGGGAATGTGAGAACTGACCGCTGCTGACCTACCCTAAGGGTCGGTATACACCACAAACTCTGCGTTCCAGTGAGTTCGGCCTCTTGAACGCATGGCGGCGGGCTCCCTGCAAGCACTATTGTTGCAGAGCGCACTGAACCGGAACGCAAGCACTAGTTCAGGGTGCGGGCGATCACACTGTGGGCAGGGGGCGTGGCTGCGGTACCATTGACTTCAATGCACCGCCACAACCCCTACAGCCCCTGAACACAGGGAGCCGGCCGGCTTGCGTTCCAGTGTGTTCCAGAGGCTGAACGCACTGGAATGCGGAGTTTGTGGTGTGAACCGGCCCTAAACATGACAAAGGCCTCCTACTATTCAACCCAATCATACTCAGCTGCTAATACACCTCTTCCGAATACCATAAAAACAGTTGAGAACTCAGGCTCACTTATTGCTCTACAGAACCCCCAATATCTTAAAATAGCCAAGCCAAGGGAGGGATTTCTTTTCCATGGATAATGTCAATGTGCAACATGGATGCCTAAATCCCAACTATCAGCAGTTCTCATCTTTGAGTGTTAGATATAACAGGCATGGAGTGGATGTTAGGAGCACAAAGGCATAAGTGGTGACACCAAAAGTACTTCAAGGTCTGCAATATTTATAGGGTGTCCTGAAGTTGATAAAAATGACTGGGAACAAGGAAGGGAAACCTCACAGACAAGAAAAAACAGAGGGACTGGGAAAATATAACATAATGATAGGATATACTCAGTTTTCCTGGAGCAAAAATGTACCAGAAGCACTATCTGAAGATGGAATCCGGTATTGCATCTTTTCCATTGATATAGATTACGATTTGGATAGCAAATTGCGCTCCTTGTGAGACACTTCTGTATACCAACTTCTGTATGATTGTTAGTCCCTTTCACAATACTGTATTTTTGGAGATGCCAGAAACGTTCATTAATGTTAATATAAACTTTAATACTTTAATAAAAATATTGCAACAGAAATAGATATAAATTCCATCTATAATGCAATTAAATCTAAATAGGTGGGTCTTTGCTCTACGCAACAGTTTACTCAAGAGTTTAGATATTTCTTACAGGTGAAACTCGAATAATTAGAATATCGTGCAAAAGTTCATTTATTTCACTAAATTAAAGATGAGAGACATGAGACCGAACAATGCAGAAGAGCTGAAGGCCGCTATTGGAGCATCCTGGTCTTCCATAACACCTCAGCAGTGCCACAGGCTGAAGTTTCACCTGTATATATTGAATGAAGAGGTAAAAATCAAACTGAAAAATGTTAAGCTACTGAAACTTTTTTAAAGTGATTTACCAAGGAAAGAAGGTTTTGGTGCAAAGCGAAGATGTCAACTATTGTGGATAAATGTATAAACTGGAGATATTGATATAAGGAACTTGAAAGATGATTCAACCCACCAACACTCCATCGAAACCACAGCGGCTGGCAGAAGTATCCTAACTCACCAAGACACTTTTATCTGAAAAAGATCGGCCGCACAAAGACCAGGGTAAGTGTTGTCCAAGATACAGTATATTAAAACGACTCCAAGCAAATTCCAAAAAGACGGATCCAAAAGAGTAGATCAGCAGTAGAGTGATCAGCATGCACATCACCAGGAGTGTCTCCCACACCACGCGTACCCTGGTCTTTGTTGCGGCTGATCTTTTAGAGATTGATTTGGGAAGTGAGAGGCACACTACAGCCTGTACCCAGGGTGTGAATTTACTGAAGCCAAGGTTGAAATAGAGCGGTGACTCCTTGGAGCTCTTTCAACATTCACCAGGACACTTTGTTTAAATATTCTAATAGAAAGCATTTTGAACTTACCTTTACAGTAGAATGGAAATTTGAAGCTTTTTGCCACTGCAGTCCACTTTCACAATCCCAAGCCTGACTTGAGCTATTAAGGAATGTATGCGAGGACAATTATGTGACATGATTATTTCACATGATATTTTTTTTAAATGATTAAAAAACGCATGGCCAGAGACATACAAATACTCAAGTCTTTTTCTAGTTTTATGGTGCAGGAAAAATTAAACAAATTAATGTGAATAGAGCACGTGGGCCTGTCTTCTCAAAGAGCTGAGCTCAGTTACTGCTATATATATTGTTTGTCATTTTTAGAGACTTCTTCTTTAAGGAGAATCTGTAGGGGTTCAATATATAATATCTTTATTTATTATGATCAGGACCTAAAAAAAGATTGCAAAAATGGAAAACAAATTCGGAATTATTTTGACAGAGGGCATAAAATATAAACTACACCAATGACAACATTTATCCTGGGTTCTAGTGTTGCAGTGGTGCTACGCAGCTATTCTTGGATTCTCCATCTATAACCAGTAACGTGCCAGCCCTGGGGCAGGGGCAGGAGCAAGGCAGTGAGACCACTGCTACTACCACTGCCTTGCATATAACCAGGCTGCACACATCTCATGGCTGTCGTGATAAATGGTTGGGAGACTAGGGGGTTTGGAAGACCCAATAGGTGACAAAAATCAGTGTCAAACTCCTACATTTTAATAATTCATATTGGAAGGTTTTGAAGCTTTTCTGGTTTTATTCCTGTATAATGCTATATTTAATTAAAGCTGAATTCCAGCCTTGAATTAAGTATTGCAGTCGTACAGACTACTCTCTGAAATTGATTAATTTATTTAGCTGCACATTGTAAACTTCTCACAGTCTTATTCATTGCATTTCAGCTCTTTCAATCGTGGAGTTTCAGCATCACATGTGGGAGTATGTTACACAGGGCAGTCTTCATGCAAGTGCGCCTGCATAGGAACACCCACCATTCCAGACTGACACCTACCCATCAAGGCATTTTGATATTTGCATAACTCCTCCCAAGAGTCAACTCACTGGTAGCATAAGAGCTGAGTGCTCTAGAGAAGAGTATGAGCAGTACTGGGGCAGGGTGCTATGATAATTTTAAGAAGCTATGTACAGCACCCTGTCGCCCCTCCCACTAGCCATGATCTGCCTGCATTGCATAGAGTAGCACAGAGACCCATTGATGATGTCACTGGGTCTAAAATATGGTATGTATTGAAAACAGAAAGGTTTTGAATGAATGTTGATGAAAGAGGGAAAGTCGAACTAGGAAAGACAAAATACAAAGCAGATTAAATAGCTTTAAGGATACAATTACAGTCTTATCAGACGATGCAGTAAGTATCAGGTCAGTCTTCATGTGATACGATTCACTGGTTGGAAATACAGCTATAGCTGTAATCTTCTGAGTGTGCCCGTGGAACTCATAGAGAACTTCTCCAGTCTGAAAAGTAGTAGTAATATTGGGTAGCATTATAGGGCAACTGATATGTACCAAATAAAATACTAAAACACACACAGATACACTAAAATTAATTACGTTTTGCTCAAAGTAAACAAATTAAAGGGAATTGCTGAAAGGGGTATTTATTTATATGTATTACTACACAAAACTTGGCATTGGGTATGTACAGTACACACAGATCCTTTTCCCAATTGTTTAGGTATATTGCTCAGGATTTACTGAGGCAGACACTATCTACATGATGAGGATCTAGAGCAGCCAGCGCAATATATGACAGCTGACTTGTTACTGCATTTTGCACACTGTTTACTTATGACATTACATTGTCTCATTTCAATAGCATAATTCACATAGGTTCGAGCACAATCCGAAATCAAGCACTTCATCAAACAAATTTACACTATAGGGCCAAACATATGTGAACATCTGATCGCCACACCTACTTGAACTTGTTGAACATCCCAATCCAAAAAATATTGACAATATGGAGTTGCCCCCACCCCATTTGTGACTGTACAGTAACAGCTTCAACACTTTTGGCAAGGCGTTTCACAAGATAAAAGGTAAATTGTTGTAATGTGTGCGAATTTATGCCCATTTAGGTAAAAGAGCATTTGTGAAGTCTAGAACTGATGCTGGACGAGATGACCTGGCTCACAGTTGGCATTCCAATTCATCCCAAGGGTGTTCAATAGGGTTGAGGCCAACATTCTGTATAGGTCACTCAGGTTTCTTCACATCAAACTCGTCAAACCATGTTTTTATGTACCTAATTTTGTGCACGGGGAACAGTCCTACTGAAACAGAAAAAGTGCCCTACCCAAATTGTTGCCCCAAGGATGGAAGCACACAATTGTCTTAGATGGTCTTGTATGCTGTATCATTTACCCCATAGGCTGGAGGGGTGTCCACATACTTTGGTAAAAAACGGTAGTTGTGGTGATTAGGTGTCCACAAAATTTTGGCCATATAGTGCAATTATTTGGGCTAACCGACCATGGCATTCAACATTCTGTACACTATTGGTAATAATTGAAAAGCCATTCTGCTTATCTACATGGTATATTGTTGAAATTCAAGTGAAAATAAACTCAGGCGTTAAACCTTAAACATGTATTCAAGTACCCAAAATATTCACAATAATGTATCTTATTTGTGTGTCGCTCAGCTGTAGATCCTCAAATCATCTCTGAATTGGTGCTGACACTGTCCTTCCTTCTGGGGGGTGGCTACTTTTGTTCCCATGGTCCCTGTGTGTGTTGTAAAGTAGTCATCGCTCCAAGCTCGCTCCTGTGATAGACTACAATCTCACTACAAATTAGTAAACTAAACGTGAGATTGCAGTCTATCACGGGAGCGAGGTTGGAGTACAGAAGTAACCACCCTCCAAAAGGAAGGACAGTGTCGGCACCAATTCAGAGATGATTTGAGGATCTACAGCCGAGTGATACACAAATCAGTTACATTTTTGTTAATAGTTAAGGTACATGAATGCAATTTTAAGATTTAAAGGAGAACTATGAGGTGAGTGACTCAACCTCATAGTTGGAGCCAACGTGCGACATTGAAACTGTCTATTGATTGGGAAGTGAGCGATCACATACCATAGCTCGCTTACTTCCCCATCATCTCACTGCAGAGAGCGGTGACGGTCAGTCACTGCTCCCCGCAGGGATTCCCCCCCCTCCCCTCTCGGATCCTCCAGTGCTGACTGGAGGAATGGACAGGGGAGGGGGCAGCAAAGCTGGCTCTGCCTCTAGATAGGCAGAGCCAGCTGTCAATCAGCCAGCTGGGTGGATCTCAACAGTATTGTCGGGATCCGTCCTGGCTGCAGCGCTCTCAGTATATAGTGGGCAATAGTAGCACAGCACTAAGAAACCTCACAGTAGGAGATGCATGGATGTTCAATAAATGAATAAACAAATGAAAAATGAATGAAAAAAAAAATTATAT
>NW_017306545.1:611379-633239 GCF_000935625.1 Nanorana parkeri
TTATACATACACATATACACACACATATACATATAATATATAAAAATAGTGCAAATACAGTGAAAATATTCAAATTGCATAAATTCAGTGTAATAATATATAGGACTGATATAATTATATCAAATACGAATGTTCACTCAGAAGACAGTCCATTCCAAACATTGAAAAATCAAAAAAAGCTTTTAAAAGTGAAAAATTCAAAATTCATTCCACACCCCATAGAGTGAGAAAAATATATAAATCATGTGTCCAGTGTTTCACTCCGCGATCTCCTCATGTCATAAATCCACTCCCCAATGGGTATGCACATTGGCTGTATAGCAACAGCCAATTCGTGCTTGTCATAAAAATCTCAGCGTCCTCCTTCCTCGAGATCCCCTTGGATAATCCCGTTTGTCAGCATTCTCCCTGGATCCTGTATACCCCTCCCTCCATATATTACATGGGTCACGTAAATTGGCAGATGTCAGTGGACAAGATAGCCTGGCAGGAATTAAAGAGACGCAAGAAGAAGGAATATGCAGTGAGTAAGGTCTCCTGGAGGCCTTACTCACTGCATATTCCTTCCTCTTGCATACACATTGGGGAGTGGATTTATGACATGAGGAGATCACGGAATGAAACACTGGACACATGATTTATATGTTTTTCTCACTCTATGGGGTGTGGAATGAATTTAGAATTTTTCACTTTTAAAAGCTTTTTTTGATTTTTCACTGTTTGGAATGGACTGTCTTCTGAGTGAACATTCTTATTTGATATAATTATATCAGTCCTATATATTATTACACTGAATTTATACTGAGTTTAGTGTTACTTTCATAATGTATGAATCATCTGTAGCATAGTTTAATCTCTAGGTGTTGTTACTATGAACTTAATAGTATCTTCTCTCCTGTGCGCTGTGTCTTTTTCTTTATTTATTTTTTACTCATTTTTATTTCAATATGTGCATCATCTGCTGAAGTTCATTACCATAGTGATGAACATAGCTTATAATGTATAGAGCAACACCGCAAAAATAAATTACAAAAATCACAGAAAAGTAAACTAACACATTTCTGTTGTGGAAGACTTGGTAACAGGAAAGTTCCTCATTCACCATTTTTCAGGAGAACCCTTAGCCCCTTAGCTAATTTATGTGTGCTCTTTGGCAATCTAGATTTCTCTAGCTAACAATTTTAAAATAAGCACAAAAGAAATCCAGAGAAAAAAATGTTTTACAGTGTCATTCAAGGAAGAGGGTGAAAAGAATCACACAATGAAACTCTACAATCAACTGTACATTTGCTTGTCAAATAATAAAGTTCACAAGTCTGAATACCTGAACATCCCAAACCATAACCGATCCATCGTCACCAGCTGAGGCAAACCTATTCAAAAATACAGAGATTGTCATCAAATGGGATTTAAATTGGTAACTATGAACATGAACTTACAATAAAAAAAACTATAAAGCCTGCTGCCTATAAAGTGAGATGCATCCTCAATACATTTCCTGGTAACCACCACCACTAGGACAAAGAGTCAGGGAAAATCTCAATTTTGAGCGGTCACCAGAAAAAGATTGAAGGGGAAATCCTCCAATCCTACAGATTATCAGGAGATAAAGTTCAAGATGATAGATTAATTATTCGGGGTTTCTATGAACCTCTCCCTCAGAACAAAATCATTTGGGGGACCATGCTTCCCATGGTCTCTGTGTGTGTTGTAAAGTAGCCACCGCTCCAAGCTCACTCCCGTGATGGTCTACAATCTCAATACATACTAGTAAACTAACTGTGAGATTGTAGTCTATCACTGGAGTGAGCTTGGTGCATCAGCCAGGTGATACACAGATAAGATTTGTTAATAGTTAAAGTGACATTAACTTAAGGACTTAAAGTGACATTAAACCCTCAGATTTTTTTTAACATAAACCAATACTGTAATGTGCGCCTTACTGTAATCCATGATAGTTTCCCTTCTCTTTGCTGCTCTTACTTTTAAATTCTTATCTCTTCTTATGCTGGGGGAGAACTTCCCTTTGCAGCTGAGTGCATCTTCCTGTAGTGCTGGCTCAGGTTGTGAATCTGCACACAGACACCATGTATCCATTCCTGAGACAAGGCAGTCTGCTGCAAAACAGAATTTCTGCCCACCATGAGAAGAGATACAGATTTAAAAGGAAGAGCAGCAAAGAGAAGGGAAACAACCATGCATTACAGTAAGGCGCACATTACAGTAGTTTATGTTAAAAAATCTGAGGGTTTAATGTCCCTTTAAGGACTTACCTTAAGTGATGCCTCTTGATCCGATCATCTTCTTCTTTACAGTAGTTTTCAGCAATCCCTCTAGTGCTGGTGCCAGTCTCTGATCCATTGCAGACTGCGGTCTCTTCCTGTCCCACGGAGTCTGTCAGGCGTGCACGCTCACGGCTGCATGCATTGACTTACACAGTAGCTCTCCTCCTCTCCCTGCTTGTGATATCCACTGCGCATGTGCCCGCACACATCCTCCTGCACGGCCGCTCGAGAAGCTGAGTTTTACAGCCGGGAGCGAGCTGCGTAGACACAGGTACGTTTTTACCAATTTGGTAACTTTTTTATATGTTTTTGTATATATCTACTGCTTGCCAGCTATAGATAAATGTAAAAAGAAAAAAAAAACAGACTTTAATGTCACTTTAAGGTACTTGAATGCATTTTTAGGGTTGAACTCCTGAGTTTAGTGTCATTTTAAGGTGAACTGTTAATAAGCATGTGCCCATGCAACATAGTGGGGGCGATCGGGCACAGTTGCTATCGCAGAGAGAGGTATTTTGGGTACATACGTTGAATAAGATTTCACCATTTGGATTAAAAAGTCAGCCTTTTCCCTTAGTTGCTTTTTGAATATGCGTTGACTGCCAGAGTTCCCTCCCCGATTTATATACGCCTCTATCTAGGGTTTAGTTTTTTCCACTGTAATGTTGTGCAAAGTATGATGATTATGTAATGTTTTATATTTATTGGTAATATGGCATTTGTTTTGTTTGTTCGTATTTACTGTTTGCTGCAGGAGTGCCTCTTTTATTTAATTTAGTTGTTTGTTTTGCTTTACGTTCATTTTTTGAGTTTTTTTTATTTACTTTATTTGCACTGCTTTGGGGCTTTTTTCCTTTCTATCACCTGGTGATCCAGCCAGATAACCTACCTGCCCTAGGGTGGCTACACTTACTCCTTCACTGTATCAATGGATTTGCGATGTAGCCTCTCTTGGATCGCAGCATTGTGAATCTGTGGAGAGGTGTGGTGTTAGATGCGATAGTACATTTAGATGATGTTTACACATAACTGACTAAGGAAATAAATCCTCCAGCTAACATTTTTTAAGAAGTAACAGACCAGTTTTTTACCCTATTGGGATAAAAGGTTTAGCTACATAAACAAAAGCTGACCATTGTAAGCACCTGTCAGTGTTAAATGATTTGTCTTTACCTTTTGTTGGACAGTTCAGTCTGTTAACGCAAGTTGAGAAACAACAGATTTACTGGCCAGATCAACAGGTAATGAAAATATGTTACAGGGTTAACTCATATACACAATGACTGCTGTAATAATGCTATAGACAGACAGCATAACATATGTTATATTTGAGTTTGCCCATAATTCCACATTAAGCCTCCTGGTCTCCATGGTGATCCACTTTGCTTTCCATTATGTTTCTGCCCTTCTCTACGGTTTCTCCTACCCTCTACAGTGATTGGTGAATGATGAGAGCAGGGGCCTGAGCATGCACTGTGGCGTCTATGCAAGAGCAAGATCCATTGACATATTTTTAGTTGTGGTTGTCTTCCGCTTCCAGTTGGGTGCACTATGGATGGGTTACCATGGTAACGGGGACCCTTGTTTTTGGTGATCATATTTTACTGCAAATGGCAGTTCAAGGTATATTAGCATCTTCCAGCATATAACTTTTTATATGTTTTTGCTTCCTGTGGTAGTGAATAAGTGTCGTATTTATGCGTTTCTACAACGTTGTGCTGGTGTATCTTACTGTTTGGACAATTCTCCTGCTGGTGCCATCTGTCACTTCACCATACCACCCACCTACTCTTAGATCTATGGCTGTAAGGAGTACACTTGATCACTTAGAGATATGGACAGGGCTCCCCTTAGGGTGTATCATCACATCAAGATTATAGATCTATAGATATATATATATATATAACATTTTCTTATATGGTACATGGGAGGGGGTTTGGGAAAGGTTGCATAAGATGGAGTTCCCTTTTAAATAATATTCCAAATACCTTGCAGAGAACTTTTCTGTATTTTATTTTTAGCATATACTTTTGCTGAGTTCTCCAGCCACTTAGGGCAGTTAGTTACTATGAATCCATTATGTGTGACCCCTATTGCAGGTCAATTTTCCCAGATTAAATAGGTATTGGATATAGTGGTTAAGGATCACTAAGGCATTTCAATTCTCTTTTTCATCTGAGCCGAGGTGTCCTCTGGGAATGGGACTGCTTTTATTATATCCCCCCTTGCTGCTCCTATTAAAAGGAGAAACTGTGCTGATGATAGACATTTGTTGCTGTAACTACACCTTCTAATGCCTTCTCCCTGGGCTATTGATTTCCTTGTTTGCTGCTGGATTGACAGGTGAGCACCAAAAGAACACAAGTCTCAATATTTTGCATTTTCTTTAGGACATTAGCATCATTTCTATTGATCTTTTAAGCCTTTGTAATTGCTTTTTCTTTTGAAAAACAGCAATTCTCAACACTAAATCTGAAGTTTTCAGAAAACGAAAATAACAGGGGGAAAAAAAGCCCATTTCTTTGTGTGTGTGTGTGTGTGTGTGTTGAAGAAGTCCACATTTGTCAAGGTTACTGCAAATAACCCAGTGTGGTGAATTGACTCTTATTGGATTTGCTGTTTAGAAAGATGGATATGTTTCCTAAAATCTATTGCCAAGCATATGATAAGGTTTACAAATAGGTTACTGTGTCGTAACATGTATTGACTGCTGTAATCATCACAGATTCATAAAACTGAACAATGAACTCCTGTAATAGAAAGTTACATTTATTTGTACAAAAATATAAGTAATCAATTAACAAAGATCAAGTGACTGAGTAGGTTTGATTTACTAAGGGAGTAAAGGGTGTTCAGCTAATAATATGAAAGTTTACTATACAACAGATATGTTTATGTGGCAAAGTAAATTTTAATCATGTGTAAGTAAAATGAGACATTGTCTAATTGTAAGAGAGATTGTCACTTTGACTATTCAGGGAAAAGTGACAGTGTAGTGACAGTCTGCACATAGCCTACATCCCGCCTGTCTAAGCTCTGTTGTTGACTGGTTTCAAAGCTCAGACATGTTGTGGCACCAAGCCCCCTTCCCTATGTGACAGTATTGGGCCCGGTGATTGGCTGCTCAGGCCCGAGAGCCATTACATAGCAGAGGTGAAGTATGCCCACATACTTAGAAGCTATGTTGTGTTAGGGGGGGTTCCAACAGCAGGGGGAGGTGGTAAGAGAGGATGGTGGGCTAAGCATACATACCTGGTGGAGGTGGACTATGTGTAGACACTGTCACTTTTCCCTGAATGGATTTGGCATATGATTGGGTACTTGAAAGTAAACACAACTTACTAACAATCTATTTCTTATGTTCACATGTGTTTTAGTAAGCCTCTAATCTGTTAGTTAAGATCATGGTATATCCAAATTGACATAAAAAATACAGAGCCTCATGACCAAAAATGTCATAAAGTCGTAAATGTCATACGGTTCTTTTTACCTATATCAAACCATAAAATGTCGTTTCCAGAGCAGTGTGGGAGAAGAAAAGAGACTCTAGCCAACTTCGAGACCGATTATTTAGCCCTACAGAATATCTCTCTTTATTGTTTGAAGTGAAAACTATACACACTTTAAGGCTAAATTCACACCATTGCATTGTAAGAACGCATGTCAGGAAAAAAAAAAAAAGAAGAGGTTCGGGGGATGCTTTTCTGTCCACTTTGGTGCGATGGTAGCCAATTCAAAATGTATGAGCTGCCTTAAAGTGACCCTGTCATGGGGGTCTACAAAAGCACAAAACAGCTTTAAATATACCAGTCTGTACATCAGTTTACTTAAACTCCCAACACTGATCCCAGCACGGAAAGTGAAGATGCTGCTAAGGTCAGCTATTCAGCCTGCTCAGCTATTAATGAGTAGGCCAAGTCACAATCTGCCCAAAAATGTTAACAGCCAGTTAAAGTTGGCTTGCAAAGTATCTTACCAATTGGTTTCATAGGTTGCTGTGATTACCACTTTAAAAGGGCTTTTGCACATTCCATGCTGTTAGGTAGAAGTCAAAGTTCATGGGGCATTAAGTGTTGGTGGATATTTTTGGACAGTTCCTAAAATATTGGAACCCCAACACATCATCAATGAAAGTAGAAAATAAATTATCAATCATATTTCAATTATGAATTCAGATCATACACCTCAACATTGCCCAGCAAAGTATTTCTTTAAAAACATTGCCCAAACCCTACATTCATCATGTTTTCAAACAGCTGGCTCCAACTCTCTCAGCTCAGCTTCCCTGAACTTCCTGCCCAATACAAGATCCAAGGGGAAGCACAGTCTTCAGCTGCTGTCCTACTGATAGTATGAAGAAAGGAGATGGGAGGGAGGGAGGAAGGAGAAGAGGGGAACAGGGGGGGAGGGGAGTGGATTGCCTTGCTGTGGAGTCACACACACTTACTAGCACACAAGGGTGGCTCCATAGGACCCTGCAAGGGAAAGGTGCCACCATAACACAGGATATCAGGGCCAGTGCTTAGGGGACCAGATGATTCTGCAGAAAGCTAACTTTTAAACATCAAGAAGCAGCATCAATTGTAAGCGATTAAATCAGCATTTGAAATAACTTAAAGCACTTTAACTTTCATATCACTTGAAGGACTAAAATAAAGTCAAACTTAATTTTATTTCACGTCTGGTATGAAATTGTGCATACGAATATTCTGGATTCATATATCCAGCCAGTGGGCGGAGCTTTAGGCTTCTTTTCACACATTTCCCAGTTTCTCCTGACCTCCTGTTTTAAAGTTGCTAAAATGTACAAACACAAGTGTATGAGTTGAAGCTGGGTCTTCACTGTTCCTCCTTTCTGTGTGGCACCATATGATATTAATAAACAATTCCTATGAATTCTTAGATTTAATATCGCCCAGATCACCAAATGTATGCCTCAGTGATAATGAATAACAGGTGCACTTTTCATATCATTGCTGCATCAGCGGAGTAATTATACTAAAGATGAACTAGATCATTATGACCTTCAAAGTCGCACGTCAGCGAGGAATTAAAAAGATGCAATTTTAAAGTTTTGTACAGGATTCATTTAGTATCTTAAAAGTCAATCAGGGTAAATGTTCCAATCACTGATTTATTTTTCTACCTGCCTACATTGAGAACATGAAAATCCCTTTTCAAAGCTTGCAATAAGATATTATCAAAGCACTTGAAGCATGAAACAATTTAGAGAGGTGGATGAGAACACCAAAGTGTACATACTGAGTAGGCTCTCCTCCCGTGCCACCAGAGAGTGTAAATAGTAGACATGTGCCATTCGTTTCGTTCCGAATCGAAATTCGGACGAATTTTCGGAAATTCGGATGTATCCGAATTCCGAATTACAGACATAACGAATGCAAACGAATCCGAATTTCCAGGGCTTGAAAAATTTGGCGGTGTCTCACCAGTCAGTCAAAAATTTCACCAGTCAGCATGATGAAAAACGAAATAACACAAATCCGAATTTAAAACGAAACGAAACTAAACACATTTTTTGGCAGTGCACATGTCTAGTAAATAGTACATTTCAATCCTACAAAATTGGGAGAACTAATAACATGAATACATACACAAAATGTATAAAAGAAATAGAAGATATATAAGGAGACGTGTCAGGCACTATACACAATTTCATTTTCTATTTCATTCAGCAGTGAGTGCCGGAAGAGAGTCCTGGCAGAAATACTAACTTTGAATTTTATGTGCTGCATAAAATTAGTCATTCAAATACTTGTATGATATGAATGTCCGTGCCAATCAGATTGACACTTACCTACAAGATTTGAATGCGACTGTTGTTGCAGGAAGCACGTATTTTTGTCTGCGCATGTGCAGTGTAAATCGTACGAATTTTGACGTACGGAAACGCCACCAACCTTGCGAAAATCCTATGATCGACTGAAGTTTTCTAACCTGCTGGTTAGTCAAAAGTTGATCGATTGTACAGTATTTACGTTGTACAGTATTTACGGTTGTACACTGCCCATCAACCTCACGAATATCGTACGAAAACGCCATCGCATATGAAAATCGGCCGATATTTGTAGGGTGTATGAGCACCTTTAGAAACATTTTATTATCGTGCTTTCTGTTCCATCAGCATCAGCAGGTGCATTCCAGGATCAGATTAGAGACAATAGGGAGCGAGGTAGACTGATGTCTGGATGGAAAACTGACCTTCTCAACAAGAAAAGTTCCTTGTATACATCTCAGCTTCAGTTGGTGTGTACCTATAAACCTGTGGCCTTGTAAACAGTATAATAACAAATCGGCCTTCAACCTCATGAGTATTTCTTACCTGTTTTCATCCACTTGTACAAGGAAACGCACTATATCATTGTGACTTTTTAAAGCTGAAAGCTCGGTGTATGGATTCTGGATCTGCTCTTCTCCAATGTTCAACACTGTGGTTTTCTGCAATGGAGCATTACACTGATTTTAGTACAAAGAATAAAAAAATGTGAAATTACAAAGTTTACAGCATCCACAACATGCAAAGATCAGAAATCAATAGGAATACATTTTCCAGTGGGAACTATAGAAGAGGGGATTTCCATTCACTTTGCAGAGATTTCCTCTCACTTTCTGTTGTGTCTGTGCTATAGGAAGTGTTGTTACCACACTGGGTAACAAATTAAGCAGAGGAAAAACACTAAAACGGGCAATTAACTGAGAAAATGCTGCAAAAATAAATAAATACTGGGCTTGTTACAATAATTAAAGGAGAACTATGAGGTGAGTGATTTCCACTCTACCTCATAGTTAGAGGCGACCTGTGACAAAGAAGCTGTCACACGTCGGCTCCATTGATCGGGAAGTGAGCGAACACATCCCGATCACCTCCCTGCAGTGAGGAGTGATTTTCAGTCACCGCTCCACGCAGGGATTCCCTCTCCTCTCTCCAGCACTGACTGGAGGAACGAACGGGGAAGGGGGCGGGCACAGCAGAGCCAGCTGTCACTCACACAGCTGGGTGGATCCAGACAGTATTGTCGGTTTCCTTCCCGGCTGCGGCACCCTCAGTATATCGCGGGCAACAGCTCGCGATATACTGGGCTTTGGATCACGGGAGGAGGTTAGTATATGTCCTCCCGTGACCCTAAAGAGAACTATGGGGAAAAACACTTACCCCATAATTCTCTTTTAAAGTGAAACTTCAGTGTCATTGAGAGGAAAAAACAAACATCCTCTCCACATGCGTTAAATACAAAGCAAGCATTTAAGCAAATGTCACTGCAGTCTTTCCTATTGGTCCTGAGTAGAGATGAGGCTGGGCTTGGTGTGAACCCAGTTTGCCTGAGTTGCCCCAGCCCGTTCAAACCTCTGACCGCCACCACCTCCTCCAAACCCAATTTGCGGTGGCATTTGGGGCATTCCCTGGCCCTTTGTAACGTATAGCTGCAGGGTGGGGAGTGCACCTCTCCGCAATAGATTGGGTCAAGAGGAGGGGGTGGCGCCCAGAGCTTTGAGCAGACTTGAGTGAACTACAAAATGAAAAGGTCCATCTGGTATTATCAACATGGTCAGCCCCAGTGTTATAATAAGGTAAACATTGCATCCCCTTTATCACTGCACCAGCATATCAGTAATGATGAAAGGCTAACAGCAGTAAAACAAATCTAAACTCAATCAGTAAACTCTCAAATAAATTTTAAAATAGAGCCTAACTGAATGACATTTTGTTGTTTTCTAAAGCAACTGCTCAGATCTTCCACAGCCTCTTTGCTGCCACTTCATGACTATATACATTTATTCTAGAGATGGCATATGGCTTTGCTCAGGGTGGGATTCGCCATTATGACAACAGTGGACCAAGCCTGCGTAATGTGCCCTGGCAGGGCAGCTAGTAGTCTCCATCAAAGTCCATGTGACAGGCTGACAACTCAGGAGCACAAAGCGTGGTCACCCAATATTAGGGATGCACTGATACCGGTTTTTCCGCAAACGAGTACGAGTACGAGTACCGATATTTATCTTTCGATACTCGTACTTCTGCTTCCCGGCAATCAGGAAGCCGGGCGGCGTGTCATTACCCGGTACCCGGCTTCTTGATTGCCAGGGAAGGCGGCTCCACGTTGATTGGCCAGGAAGCTGGCTTCCCGGCAAATCAACATCGAGCTGGCCAAACAGCATGGAGCCTGATTGGCCAGAAAGCTGGTTTTATGTTCCCTTGCGGCAATGCTGGTCAGCAGAGATCGCCCTCTGACCAAAAATTCAGCATCAGGGGTATCAGAGCATTTGTGCAAGCACGAGTTGTCGCCAAAATACTCGGTACCGATACTGCTATAGGCATCGGTGCATCCCTACCCGATACAATAACAGGAAGTGCCAGAACAAGACACAAGTATATTACGTCACTTCCGCATTCTCGTGTCACTCTCCAGCTTCAGACGCTGGAGAGAAGCTGATGAAGCAGATCTGTGCCTCATCAGCTTCTTCAGGGGGGTCCTAGGTGACATTAGGGGTCTTGGAGACCCCTGATGTCTCCATAAAGAGGACCTGTCACATATCTTTGCTATCACATAGGGGAGTTTCTTAGCCCGTATGTGATAGCAATAAAGTTAAGTAAACAAAAAAAATAGGAAAAAAATAATTAAAGTCACACATGAAAAAGAATTGAAAAAAAAAAACACCATTTTTTTAAAAAAGTCCCCACCCTTACATACACGCGTGCACACATGCGTCGGGTGCGCATACGTGCGAAAACGACTATTGCACCCATTACGCCGGACATGTTATATATTGCCACGAACGTCGCAGGGAGAGCAATAATTCTAGTTCCATTATTCACTGATAACACTAAACTGATGAGCGGTAAAAGCTTTTAAAGCGTTGCCTAAAAATTGGGTAAGTATAAATGTTTATTATAACATAATGTAAAAAAAAAAATCAAAATTTTCAGTAATTTTTCCTTAATATTAGGGCTGCAGCTAACGATTATTTTCATAATCGATTAGTTAGCCGATTATTAAGTTCGATTAATCGGATTAAAAGCACAAACCCTTTAAAGAGCTGGTCCATAGTAGTGATGAGCCTTCTCCTGAGTTCGCCCATGCCCGCTCAAAACTGTGACTGCCCCCCCCTGGTCCAATCATAGAGGCACATTCCCCGTCCTGCAGCATACGTCACAAAAGGGCTGGGAATTCCCCCGCCGCACTGTGGCCACCCCCCTGACTGGCCCGGGAGGTGGGAGTACCGGTCACCATTTTAAGCAGGCTTTGGCGAATTTAGGGAAAATGGGTTCGTACCAAGACCAGGTCCATCTCTTAGTTCAGAGTAATGATGAGCAACAGACACTGGAGTGCATGTAGAAAGGAATTGGCTGAAAGAAGGCTGGAGAAGATTAGCAGCACTCATATGCAAAGAGGTGAAAATAAATAAAGTGAAACAAATATTTCATAAACCAATAAAAAGGGCAATTGTTTATGACACACAGGACAGGAAGTGATGGGAAATCTGTCCAACAGGTTTAGAACTGAAGTTTTTATTGCTGCCTGTGCCTTCCTGTCCCTGTGACACCCCCATCCCCCCCTCACAGGGGTCACAGACATAAACAGTGCACAGATGTTTAACTCTGGCTTTAGGCCTCATAGGCTCAGCAGGCCATTTGCAGGGACATGTAGTTCCTCATTAATTCAAGGCTGGCACGACTCTAGCTGAAAAAGATTATGAAAGCATTCTGTGACTTGTGGTTCCTCAGCAGCTGGCGGTTGTCAGGCTCCTTACCTCCACTCCACCCTGCGGTTCTTTACTGCCCAGGAGCCACCGGAACATGACGGCCAGCTGTCACTCCTGTGTCCGACCTGAGCAAATACCACAATCAGACCAGTCATACCATACACTCTGTGTGACAATTTACAGCAGGCTCGACAACAGCACACAGGCCAGATTCACCAGAGCATGTTACCTAGCAACCAGGCAAAGCATTCTACGGCAAGCTGGGTTGACAAAACTACTGCAACCAGCTGACTAGCAAAGCTTGGGGGGAAGAGTGAGAAGAGTAGAATTAGATGTGACATTGTTATTCTTGCTGCTCCGAATCATTTCTATGAGGAATGAACATCCTTAAGAGCAGTGACATTGCTTAGTGACTGGCCGCCCACATAAAATATCCATCCGGCCATTCTGCTGCAAAGATAAAGCTAAACCTATCAGTCCTGAGACTCTGGTTAAAGGCAATTTGATTATGTAGTAGCAGATTTACTTCTGTGAACGCACGTAACATTCGTGCGTGTTTACTTCTGTGAACGCACGTAACATTTGTGTGTGTTTGTGCGCATTCGTGTGATGCATTTGCCTTGTATCGTTATTGAGTTCAATAAGGCCTGTATCTGAAGTTCGTGGACTTTAATCTGAGCGCGTTACAAACACAGCAAAGCAGCTCATGTACCAGATTTTGCGACACACGTTCCGCATTTCTTGCTTCTGTGTTTGTGTACTTTTTCATGAAAAAAAGAGCTTCTTCCTGGGTGCTATTAAAAATGAATGGCAACGCAAGCTTGCCATTCATGCACATTTGCCACGTTTCTGTCAACATGCATCAAAGTGCGCGGTCACAGAATGCTGGCTTAGAGCTATGCAGGTCCCGGGGTTTTTTTTTTAGCATTGAGCAGGTATGTTATCCGTATGCATTTCCCTTGGGTGTTGACATGTGTTTCCAATATGTTTTTGAATTGAAGATTTGGAGTGCATAGTTACCAGCCGCTGACCAAGGCTTGTTAATACCTGTTGGCAGTGCATTGAAACGCATGTTATATGCATTTTTTATGTGTTCCCATTGACTTCTATGAGCCTCCCGAAGCACTAAAACACAGAAAAAAAGTGTATTTTTCATAACACTCTGCGTTGTAGCGCTGAGATGGGAATAGGCAGTATTTTTATTATGAGGAACCAAGCCACCTGTGTTTTAGCACCCTGCAAGGTGTGTGTTAAAACACAACAGTGTAAATGGGCCATTTGCTTGATGAGTTTTCTATTGAAATCAAAGCAAGTACATCAGAACAGACAGGCCCGGCGCTACCGCAAGGCAAGTCAGGCGGCCGCCTGAGGGCGCTGCAGGGTGAGGGCAGAAAAAACAGGGCATTTTGACAAGTACTTGTACTAAGAACAGACCTCGATGCATGCGTTAAAACACATGTCAGCGCACATTATTGTGCACATCGATATGCCACGCAACGCATCAATGTTATGATGTGTGTTGATATTCAATACAAAGTGTATTGCGAGATGCATTCACAACGCTCAACACATTTGTAATCCTAATGTGTGCTGGCATACATTTTGATGTGTTTTTTTTCTCATTTAAATGGATGACAAATGTGGGGGAATAAAAAAGGTAAAGCGATGGTACACGAATCCACCAAAAAACACACTCCAGTCCAGTCATAGGAATTCTACCTCATTGAGATCTTTGAGGCTCTCTGCTCTGGTGGCAGATGGGACCTGTAGTTTCCCCATTTGCAGAACCTGTCAGAGGATCTGGGAATGGATGACGTGGCTGTATGTTGTGTGTGGCTCAATTCAAAAACTGACAAGAGCCTGCAAGGAGTAGAACTAGATTCTAGTAAGGTGTTAGCTGGAGATGTGACACTATTTAATGTCACACCCTGAACCCTTGATATGGGTATAAGGCCCCATTCACATGTAGCGACTTATCGCATGATTTCCGCCGCGATATCGCGCATTTTTGCCGCGCGATATCACGAGAAGTCGCCGGCTAATGATAGTCAATAGAGCTGTCTTAGCTCCATGTCGCGCGTCGCTCGTCGCGGTCGCAAGTCGCTTCTACAGGACCCTTTTTTCGGCGGATTTTGCGCGATTTTGCTTTTTTCTATGGAGCCCGACGGAGAAGGTCGCGCTACCGTCGCTGGAACGTCGCCCCGAAAGTCGCGCTATCCCGGCCGCTGCACAGGTATGTCGCTACATGTGAATGGGGCCTAACATGAAATATGGTATTAACTAGAGGTGCACCGAAATAAAAATTTCAAAACCGAAAGGAAAACAAATGTCAGTCCGAAACCAAAAGCAAAAATGTTTTTTGTTCTAACTTTTTCAAATTTTTAAAAATATTTTATTTGAATTGATTTTTTTATAAACTTTTACATGTTTTTATATTTTATTTGTATTTATTTATTCATTATTATTAAATATTTTTATTTTTTACTTTACTTTTAGGGGCTTTGGGGAAATATTCGGGGTCTAAACCCCTGATATTTCCCTGTTAAAATAGAAAAAGAGATGGAGGACACAGAGTCCTCAATCTCTTTTTTCTGCAGCCCCTGTTATAAATGAACAGGAATTCTCTATACTGAATGTTCCTGTTCATTCATAACTTGAGGACAGAGTATGTTTACTATAACCCCAATCATGAATGAACAGGAAGGGATGTAGATCACTCCCATTCATTCATAATTGAGGAGATAGTAACCATACCCTGTCCTTAATTATGTACAAACACTCAGCGATCACTGATCCTGAGTGTTCTCGCTCTCCTCCCTGACACGCTGTCACAGGAGACAGAGCCAGCAGAGCAGGGAGGAGAGCTCAGCCTCCTGTGACACCACTCTCTTTTGATCTCTGACAGGAGGTTGAGCGGTGCGGGGAGGAGAGGCGCCGGCCGCTCACAGCGCTCTCCTGCAGCGCTCGGCAGCCTGTGACAGTTTCTCCTCCCCGCTGGGATACAGAGCAGCGCCCAGCGGGGAGGAGAGAAATCACGGATGCACCGCTATATCGGCCAAAAAATGGCACTTTCGGCATTTCGCCAAAAGTGCCATTTTCGGCAAATATATCGGTGCATCCCTAGTATTAACCTTTAAATAAATAACATTTGTCCCCATACCATTATTGAATGACGTGCAGCTCTTCAATGGCACAACACACAGCAAGGATAATATATCTATGCAATCCCATCATCAGTGCAGGATTTCACTACTCTGCTCCCACCAGCAAGGTCCACTGTGCTTCTCATATGAAACAAATCATTCCATTTTACTTATACAAATAAAAAAAAGGTGTGGCCATACACATTGCATAGGACAGGTAAATATCTTAGAATTACATGAAGTGAGTCACCTATCTGTCTTTAACCTCTTCGTACCCATCTATGCGATTTTGCTGGTGTACTGTACTAGTGCAAATCACAGTACATCAGTTATCACTGTAGGACGTGTACCTAGAACTCAGATTTTTCCAGCAAGGTTTATTTGGATTTATTTTTCATTATTTGTTTTATTGAACATATTAATGACAACAGTTCTGCTTTATTTTAAAGCATCTTGTCAGGCCTGTTGTTATGAATTCATATTTCCAGCAGGTGGTGCTGTAGCACAAGATTATGAAGTGGGAATTGTTTCTTGTTCTAGGTACAGCTGTAGCAGTGTTGTAGCCATTGATTGATGCAGAAGGTGTGGGGTTTAGGTGATACCCAGGGCCGGATCTACTCTCTCTGCTCCCCAAGGAGGCCGGGTTCCTCAAAATTTTTATAATTTTTTTTATTTTATCATTTTTTAGCACTTTTTTTAGTTATTATTTCTTATTCTTTTTTTACTCATTTTTTTTACATTTTTATTTATTTTATTCTTTTTTACTTTTTATAAAAAAATTTAAAATGTTTATTTTTTATTTTTTTCGCTTAACTTTATTGCTATCACACGTGAGCTAACAACGCCCTGCGTGATAGCATTTGGAGGTGACAGGTTCTCTTTATAGAACCTGTCATCTCCAATACAGGAGTTCCAGCACAGCACTGTGCTGGAACTCCTGTGACAGCTGAGAGGGGAAGGCTTCAAGTGCAGAGTTCCTGTCTCAGTGTTCAGACAGAGCAGAGCGGAGTATGGGCGTTCTCCGCTCTGCTCCCCGCTCTCCATCCTGAAGTGATTGCCATGATCCCGGGTCGCCCAGAAGAGCGGGGGACCCCAAAAACTGTGGCGGGGGGGGAGGCAGGGGGGACAGACCTGCAGGCTGCATACAAATGATCTTGGCGACATCGCCGAGATCACTTATACAAAACCAGCAGCTGTACAGTTCCTGCTTCTCTGGGCAAGCAGGACTAAATGTAGAAAAAACTACCCGCAGCTTATATATAAAGCATAATCTGCAGCTTATATATAAATAATACCTGGCCATAGTACCAGCAGGGATGAGCTCGTCATTAGAAATGTGTTAGTCTGGACCCGATAGGAAGCTGCCAGTGCCAGCCCAATCAGCTGCGGCCAGGGCTTTCCCCAACTCACAGCTGCATGCCTTAATAGACATAATAAGTCAATGTCATTGACTAAATATTTCCGTGTGTTCATATAAGATCAGTGATGTCACCAGCATCCTGCCCCTTTATTTACTTACATGCAGCCCACTTATTTTGAATAGGTTAACACGTTGACTCCGTACCACTATGACTATTTTAACAGTCATGTACCATTTTGCAATGCAGCACACCACAATGCACAGATGGTTCTGATCTGCTGCTCTGTATGGTATCTACACTGCCAGACACAGAATTCGGGTCAGTTAAGGAAAATTAATATAATAGTTTATATGCCTCAGGTGGGCAGCCATGGTGTCCCAGGTTGCTAAGAGCTCTTATCAACCTGTGATGCTCTGTCCGGCCTCCCACCCAGCTCACTGCCATAACAGGTTTCCAGGAGCTGAGCGAGATGCTCTGGCTGACTTGACTGCCTGCCAAGCTTCTGGCAGCCAGTGACATCAGTGAGCTTGAGGGGTCGCCAGATAGAGCTGATAAGCGGCATGGCCCCCAACCCCTTTCACCCCCCCGCCACAGCGTCCTGCCGAGCTTCCAGCAACCAGTGACATCACCCCCAGGTGGCAAAAACGCTAGGCAAGCCCCCACATGTCCTCATTCTACAACCATGCATCCACAGTCTCTGACTACATCAGTACCAATCTCTGTTCTTTAAAGGAGAATTATGAGGCGAGTGATTTTCACTCAGCCTCATAATCTGAGCAGTCCTGTGACAATGAAGCTGTCACAGGTCGGCTCAATAGATCGGGAAGTGAGCGAACACATACCGTCGCTCGCTCACTTCTCCATCTATCCCTGCAGAGAGCCTTGATTGTCACTCACGGCTCCCTGCAGGGATCCCCCCCTCCCCTGTCCGATCCTCCAGCGCTGACTGGCAAAAGAGACAGGGAAGGGGGCGGGCACAGCTGGTTCTGCCTCTGGATAGGCCGAGCCAGCTGTTAATCCCACAGCTGGGTGGATCCAGACAGTATTGTCGGGATCCATCCCGGCTGCGGCATCTCAGTATATATACTGTAGCTTTGGGTCATGGGAGAATGCTAGTTTGTGTTCTCCTGTGATCCTTCAGAGAACTATGGGGAAAAGCACTGACCCCATAGTTCTCCTTTAATCTATGAATATTTGCCGTATCATGTCCACAGTCTCTGACCATATCTGACAGTGTTCTCTAGAATGAATATATGGAATACTGACTGTTATGTGCTGCTCTTTGGTGAGATCAGTGGTATCACTTGATGCTCCATGTAGCTAGTACATTGACTAACACTGCTCTATAAAGACTTACATGTGAACAGCCAAGACGTTTAGAAAATAATGGCTACTTTGAGGATGTTATTCTCTATGGGCAAAGCTGAAACGTATGTCATATTAGAGGATGCTGTGAGTGCTTGTCAGTATGAAAAATGTGCTGCTTCTGGACAGGCCAGACAGCAACTTAGAACTAAGAACTTAGATAAAATGGGGGATCTGTTTATATATGCTCATTTTAAATAATGGGAACTTACGAGTATGTACTGACAGTTGTTATCATGTTAGAGATCAATGATATCTGCTGTTAGTCAAGATCAGGGCTAAGAAACCTCTTAGCTTTAATCAACCAGTGTGCCAGTGAATAATAGCGCACCCTAGACCTCAGTTCAGCCATTTACTTCACCTTAACACCTCAGATCAGTCCGAATTCCTGCACCTTCACACCTCAGATCAGTGCCAAAACTTCCACCTTCACACCCCTGATCATCCCCAATTCCTGCACTTCACACATGGGATCATCCCCAATTCCTGCACTTCACACATGGGATCAGCCCCAATTCCTGCATCTTCACACCTCAGATCAGCCCCAATTCTTGCATCTTCACACCTCAGATCAGCCCCAATTCCTGCATCTTCACACCTCAGATCAGCACCAATTCCTGCATCTTCACACCTCAGAGTGTGAAGGTGCAATTCCTACACTTTCCACAGCCTCAGGTGGGCCTACACTGGTACTGGGAGGAGGGTGGGAACCTAATCATCAGTGACTTCAGGTGAGCCTCTTTGAAACAATATGGAGGTAGGTGGGCTGTAGGGTCAAAGAAGCAGACCAGGCTTTGTAACTGACAGCCTAATGAGTTGTCAGTTACAATATATAGCAGCAGTATTTATAGGGAAGTCCGTGTACTTGCCATGCGGCGATATTCCAGTGCCCCTGAAAATTACATTGTGTCTGGCTATCTCCTACTCTATCCACCTTCAGGTGATCCTTGGAAACTCATCTTTTCAGGGAACCCTAAACAGTGCTCTTATTTTCTCCTTCAGCTCATCCCTTACAGTTAATGCCTTCTGTATCGATCGCCCCTCCCATTTAGATTGTAAGCTCTCACAAGCAGGGCCTTCTAAACCATCCTGTATCAAATTGTATTGTAAATGTACTGCCTCCCTTAAGGCTGGGTTCACACTTGAGCATATTTTTTCAGCTCGTTCTTCGGCTCGTTTTTTTCGTGGTTTTTTTGTATGATTTTTTTTTGCTTTTTTTCTTTATTTTCTCTATTTAAAAAAAAAATGTTTTTTTTTTGTTTCACTTTTAAACTTCCCGCCGGCTCCGCCCCCCTGCGACGCGGCCGCTCGCAAGGGACGGAACCCGAAAGTCGGAAGCCGCCAGAGGACACAGCGGCGATCGCGGACAAGGTAAGACCTGTACGCTGTATTCCTGAGTGTGGCTCGGGGTTACCGCTTTGTTAACCCCGATCCGCACTCGGGAATACCAATGAAAACACGCTGCAAAACGCCCCAAAGAAGCTCCTGTACTACTTTGGGTGTAGGGCGTTTTGCAGCGCATTCCTACGCGCTGTAAAACGCCCAGGTGTGAACCATGCCCATAGGCAATCATTGGTTTTCACATGTTGAGCGTTTTACAGCGCGTATGAATGCGCTGTTAAACGCCCAGGTGTGAACCAGGCCTAACAGTGCTGCACAAACTTTGGGAGCTATATACATTTAGTACAATAATAATAATAGCAATAATAATTGTGTGCTCTTCCTGGCCCATGTGCCTCAGAGTGCCTATCCTTTGGAAGTTCGTAAACAAGTCTCTTTATGGCAGGATCACTAGGTATTATTTTAACGAAGGCTGGAATATTACATTTAAAATTAAAAATTAAATGAAAGCTTTTATGAAATGTTTGTGATTGGACCTACATATATTTAAAAGATCAAATCTGGGAAAAGGTCTACGAATGCCCCCAGCTATATCTCAAACCTTGTCTCAAAGTATCACCGTCCTCTCCGCTCTTCAAAAGACCTTCTGCTTTCCAGCTCCCTCGTCAACTCCTCCCATGCTCGCCTCCAGGACTTCACTAGAGTCTCTCCCATCCTCTGGAATTCTTTACCCCAACCTGTCCGTCTATCTTCCACTCTGACTGCCTTTAGGCGATCCCTTAAGACTCATCTCTTCAGGGATGCCCAGCCCTCCTCAACCTAACCCGCTCAACCATCATGTTCTCAAACAATTCATCCCCACAGAGCTACCTCCTCATGTATCGCTTGCCCCTCCCTTTTAGATTGTAAGCCCTCAGGGGCAGGGCCCTCCTTACCTTCTTGTCTTGAATGGTATTGTGATTGTAATGTCTTCCTTATATTGTAAAGTGCTGTGCAAACTGTTGGTGCTATATAAATCCTGTATAAAAATAATAATACAAATGTAAAGTATTATTGGCTTAATTGCAGGATTGGATACTCTATATAGTTACAAAGCATTAATGTAAAGTGCTGTGCAAACTGTTCTGCCATTTGACACAGTAGACCCATGTCCATGGACTAATTTCTGCATAACCAATGTAGGCCATGTACTTGGGCCTCCATAGATGCGAGGGGTGGTACAGTTTCCCACCTATCATGTTACTCACTGTCAGCAACACATTGTCTTGTATATCGAAAGGCCCTAGACTGGTGCCCTGTAAGCCTGGGTAATCTGGTTGGGACCTAATTGTCCAATTTTATGCATTTTGTTTTACTGTAATAGCAGAGTAGGGCAACAGTTGTTTTACTTTTCTAGTCATTCTATGTGTACTATAGGCAAATGAGCAAACTATCTATTTTAACATCTCTGCACCCAGCCTCAGAGTGTGTTGTATGATGAGTGTTCTTGTTAGTGTAATACTAAGGGACTGTGGTAATGGGTTTTCTTGTATCAGAACTGCGTCTCTTCCAATACAAGTCTGTCAAAGTGCAAAAATCAGCTGGAAGAGAATCAAAGCAAGTTAGAAGGAAGTCAACTGCAGGTCAAATTCACCCGTCAATGAATTCTGAACAATCCCATAAGGATTTCTCATGACACACGTGAGAAACAAAAGTCTGCCGACAGGGCTTGAGGCTCCCCAGTTGACACATTGGACCTCATTCACACAAATGTAAAGAACAAACATTTGTTTGCACTACTGCATTGCAAAGTCAATGAAGGGAATTTATCAACACTGCAGCAGACAACATTTGGAGCAGCTGTGCACGGCAACCAATCAGCTTCTCTCTTTCATTACCAAATCTTAACTGAACGAACTGAAGAGAGAAGCTAATCGGTTGCCATGGATAACTTCTCCAGTTTTGTTAAATTTCCCTTATGTGTGCAGTAGATTGCAAAAACAATCTACTGCACACATAATATTCAGAATTTGTTTTCTTTGATTTGTGTCATCTTTGATCTAACCAGCAGCATTTGGAAGGTCTTGGCAACTTACGTTACGTTAAGATGTTCGGCAAATTTAGTAGTGCCTACTAAACAAGTCAAAAACAGGCCAAAAAAATGTTTAAAGGCCATATGCAATTCACATGTGGTTTAGCATGCATTTCATAAGTGCTAAGCGATCTTAACCTTAGGAAGGTGTGGCAGAAGACAGTTGGCCTAGGGAGACAGGAAGTATACTGTACATCTGCCCTTGCATTTACCTTTAGGTAGCAGAGACAGGTAGCAGGTAGCCTGCATTTTTGGTTGCTGGGCCTCCAGTGTGTCCCTGCACTTTAATAGGAGGAGTAGGCTACCTCCTGGTACACCTGCATGCAATTTATCGACTGCAATAATATGCTCACACTTGGAGGCTCATATAGATAGAGTTAGGACCACACTTTGCAGAGGTGCCTTGGCGTGGCAGTGTGGCTTTGGGGGTGAGACCAGGGAGGGATGTACTGTCAGTTGGGGGTGAGGTGGCCAGGGAGGGGTGTACTGTCATTGGGGGGGGTGGAGACCAGGGAGGGATGTACTGTCACTGGGTGGTGAGCTGGCCAGGGAGGGATGTACTGTCACTGGGGGG
>NW_017306545.1:633986-635292 GCF_000935625.1 Nanorana parkeri
GGGGGGGGGCGAAAAAAAATGTTCTGCCCCGGACGCCCATAACTCTGGTTACGCCACTGCTGTTAGACAGGGTAATTTGTTTTGTTGCAGGCTAGCTGGCAGGTGTGCTGGGGATTTTTTGTGTTTTGTATTGTTGTAAGCCTTCCCATGTGCGCCCTGCTACAAAGGCTGGTTATAGATTCATGCGATTACCATGTTTTTCTAGTTTGACTATTGTGGATGTGGGGACGCACTGGGGTCCCAGTGTGCATTTTTGGTTGCTGGGCCTCCAGTGTGTCCCTGCACCTTATAAGGAGGAGTAGGCTACCTCCAGGCACACCTGCATGCAATTTATCGACTGCATTAATATGCTTACACTTGGAGGCTCGTATAGATAGAGTCAGGACCACACTTTGCAGAGGTGCCTTGGCGCGGCAGTGTGGTTTCTACATATTTTTGGCCAAAAGTTTGTGCAATTAAAACCTCTGATTTATTTTTAACGCATACTGTTGACAGGGTAATTTGTTTTGTTGCAGGCTAGCTGGCAGGTGTGCTGGGGATTTTTTGTGTTTTGTATAGCAGAGACAAAGAGGCAGCTTTTTCTTGCTTTCTTGCATAGTTGTAGGCTTATAGCACACGTTCCCTCATATTCACTATTAATATAGGCTTAATTACACATCATCTGAATATTCTAAGACACGTTAGGTTCTGTAAAACAAGAAAAAAAAGGTAATCCTACAATACGGTGTTAGACTATAAAGAGCCTATTATAAAATCAATACTGTTTTAGAACTTTTTAGGAGTGTGAAATAAGTTTCTAAATATAGTGCCTTAGTGATTTGACTTTTTCAGCCAAGGAAAAATTTTAATTTAGGTCTCCTCCTAACCAACGGCTCGTACTCACTTTTTTTTTGTTCTCTTGCCACTTAGTTTGACGCACTCCCCCTTTCTCACATGACAGCACTTATCAGATGGCGGCGGGGCAGGGGAGGACTGGGGAGGGGGCATGTGACCCCTGAACTAGTACTAATAATATGTGTGGGGATTTTGGCCCATAGTGGGGATACTTCACCATTTTAACCATCAATCAGAGCAAGACCCACAGTGACACATGCTGGGTGTTCTCTAGCCACCTGTGATCACAGTGTATAGGAGAGAAAAGTATTTCAGTACCAGATTTCTCCGTAGCTTTGAGATGTCATATGACTCAATGCAGATAGTTAAAAAGGAAGCTGACGATGGAAGATGTGAAAAGGTGTGTCAAAATAAGCCATGACCTTTAGGAACACCCATCTTTTCCAGTGCCCATCCATGTTTACATCTGAAG
>NW_017306545.1:635317-677636 GCF_000935625.1 Nanorana parkeri
GTGGAGAAAGAGAGAGGGCATTTTAAAATCTATACTAAAAGAAATATGTAGGTCACCACTGCTGACCTCATTCAAAAAAGATATTCGTCTGTTATTCTGATCCAATGGCTTCACTGCATCAAAAATTTCTGACTTATGTAGACTAGATATCCTGAATTCACTGCCTTGGTGCTTGTTACAGGTCGGTGACAGAATTAAAGCTTGTGGCAGAAAGGCAACCATCATTTCACAAGGAGGTCAGTAATAACAACCCATGTATTTTTCACATCAAGTTGTACTTTAATAAAACCAATTTAAAAAAAAAATAGTTTGTGCTGGTAAATACAATTTGCTTTTGTGTATTGCTTAAAAGCTTATTTACCGAGTTAATTTCTGTTTGGTTAGATTGTGACTGACAAAATCAAGCAAACAACATTTCTGCTCTAGTTAGAAAAACATATGTTTCGATTTGAAGAAAACAGGGAACCAGAATGCGTTCTCAGGCAATTGCTGCGGTATTTATACCGTGCTTCATTGTAATAGAAGAGCGCGTGGGTTTAAAATAATAGAACATTGTGTTTACAGAAAAGTTTTCCAATTGCTCATCAATGTTCTGTGTTATATTGAGGCAAATCCTGTATTTTTTTTGTTCATTTGGAACAGAGGACATTAGCTTCTCTCTTATTTGTGACTGTAAGAGCCTCCTACATAGCCGTGCTTCTGCACAGTCATTCTTGTTTACGTATACAGACTCGCCTCCATCAATGATGTCTTTAGAACAGACTGTTTATGGCTCCTATGAAAGATGTTGCAACATCAAGAATGGTCAATGCAAACTAAAAATAGTAGGATTTAATAATGACCATGACTTTTACTTCTACATACATACAAATATGTTAAGCTGCATTTTGTCTTTGAAAATCTGGAAATATTTTGGACCCCTCCTGCAGTTTCTTACATGTTGACTGAAGAGCTGTAGGTAAAAAGATTACATGAGTAGCATGTCGTGTGGACTAATCGCTGGAGCCCCTCTTAATACACTGGCAATGGACTCTGGGCACTAAGAAATATGTATCTAAAGACCAAACTATTTTTAGGTTTGGATAGTGTAGGGCAGGGGTGCCCACAATTTTTTGTGTTAAGATCTACTTTTTGATATGACCGGCTCAGTGGGATCTACCAACGAAAGGCACCGCACCGCACCTCCCGCAACAAAACACTGGTAGGTGTGAGTGCGATGAACGCACTGTACTATTATGAATGGGCCCTTAGTCAGACCTAGCAGCACTCTTATCAGAGAAAAGGTAAACTATAGGACTATTACCTGTAATGGCCAAACTCCTAAAAAAAACTCCTAAAGTTCCTAATCTCAGTGTGTAATAGACATGTGCAGGGCAAAAAAATTAGTTTCAGTCAAAACAAATGAAAACATTTCATTGGTTTCATCAATGGGAACCAATTTTAATGTGGTTTCGGATTTGGAGGTGAGGCAACGAGCCTCCGAATCCCAAACCGCACAAAGAGACTGCAGAACCAGCCACCAGTGCGTTCTGCGCATGCGTGCCGCCATCTTGGAGTATATTTTGGTATATATACCAAGATGGCGGCACCTGAATACCAAGATATACACCAAAATGGCGGTGGGCATGCCCAGAACCCGCCAACGGCCAATATGGCCGCAGTGCTTTCTGATAACAAATTTTTATATGCCCGAATATCATATATATGTATATATATATATGTATGTATATATCGTATTTGGTATATTAGGGCATATAAAAAAAATTTGTTATTTCGGATTCGGACGAACCGCCGACTAAACTGAATTTAGTTTATTTTGCAGGTTCGTCCAAATCCGAATGCACATGTCTATTGTGTAAGTGACGGCACAGTCCTTTCGTTAGGGCATAGTCTGCAGGTGGGGGAATGGTCTAGTCCGTGAGGCCACAGTCCTGTAGTTATTTCACATATCACTAAAGAGCACTGGATATATTGAACTCTAAGAAGGATTATCTATTTTTGAACTTTGTATATACATATACATATTTAAAAGTATACTACTTTGTAGATATGAATGTATTATGAATTTTCTGTATATAGTGTTGGAATGAGAGTTTAACTCTGTAGTGGATAGATTAATGCACTAATTGTGGTTTGCACATTATATATAGTAGTTTATAATGCAAGTTTTAACCCTCATAGTGCAGTGCACTTTTTATATTCACTTGTTAGGGTGTGACACACTTTAAGCACAGCCGCTTATTATGGCTTACAGTGTCAGGAGCTTGGCCGGGACAGACCGCCACCTGCTGGCCACGCCTGAGAACTGCACCAGCAGTAGCTGAGCTCCAAGATAAACGGAGCTCCAAGATAAACTTCTGATCGCGATCTACCAGAATTAGCTTTGCGATCGACAAGTAGATCACGATCGACTTCATGGGCACCCCGGGTGTAGGGAATATTTAGAACTTCTGTCGGGTTTGTCTCTAAGGAAACTATTAGCAACCATACTAATACCAATGGTAACTGATGCCTTTGTATAAATTAATGTAACCACCCTTCCTTAAGCAGGAGTGTCCATTTAAATTTAGAAGTTGTCAGACTGTAGTCAATCTAATTCTGATTGATCTTCTTTCTGAAGTCTCTCCTAAACTCTGGTGATTGTTTGCTACTGCCTGCTGCTGGGGAGTGTCTCTGACCATCCACTAGGAGGTTTATTGCCAGTGTTGCTGGCTGAAAGAGGGTGCATATGTTTGGGAGTGTCATTGAAGGTTAGTCTTCCCCTGGGATTCCTGCCTGGGGAGATATGCTGTGGATTGCCTGATGCTCCTAGGCCTGCTGCCTGAGGAGGGTGACCATGTGCTTAAAATGAGCCCTGGGTTCAAAGCCTGGTATGTGAAAATTGGGGATGGAAATTCCAGAATAAGAGGCCTGATAAAATGGATAGAAGCTTGGCCATTGACTGAAGCATAATTATTTCTCCACAAGGAGTCAGTAGCTGCAACATCCAGTATCTTACAGCCAGGAACTGAATTCACAGACTGCTAGGTCCTCTTAAAGGTTCTTTATCTTTGAAGGCTGTAAGTACTCTGTCCTTTTTTTTGGAATCTGCAAGACCATAGGTGTACTGTGCCCTAACCTGCTCTCCCAAAGTTCTTACAACAATTTACTGCAAGAAAATGATCAGGAGGTAGTCGATTAATTAATCGTCACTGGTGGGTCAGTGAGTGCTTTGAACTGTGTACACTAGACAGGCTAGGATAGCCTAACTCATCAAGTGGTTTCCTAAAGGGTAGTGCTACACTAGGAAGGAGAATAAATTCAGAAAGGTTTAACAGTCAACCATAGCACCAACCATATAAAATATACTCTTTATTAATAAATAATAGTGATTATTATAGCCAATAAGGCACATGTAACATCTCTTTATCGTCCATTAAGGGATTCAGGAATTCTATTACAGTTTGGGTTATACTGCCGCCTACAGCAGGTTGGGACACTGCTAAACAGAAAAAGCTATAAACCAGGCCCCATATAATCCCATCCTCTACCTAGCATGCCTTAGTTGTTTTGCTAGTATGCTAGCAGGTTGGACATCTTTTCTTCAGCTATGCTAAAAAAGGTCTAACTAATCATTTTGCTAGCCTTCTAACTTCAGCGACTTCAATCATGATATTTTTTGCTACTACTTTTTCCTTACCGACTTTGATCACTGCTACGCTGCCACTTGAGCTGGTCTTTACATGAGCTATCAGTGGTTGTTGCCCACCTCTTATTTGCACTTATATTGGACATCCGAACTATAACAGAAATCCTGTGTCACTCAATGTATGATAAAGGAAATAAGATTTTTGTACATATATCATAAAACCTTTTTTTTTATACTTAATTGATTGTGAGCTTGACTGAGAACTTCTTTCTCTTTACCAGTGTTCCAAACTCATATAGGCAGCAGTATAATGCCTCTTTCCTTCAATGGAATTCAAGAAAAAGATTTTATGGTAAGTTCAAAAATCCTATTATTAAAATTACTGCCAGCCCCTGCTCAAATAATACTGTATAAGTCTAAAGGTCACCTCTTAGTTTTATCTAGATAAATATAGGGTATTACAACAACCACAAATGGCGAACGGGGTTCTTCACACAAGGGGCGATCAGTTAGGGTCTGAAACTCACTGCCACAGGCGGTGATTTCAGCAAAGAATGTGGAATTGTTCAAGAAACTCTTGGACGATTTATTAAGGGACCGTAATATACAGGGGTACAGGTACTCCTAGAACGAGATCCTAATAGGTTGGACTTGATGGACTAATGTCTTTATTCAACCTCAAATACTATGTAACTATGTAACAAATATTGTACTTCACAGAAGTAAAGTTTATGTATATTGTATGTATATCAACTGTATATTTCACAAAGTCCCACAAAGGAAACATATGGTCACTGGATTTTACATCTAGATATGTACCGTTTGTCATCCACATTAATATGAGTAAATCTCGTTATCAAAAAATTATTCACATATTTGTCTAAATGGATCCTTAATGGTGGATAAAAAAACATGTGTCAATCAATATCCAGCAGTAAACTCTAAAATCTGTAAGATGCCAGTACAATAATGTTGCATGCACAGTATATACAGTATATATAGAGACTTTTATCTCATACATTCAGCAGTGTTGCATATGGAATTTTTTTCATAGGTTTATACAAGGGTACAATATCACCACTATCTCGATTACTAGTCTCAACGTTCCACAGTGTACAGACAAGGAGGTATCAGAGGCGATGAAAGTGTTTTAATGAGTATGACACACTGGGCAATCCCGACAGGAAAACACGCTGCAAGATAAACAGGTGGGACAACTAGCAGGCAAACCACATGGTAGGCACAAGCAGGCAAACCACATGGTGGGCACAAGCAGGCCACATCACATGGTGGGGCATTAGAAGCATGTCTCTGACACAAGTAGCCATAATGCCATCATCAGAAGGGCATCTGTTATCAACAACCTACAATAGTTCTTAGCAACAGCACATCTTTTAGTTATATTTCACAGCAGGTTTGTTTGTGAAGTAAGGGGCCTTTCACACCAGCGGCCACGCTCTGGGGTACATTGTGTAGGAGTGATGCAATGCGTTGTAACAATGTTTTTCTTTTTTTAAAATTTTCAACAAAATGACATTTTAATCAACTCTATGCACCATGGCGCATTGTGATGCTTTTCAGCAAGACGCAACAGGTTGCATAAAAATGCAACCTGTCCTACTTTTTTTTTTTTTTTGTGCCAACACAGCATGTTGGTGTGAACTGAAACAACAGGACATAAGGCAAATTGCCTTGTCTATGTGCTGGGACAGGGTGGGGCAATGCTGCCCAACAGGACAGGTATGGTTGAGCCAATGTATCTTTATTGTTTTTGCAATTAGAGACCATCTATAAGTGTAGAACAATTGGATTTTCTATATTCTCCACAGACAAGGATTAATTTAAACATACAGTATATGTGAATGTTTTTTAAAATCATTAATATGGATGACAAACCCAGCCATATATTTACATATTTCAATGAGGTGGAGAGACATATAGGGGTTGATTTACTAACCTTATAAACACGCCACAAACAAGTATACACATCTGTTGTGTGTTCCCTCCCAGCATGATCTATTGGTGGAATCTAGACACCTTTGTAGTGAGTACACACCCAGCAGGTGTGTTGTGCAAAGCCCTGCATGAATTGCTAGGTGATGTTGGGTAAATTAGCTCTACATTGTGTTGCTTGCGTTGATGAATGCAGAAATGTAAATGCATGAGCTAACCATTTTTGTCTAAACTGTGAAGCAGCATTATATATGCATCATGTGCATGATTTTTCCATATATGGCATTAGTGGAAATATGCTTTTAGAGACTTTTTGGTTGATAAATACGTTTTGCTGTGTAAAAGTCACACGCATTGTCGCTGGGCTTGAAAGTGAGGGAATATTTAACATTCTGAGTTGTCACTGTAACAGGAATGGTGACATCTGTTCTGGTGACAGCTGCCTAATAAGGGATTTCCCTCAGTAGTTGCTAGTACTTCCACGTATGGAGAAGCATGTATGAATCATTGTCACAGGGAAGTCCATAATCCTGAGTGAGCTAGAACTATGTTAAGTCGTAGTTTACACAGCAGTGTGCTTTTGCTTTTTGTGGCTGAACAGAGCAGGGGGGAGGTTGGTATGAGTATCCATTGAGCTCCGCATTTAATCTGTTGCTTTGCCCTGCATGTGTTTAAATACACTTTTTTAAATAATTAATATTTCAATACTCCTCTCTTTTCAAACACACCTAAAATGTAAAAAAATAATCCAAGGACCTCATATCATGTCTCTTCTTCTGGGATTGAAACAGAGAGATCAAAGCTATCTCAAGTCTTCATTGTACAGTGTTTTATGTACAGAATTATTTCATTTTGCAGGGCCTATTTTTAAATGTTTATTTTACCTCTTCTTTTTTTTCTTTTTTGTTCCATTTCACAGATACAGCTATTTATATGAAATAGATTGAGGATAAGGCTCAACATTAACATTTATCAGGCTGACACTTCCAGACGCTATAATTTTTTGGCTGTTTTCCTTGTACCATATTGACATTTGGCACAGTTTTAAAGTGCGAAAATGTTAAGAAAAAAAATGAGGATTAGAATACTATAATGCTAGAATAAAACAGTGTTGTATAAATTCTGTGTTTTGTTAGCTTAGTTTTTTAAAACAAATTCCAAACTTTTTTTTAAAACTATTTTCTCATTTCCTAACGAGCCACTTCACTATTTTCCAATTTCATCAGCCAGTAGATTACAACCTGCCAAAAAAATGTTTTCTATCTATCCAGTTCTGCGACTTAGACAGCTCTGCCCACAGCACATTACCTGTCTAGCAGCAGAAGGGACCTGATCTTTCTCAATTTGACTTTCACTTACAGGTCCCCTCCCCCCGCCTCAGAGGTGTGTTGATTTATTTATAAAGTAGTTGTGATTCAAAAAGTGGAATGTTAAAGAAAAGTACTGGGAGAGTAAAATATACTATTCCGAAGTTTTAGAGCCAGCGAAGGACACAGCAGCTGTCACATGCTAGCTCTATTTACCTAGAGATCATGTGGCCACTAATCGCTCAGCTTCTCTATGCAGAGAATGGCGACTGTCAGTTACCACTCCCTGCAGTGATTCCACCCTCCCCTTTCCCTCCCTCCAGTGCTCATTGGAGAGACACATCTGGCTTTGGCTCTATAGAGGCAGAACCAGCTGTCAATCAGGCAGCTGGGTGAATCCTGGCAATATTGCTGGGATCCCTCCCATTTGCAGGACGACTCTACGCTGTCAGCATATAGGGGCCAGTAGTCTGCTATATGATGACTTTGGGTCACAGGAGTACATCCACACACGACCTGATATTTGCAAGCTATGTGATCAAACGGACCAAAGATTGCTGGTGACAGTCAAGCCAATTTTGATCATAGGTGCTCTTGCACACATTTTCCAGCTACAAAATTTCCACTGAAAAGGGAGCAAGCCTTTTACCTTGATTTAAACTCATTATGACATCAGCAGGCGAAGTAGATGTCCGGCTCCCAACAATGCAGAAATATTGGCCGGCTAAAGCAGTTCGCTTACCATTTACTTTTCCTTGCAAGAAATTCGCCCATGTATGACCACCCTAGATGAGATCTTGACACAGTTTGCAATGTATACTTTTCAAGAATGCAACATGTCCTAAAATGCCACATTAGTAGATTTTTATTGAAAACTGTGAAATACATGAAAATCAAAATGACTATAGTATAATGGCAGCCTATTTACCATAATGCTGCATTCAAAATAATTAAAGTGACTTCTCTAATGTTTAATAGTATTACCTCTGAGCTATTTCATATTCTAATTCGGTGTCACATCTCCATATTGGGATATCACCATTATACAGTTCTTTGCTCATTTAAATTTCATAATGACATTTCAAAATAATGGTTTTGCTTTGCAACACTTAAGATAAACTGTTTTTAGAAAAGCACATGGAAACATTTGTCATCATTTAAGCTATTTTCTACTACTTTGACATATCTGTCCACATTTATTAGAAGAATGTCATCTGCATATAGATAGACTTTTGTGAAGGTGCAGATATTTGGAAGGTCATTAATACAATGCATGATAAGAAGGAATGGGCCCCAGGGCAAATCTTCCAGAACACTTATTTTAATTGTCCTTGTATTTAAAACAGATCAATTTACATAGCTCCTTTTCAATCAATTTGTTCTATATGAATTTTGACTTTCTGTTTTTTTGCTATTTTTTTCCTAAGTGCTCTGTGGCATGAGGTATCTTAGATATATAGACAAAGGAACAGATGAATATGCAATGCATGTCACTTGATATTATGCTGGGGAAGGTCGACAGAAACAAATTAACAGCAAATATGTGTGTGTGTGTGTGTCTGTGGGTAACAAAAGAGAGCGTATAGATAATCTATATGCACATTCAAGTATAAGTGTATCCATGAACCAACAGCAAACAGAAATCTATACATCATCCAGATTTATTATCCTTATCGTTATATACAGTAGTTTTTCTATGTTTCTTTAGTGATACTAAAATGCTAGATGCTTTCCTGCTAGGCCCCATTCACATCACTTCAGTGCGTTTTTCACATGGTACTATGCGATTTACCAGTGCAGCGAAAAACAGTAGAGCATGCACTACTTTACTTTTTTCCACCGCATTGCACAGTGTAGCGGTACCGCACATTGCACTACGGTGGAGCGCATTGTGGCCGGGAGGTGCGTTGGAGTGCCATTCACATGAATGGCAACGCAAAGCACCTGCCGTACTCTAACGCACGGTAGGTGCATTGCAAGGTAACATCCGTTAAAAATCATGGTATCATGTGAAAAATGCACTGCAGTGGTGTGAACAGGCCCTTAAAGTAAAGTAAAACATTTTTTTTTATGAGTATACAATCTTTTATTGCATTATTTAACTGATAATAATTCTAGATTAGACTTTACATTTTTCTTTGCTTGCTATTCCATATCTTCACAAAACTTGCAGCACAATTTCTTGCTATCTGGGATACGGTGTATTTACATGTACGTTTTTGAAATTTAATACCAGTGTACCTTGAGATTTTTTTATACTTTTAAAGGGTGCCATGACTGAAAAAAATGTGAGAAACACTGGTCTAGACTATGGGAGCATGGATATTTCCAGTGGGTTTGGGGAATATTGTTCTGCAAAAAAAGAAAAGAGATCATATTTAAAATTGACTTAGACATCCTTCCCATAGAAGTCTAACACACAACGTCACACATGTATGTGGATTCAGGAATTGACAAGCTATTCCTGTCCCATTGGTAGGACCTTGTGGGCCCATAATAGGTACATGTACTGTGCACTTGGAATGTGTATAGGAGTGTATTATAGATAACTATTAGCAGACATAAATTGGAGGTTTGATTTTCAGCAAGTTTGGTGGATCCAGTGCAAATTACCTTTTAGCAGAAAGACCTTGTAATGTCTTCCAGAAAATGCAAAAAAATAGTGGTGCTCACTGCCAGAATATACTAAGAACTAAAATATCAGTTTTGGGGGGAATGACACATTTAAATAGCAGCCTAATATTAGCCTTTCTCAAAAGATAGGCACAAACCAAGTGTTACCTACAATGTTTAGAAGGTTTTAAATCTGTGGATCAATCAGGACACCTGAATTTATGTCAGCATATTAAAGTACAAACCCAGGGAATTCAATGCACAATGTGTTTAAACCAGCTTCTACTATTCAGCATATACTATTCAATTTCTTGCTTGCAAAGAGTATCACTTTGTTCAGAGATTCACAGGTGTCATACAGTATATCCACAATTTGGCGGCCAGCCCAGTTAGTTCAGATATTCACGTGACATTGATAGAGACACTTGCATACTGACATGTATCTCTGGTTAATTGATATTTTGTAATCCACGAAGTGGACACAAATGAAATCTCCAGTCGATTGTTGCTTCAGGATTCAGGAGGATATAACCCCTGTATAATGAGCCAACAATGATGCAAATGTACTTTATGGTGTAACAGTGGACAAAACAACTCCAAGTTTGAGTGAATATGAAATGACCCATCTGTTGGGCTCAACAAGTCATACACTGCACTAGCCATATCTGCAACCATCACAATGTGAACAAGCCTTGTCATAATACACACACACAAATGACTAGTTATAACCCTCTTTATTCTATCCAAAACTAAAGTTTAAAAAAATTTGGCTTCATTTCTGCCTTAAGAAAACTGTATATATTGAGCCATGATGCCAAACTGAATAATATATTAAGGGTTTACACACATTTTATTAAAGAGCTAAAAGTGGAAGGGTATTCTTTATATATGCCCATGAAAATGCACTATAGTTAGAGGCATTAAACTATAAATGAGAATTCATGAGAGAGAGTCCTGTAAAGCTGGAAATCTTTTAAATGCATGTCAATGTAAGAGGGGATTCTACACAGACCACCAATGTAAGAGGGGATTCTACACAAACCACCAATGTAAGGGGGATTCTACACTGATCACCAATGTAAGTGGGGATTCTACACTGACCACCTATGTCAGGAGGGGATTTTACACTGACTACCAATGTAAGGGGGATTTTACACTGACCACCAATGTAAGAAAGGATTCTACACTGACCACTAATGTAAGGGGGATTCTACACTGATCATAAATGAAAGGGTGATTCTACACTGACCACCAATGTAAGGAGGGATTCTACATTGACCACCAAGGTAAGAGAAGTTTTACACTGACCACTAATGTGAAGGGCATTCTACACTGACCACCAATGTAAAGGGTGATTCTACACTGACTACCAATGTAAAGGGGCAGTGGCATAACTAGTGACCTCAGTGCCCCGATGCAAAAATCCATAAAGGCCCCCCCAGAAAAAAAAAAAACTCTTCTCTTTCATGTCCCCAGCTCCCCATTATCTCCCGTTCATGTCCCCAGCCTTCCACTCCCGGACCCCATGTCCCCTTCATACTTTCAGCTCCCTGTCTCCCCCTTTGTGTCCGCAGCAGCTCTATTCGGCACTGGGCAGCGTTCTGTGTGATGAGGGGGCGAGGATTACACCGCTCCCACTCATTGGCTGCTGCTCGGCTGGATGATAGGGTCCCGGGACTGACATTAGCAGTTACCGGGATAATAAATATCCTGGTAATCAGCGGTTACCTGGGGCCCCTTCCTCCTGTCCTGGGCCCCCTCCAAGTGGCGGAACTCCAGGGCCCGGTCGCGGCCACGACCTCTGCGACCCTGGTAGTTCCGCCACTGTAAAGGGCATTCTACACTCACCACCAAGGTGAGGGTGATTCTACACTGACCACTAATGTGAAGGGCATTCTACACTAACCATCAATGTAAGGAGGGATTCAACAATGACCACGAATGTAAGGGGGGGATTCTACACTGACAACCAATGTAAAGGTGGATTTTACAATGACCACCAATGTAAGGGGGAACACTACACTGATCACCAGTCTAAGAAGGGATTCTACACTGATCACCAATGTAAGGGGGATTTTACACTGACCACCAATGTAAGATAGGATTCTACACTTACCACTAATGTAAGGGGGATTCTAAACTGACCACCAATGTAAGGAGGGATTCGTCATTGACCACAAACGTAAGGAGGGATTCTACACTGACCACCAAGGTAAGAGGATTGAACACTGACCACCAATGTAGGGGAAGCATTTACACTAGCCGCCAATGTAATGGGGACACAGGCTGGGGGGGCAGGGGATTTTTGGTAAAGTTAATTTTGGCCAATTTATACATAATTTTTGTTTTCTGTTAAAATAGTATTGGCTTATGTGATTTGTTAAGGGGTACATAATATGGTGTGGAATGCAAAGAACCAGTCCAAAAAAATAGCATTTGGCACAATTAGGATAGGTTTTTAGCATGCAGCCTTGGTTAACACATAAATTATAATGTTTCTGAGTGTTTATGGTTGCCTAATTGTTCAATCAGTTTTAAAATGCAATGGGGTGCCTGATGAGCCATTTCAGAATGGGCAGATTTAACAATGGAGTATGGGCATTAACACTACACATACATACCTGTTGTAGAACACTTATACATGGCAGTCTACCTGCATAGTCCAGTTCCCTGTAAAATATTGCTACATTAATTGCTACTAGATTTAATTTGGTTTGGCTAGAGTATGGCAGCTTCTTTAAGTGAGCTAATATCTCCCCGATGGGGTCACAGTCTACAGTAAAAACTTTTGATTTTCTAAGTTTTGTATATGTGTATTTTTTCTTTTTTTCCAGGTGTCTGTGGTGAATGGAAGATCCATTTTACAGAAACCCAGATCAAGTATTTTGACAAAATACAATGACAAAATGGAAAAGTGCAAGGTGAAATGTCCATGGGGTGGGAAATAACATTCGTCTTGGACAGAGATCAGTCCAGCAAGGGGCTGCCAAGATGATCAGTTACAACCTAGTCCTATCATCTAAAGTGACATTATTTAAAGAATGGATAACAGCAGCTCTTTCAATGTAAGAGTAAATATATAATGTACAGTACCTGTGTATAGCTGTACAATACTAAACTTTTTTTTTTTTTTTTTTTAAATGCTGTCCTTATTTTTATTTGGTTACTGTGATCCAATGATATTATCACCAATAGTAGTTCTAATTTTTAGTGTAATTGTCCTGATAGTTGGGTTCCCGACATATTGAGGTTGTATACATCCCAACTGATCCACATTGAATGTTCTTGCTAATGGCACCAATTAATGGGGCCCTGTGTACCCTACAATTTCCACACCAAATCCTAATGCTGCAGTCTGTAGATGGAATGTAAAGAAGATGTTTTTGTTTTTTTTAGAAAAAGGTGGATATGTATGTTGGTGAAGCTCTGGATCTGGATTTTGGTAAATATTAAGGTAATATTAATATTTAGTATTCAGATTTCACTTAGGAGGCTGCTCTCTAGGAGATGACCCTATTTGAAATCTCATGGCTGAGAAAAATACAACCATCCCCATAATGGAACAGCTGGAGGCAGGTACCTTAACTAGTAAGCCTTGTTCTGCTACTTTCATCCTTTTAGATAACATATGGACAACTTTAAAGAACTTGATGCAATGCCAAGGTTTTACTACTTATACCCAGGGCTGCCATTAAAAATCATGAAACCCCATACAGCCTACATGGCTAGGCCCCCCATAAGCTGCCAATGGCATGCTGGTACTTGTGGTCCCCCCTGTGACGAACTAGGAGCGCAGAGAGAATACACAGAGGCAAATCACACGGAACCCGGCGTGCAGCGTGTTTATTGGGGAATTCAGGTGTACAAAGCAAGGTACAAAGGCCGGGGTTAGGTCCTGGTGGGTTGCAAGCCACGGGGAGGGTCCACCCAGAAGGTAGGCAACGGGCCAAGGAAGGAATAGATCCAGAGTCACAATGCTAGTAGTCCAGGGGTCAGAGGTGCAGCAAGAGGTAATCCAACCGGTAACAAGGCACCATGTGAGTACATCCAGTACGGGTAAAACAACAGATCCCAGCAGTCCTCACAGCAGCAGTGGAGCAGAACAGGAAGGGTTAAGTCCGTATCCTTTTGAATCCACAGACAGAGACCGGCCTCAGCGCAGCCTCTAGTCAACCATTCAGCGAGGAAGAGAGCATGCAGCCTTCCCACCAACACTTACAAAGGTCCCGGGAGGAGCCAGCAGAAGAGGGGAGGGGAGGGGGAGTACACAGGCTGTTGCTGAGCAACTAACCACCCCCTCCTTCATGTGTCCTTTGTTCTGGAAGTGACTTGGACTCTGGACTTAGTAACGTACTGGACTCAGAACTTAGTAACCCACTGGACCCAGGACTTAGTAACGCACTGGACTCTAGACTTAGTTACGCACTGGACTCAGGACTTAGTAATGCACTGGGCTCACAACTTAGTAACGCACTGGATTCTAGACTTAGTAACGCACTGGACTCTGGACTTAGTAACGCACTAGACACTGGACTTAGTAACGCACTGGGCTCAGGACTTAGTAACACACTGGACTCAGGACTTAGTAATGCTCTTGACTCTGGACTTAGTAGCGCACTGGACTCAGGACCCACCCGAGGCCCACAGAGCCCACCTGGGATCCTGCAGCACTCATCTGAGACCCCACACAGTCCACCTGAGAGTGATCCTGCAGAGCACGCCATAGATCCTGCACAGCCCATCTGAGACTCTCTATAGTGGGCTCTGCCCGGTCTCAGGTGGGCTTGTGGGGGTCCCTTTCCCCGCATAGCCAGCTCACCCTCCCACGCCACTGCTGGAGCCCGGCCTCTCCTGCCACAGGATCGATGCTACTGGGCCTCCTCTGCCTCCTTCACTCAGCTCACCACCTCAACCTCCTTACCATGCAGAGCTTGCTGGGAATATCATTTGGGCCCTATATCAAGTGAGCAATGGCATACTGCCCTGTCATTACTTGTACTCATAGAGTATGTAAGACTCCTAACCATCTATTTTTGTGGGGCTGAGAGATACCCCCAACTGCCCGAAGTCTGCCCATAACCCAGGGATTCTTATTCATATGCTATGATTATTTATCATAACTTATTTATTAATGACATCGGGGAGGGTGTTAACAGCGATATTTCCGTGTTTGCGGATGACACCAAAATAGGGAGGGTAATAGACACGGACTTAGACACTATAACATTACAGGAGGACCTGGATAAAATAGGGGAGTGGGCATTAATGTGGCAGATGAGGTTTAATGTCGATAAATGCAAAGTAATGCACTTTGGAATTAAAAATAAACAAATGGGTTATACAATTATGGGTATGCCGCTGGGGAAGTCAGAAATGGAGAAGGATTTGGGGGTCATTGTAGACCACAAACTGAAAGGTAGTTTGCAGTGCCAGGCTGCTGTAAACAAAGCTAGCAGGGTCTTGTCCTGTATTAAAAAGGGGATGTATTGCAGGGACAAGTCTATAATTTTGCCACTTTATAGATCATTGGTTCGACCTCATCTGGAGTACGCGGTCCAGTTCTGGTCACCAGTACTAAGAAAAGATGTCCTTGAGTTGGAAAAAGTCCAGCGAAGGGCAACCAAACTAATTAGGGGTATGGAGGACCAGAGCTACGAGACGAGGCTACTAAATTTAAACATGTTCACATTAGAGGTGAGGAGATTAAGGGGGGATATGATTTCCATGTACAAAATGTTTAATGGTGGTAGCAACATTAGCGATAAACTGTTTAAAATTAACTCCGTTACAAAAACTAGAGGCCATCACCTAAAATTGGTGGAAAAAAAATTCCAGCACAAGGGGCGAAAGGGGTTCTTCACAGTAAGATCAGTTAGGGTCTGGAACTCACTGCCACAAGCGGTGATTTCAGCAAATAATGTGGAATTGTTCAAGAAACTTTTGGACGATTTCTTAAGGGACCGTAATATACAGGGGTACGGGTACTCCTAGAATGAGATCCTAATAGGTTGGACTTGATGGACTAATGTCTTTATTCAACCTCAAATACTATGTAACTATGTAACTATGATGCTGCCCTAAACTAGAAAATTTTAGCCATGGTGTTAAAAAGTAAAAATTACTCTTTATCCAAAAATCTGATCGATGGGCATCCTTGGTGAGGAACAATACCAACCTGATGTTCTAACATCAGGTTGTTTGTTTTTTTTGATGATTGATAGCACAAACATGGCTATTCCCACATTCACTGAATTAGGGTTTTGGAAGAATTAGATTAATACCATCTTACCCAGGGAGAAGGTAATATATCAGAGCAGGAGCTGACCTCAAAAAAATGTTTAACTTTGGCATAGCTGGTTGACACAGTGGTGGACACATCACCCCTGCCATGACAATTTTCATGGTGATATTATAGGGCTTGCTCATGTACAGTATATATTTATGTAAACCATTTATTCACCTGACCCCATATTGTCATCTTCCTACTTTGTGGTGGTAAACCTAAACAGCTGAATCACCACTACTTTTCCAAAACCTTCTCTTTGACTGATATCTTTCAATCATACACCAGTCGTATTGTTTTGTAATTGCCAAATAGCATCTGTTGTATTTTGTTTGTTATCACGCATTCCCAAGAGTCACATACTTGCCATCCTTTACTGTAATCCCATAACTCTTCCTGTTTCTGTGTAGACATGAATGTTCTTTAAAATGTTATGGTCTTATTCCTTACCTCTGGGGATAGGTGTATGGAGACTGTCTGTTTGTATGTTTCTGTGGTTCTGTGTGTTTGCTTTATAAATCCTATAAGTACCTGATGAAAAAGGAGGTTGCTCTCTAAAATCTGATGGCTCCAAAATGCAGGTCCTTGGAATAACAGTACTGTAGTATGTTTGGTAGAATGAAGAGAGTGCCAAATGCATGGTTGACAATAATCTTAAATTTTTATTAATCAGGAGAGTAAAAACAATAGCCATGTTTTAAGACGTTTACCATTTTCCCACTCTCCCTTCATCAAGGCTTGTTCAGGTGAAGGTTGGGAGAAAGCGGGATTGAGAACTGGTATCCTGGAGCAGATTTCCCTAGCATGGATTAAAGCTGAAGTTTTTCATTAGGGATGCACCGATACTGATACTGGGAATCATACACTTAGTGACGAGGGAGCATGGACCTGGACGGCATGTGATGATGCACCACCTGGCTTCCTGATTGGTCGGGAAGCTAGATAATCAGGAACCCGGCTAGCCAATCAGGAATCCGAGCAGCAGGTCATTACCCACCCCCCGACTTCCTTAATGGGACCTCCGGTATCGTGAGTACCGAAAAAAAATATCAGTACTTGTACTCGACAGCGAAAAAACTGTATGGGTGCATCCCTATTTTTCATTAAATGTTTTTCCCTATGCAGCACTTGAAACATAACTTACCTCTAAAGAAGTGTGTCCCATGTCCTGCTGGCTGCTGCCTAGTGTACAAATCTTCCTTCCACTAATGCTGGAAACTCCCCCACAGTGGTGATCTGCTGATGCAGCAGGAGTTAAGAGCTGCTGCAATTTACAATACTCATAGGGGTCTATTCACAAAGCTGCCGAAGGATCTGGCCGTAGCTTCGGCCGATCCTTCGGCTAGCTTCGGCACCAGGACCCCTTCGGTTCAGGAGAACCGAGGGGGTGCTGTACGGGCTATTCACAATAGCCCGTACAGCTCCCGATCACGGCCGAGCGGCTCAGTCGAGCGCTGAGCCGTGCTGAAAGACGAAGCTGGCCGAGCGGCCGGCCATTAAGTGAATAGCCGAACGGTGTTCGGCTCACTTCACTTCTGATCGTACTTTATACAAAATAAACATTACATTAGCATACATAAAAAAAACAAAAACAGATTTTAAATGCAAATGATTCTATATAAACAGTGCAGCGCAAAAAAATACAATGGTGTATCTATAGAATAGTTATTCTAAATACCATCTAATATTTTAAACAAATATTTGGGCTTGTTCACACCATGTCTGGATCATGTCCAGGCCAGAACAGTTTGTTCCCGAACCAAAAAAGCATTCCAATGCTTTTTGGTATTTCTGGGCTCTGTTTACACCAGTACAGTTTGTTCCGGACCAGACAACAAAAAAAAAACTGCTTGCCTGGAATGCACTGGAACGCATGGAAACATATCAAAAATGCAAAAGCATGCAAATCCACTGGAAACAACTGGGCCGCACCTGAAAGCCCATTTTAAGTTAAAAAAAAAAAAAGAAAAGAAAGGAGAATAAATGCTCTGGAACACGTCAAAATCTCTGTTTAACTCACGGTAAAATTGCTGTAAAATCGCAGTAATAACACAGAAAAAACGCAATGCACCACGTTCCAGATCTGCTCCAGATCTGGTCCGGAAAATGGGGCGAACCTGTCCTAAATATGTTCAATGCCGGAATATATTAACAAATGAATATCACAATATCAAACGTGTGCTATGCAAACTGTGCAAAAAATATCAATAGTGCAAAATACTCAAATATTCTATTGCAGTTAATATATCATAGAACTGACTTTATAGCGTCTCACATGAAAAACTTCATCCGTTCTCGTGTTTTTTATTTCCAGTTAAAATAGTCCACCGCTCTTTTTCCCACAGTGTCTGTTTATCAACAAATTCTTCCGAACAACTATGTTAAGCTGGCCATACACCTTACAATTATCGTTCCATTTTTATTGTCCCGTCATCGAACCAAATGTTCAGTTTCTGCTTGAATACCCCATCATGCACAGACCAATGTAGTTTTCATTAGCAATACTAACTGTCCTAATTTCATCGATCGACAGAACTGATTTTTATTTGCGCATGTGCAATGTTAATGTTGCGATTTATGTTGTACGAAAACGCCACAAATCCATTGATTTTCGTTTGTTTTGACGAACGTTTTAAAGTCTGCCCGTTCAACAAAATTCGGCCACTTGTACAGTAATTGCGCGATCCTGCGCTTACCATCAACTGTCCGATTATCAATAGAAAATGCGATCGCTTTCGTTTTTTGTAAATAATTGCAAGGTGTATTGGCACCTTTAGCTTGACGGTTGTATTCAATCCAACTCTGCGCACTATACCCTTAACTGAAAGCTGCTCACCTTTCAAGATGGACCTTATTTAATTAAAAGGTCAAAACACGCTCTATCTTTAAAACCTCTTGACAGCATCCATGGATATGCTTTCCTCCTTCCGCCAATGCATGTGATTAGAACACAGCCCCCGTCCTTCTCGATGGGACTACGCAGCCGTACGCTCACCCGCCATGCATGTCCGGGAGCTGCTCGGTACGGCCCTTCACGCAGCACAGAGCTGTACGTGTGGGCCAATTACAGTGTGAATGAGGCCTAAAAGAAAGGCGCCAGCTGTAATTTTTAAGGAGCATTGGCGACCTGGCTCCTGGGATTTTTCCAGTGCTGGCCTAAGCAAAACTTGATATATTTAATCTTAGATTATGGTAGTGATACAAGCTTACTTTTAAAGTGTCTTCCATTGTGTGACAACCCCTTTTAAAGTCTTCTTCATTACAATGTCTACTTTAGAACAAATGTCAACCTAGCTACCCAGCCCCTGCAGTGACATGACAACAAATGCCTTTCTCTAAAATTGCTTAGCACCTTTTGTGACAGAATAAGATTGCCTCAACATTCTTCTTTAATTTTCACTGCTTGACACATCATGTAAATGCTGTGTCACACCTGGTTATGTCAGCATACCGAGGCTCCTTCTCCTTCTTTATGTTAATTCTTCTCTAGTTAAACTTCTGTTTACACTTCCAATTAAGATTCGGCAACCGGAGGTTACCATGGTTACAGCTCAATTCTGCAGCAGATAGTTTTAATTAGACTGGCACTAAGGTGAGCACAAAGCATTTGACCTGCAGTTTGAAGCTTTCAATAAGTCTAAAATCCAAAAGATCAGATGTGTAGCAGAAAGACAAGATGCAGATTAAAAAGTTATTAAAATTGTTTATTTTTATTGGCTCAGTCTACCCAAAAACGTGTCTTATCTTAAGGATGGATGCTTCTGAGCAGAATCTCTTGCTGGCTTCTTTTTTTCTTTTTCCCAAACTTTACTTATTATAACATGCAATCTACTGTTGGTGGATACAATAGTAGATGCGCAATGTAAAAGTCGATAACACTGACAAGCACCGCTTTATACAACACACTCAATAAACAATTGCCACCCCAAAGCAGCACAGAGTATGTATCTTCATATTATTCTGCATTGCTGTATAATGTATTCCTGGGATTTGTAATCCTCTCTAGCTGGTGGTATTCTGCATTGCGGTATAATGTATTGCTGGGATTTTTAGTCATCTATAGCTGGTGGTATTCTGCATTGCGGTATAATGTATTGCTGGGATTTTTAGTCCTCTATAGCAAGTGCCATTTGGCATTGGTGTATAATGTATCGCTGGGATTTGGTGTCCTCTCTAGCTGATGTTATTATTCTGCATTGCTGTATAATGTATCACTGGGATTTGTATAGCTGATTGCATTATTCTGCATTGCTGTGAAATGTTGTATTGCTGGGATTTGATGTCCTTGCTAGCTGATGGTATTATTCTGCATTGCTGTGTAATATATTTCTGGGATTTGTAGTCCTCTCTACCTGGTGGTATTCTGCATTGCTGTATAGTGTATTGCTGAGATTTGTAGTCACTCTACTGTCAGTGGCAGAGCTACCAAAGGCGCAGTATTTGCAGCTGGGACCAGGCCCTGGCGCTCCATCAATGTCCTAAAATAATTAGCCTGTATTGTTTTAGAAAAACTGTCACATGGCACACAAAAAAAGGTATTGGTAATTGGTATCAGCAAGTACTTGAGGAAAACTATCGGTACTCAGTGTGAAAAAATTATATTGGTGAATCACTAGAATATAGATCAGGGAGGAAGGAAAACCAAGAGTATTGTCATCCCAACTCACACCACCCAAATTCCCTATACAGAGACCACCCTACCTCTTGCTGGCTTCTTGTATCACTTAGGTACTCTGCTAATGAGATCTCAAGTTGTCAGATATGCCAAAGTATCAATACTCTAGCTCCATCCTCTCCAATGTAATGGCCGTGAATTGTAATACCGTATCTCTGAATAGTAGCTGAGCCAGCCAAAGTGTTCCGCTCAGCTCCTGGCAACTAGTGATATCACTGGTTGCCAGGAGCTGAGTGGGACTTCGGCCAGAGCCTCATAGGTTGCTAAGAGCTATGGCCCTTACATAACTCCCCACCTGGTTCTTAACAACCTAGGATGCTCTGGGACAATCTGGCTGGGAAGCACTAGCTGGAAAGAGGACAGAGGGCACACTGCCTGCTGCTCCCCCACGTGACTCTAAGAGATACCACCAATAGCCTCATGCTGCCTCATTATAGGGATGGCCCTGGGTTTAGATCTGAAGTTTTAGGATTTTTGCAGTGGAGCAAAACCATCCATAGCGTCATGCTGAAATCAGTATGTTCTGCCTGTCACTGGTAGCTTACTCTGGAGGGAATAATCCTTTCCCACAAACATGCCCTGCCCATAAGTCTTGAGTCCAGTTATGTACCACCTCTGTTGGTGATGTATACTCCAAGTGGCACATGTCCCTTTCATTTGGCATACACTATTCTATGCAAAAGGATTGACTGGCTGAGAAATAGTTAAAAGACTGGAAGACATTTAGGAAGTAATTGATGCTAAGGAAAATGGTCTGTTTGTACTAAATTATTAGACAGCAAAAAATAATCATGACCCATACAGCAGGTGTATAACTAATTATGTATTATCATTGTGCATAATGCAATGAAATCTAATACATTTACAGTCCTAACCAAATCTACATGACAAATATTATGCCCATCAAGCTCTTCCACACAGCAAACACTTCCAGTCTCTCATATTACTGCAGTCAATTACTGGATAAGTAGAGTAATTGACATTGGTTAACCAACACTTTGGACATTATTGTATTCACTTTACTGGTGAAATAATAGGTATGATAATTAAATTTGAAATGCATATTAAAGCGCAGGAAATATTTCATTTTTTTTCTTTCTAAATGCAATCTAACTCTATTGTTGCAATTAAATTAGAGCTTACATAGGAACAGAAAGAAATTCATGTAGTGTTTGTAAATGACTGGAAGCATGTCAAAGTAAACATTCCTTTAATCTAATGCTTTGCAAAATACAATAGTAGGGCCGAAAGTTGGCCATAGACATTAAAGAGAAGTCACACGTTTGTATCTTTACTGATTGCTGAGTGATTTTTTTATTTTTTGCAAATTTGCACATAGACATAAATGATTGTATCATATAAGTGTTCATGTCAGTGTACAAGCCAGACTCGTCCCATGACAAACTATTATTCCTATCATTTGGTTTTCTGGCTGAATTCTGGATGAACCTATAGAGATCATGGTTGCTGTCAGATTAAGGCTGATCCAATAATATTCTAATGTCTTTGGGTACCTTTACTTGTAAGTGTATATCAGGGCAAAATAAAACAAAAAACTTTTACCACATCTCTGCAATACTGAAAACTACCGATTAATATGCCAGAAGTCTTGTGTGCTCTTAACTCCCTGGTTTTGGCTGACAATACAGTGCCTTTTCTGCACTTAAAAATCCCAACCAGTGTTGTCAGCTCTATCCCCCGCCACTTTCTGTTTCTCTCCAGATTGATTTATTTTGCAGCAAAACTGCCTTAAAGGAGAACTATGGGGTTAGGGCTTTTCCCCATAGTTCTCCTTAGGGTAACGGGAGGACACAAACTAGCGTCCTCCCGTCACCCTAGGCTCAGTATACCGCGAGCTACAGCTCGCGGTATACTGAGACGCCGCAGCCGGAGCAGATCCCAACATCGATGTCGAGATCCGCCCAGCTGCGTGAGTGACAGCTGGATCTGCCTATCTAAAGGCAGAGCCAGCTGTACCCGCCCCCTCCCGCATCCGTTCCGCCGGGCAGCGCTGGCGGATCGGAGCGGGGAGAGGGGAATCCATCCGCTCCCCTGTCACGGCAGAGAGCCGTGACAGGATCGAGAGTCGAGCGAATCCGGTATGTGTTCGCTCACCTCCCGATCTACTGAGCCGACCTGTGACAGTCTCATTGTCACAGGTCGGCTAGAACTATGAGGTGAGTGAAAAGCACTCACCTCATAGTTCCCCTTTAAATTCCAAGAGCCTGCCCAGTAAGCAAGACATTTTTTTGGGAGATGTACTTCTGGGGGCGTTCCTACAATATTTGCAATTTAGCTCCGAGTAGCTTCCCCAGCAATAATCTTACAAGCCTGGTGCTGTCACAGAGAGTAATAAAAGTTGTTTCTCACTACAGGAACAAGCTAAAAGAAAAGAAAATGCTGGGACATGCTTTAGAGAGAGGAAGGAGAATATGGGGTTAAATTTGTGTAATCTCTAAACAAACCCTTACTCTAGCCAGGCTACAGACATTTAAATATTTACATATTCTGACCATGCAGTAAAGCATTAATCTGGACTTCTAACTGCTGGCACTGGGGAGCAATAATCCCTCAAAGTTTAAAGCAAAAGAAGTCCTTATCTAAGCTAGCTCAGCTCCCCTGGCTCTCCATTCCCAGCAGTAACTAGCTTTTTATTTATAATGTAAACACAAAGCAGTTGCTCTGGAAGGCTGTCAGGGGGAGCTGTGCTGCTGAGAGATAAAGACTTCTGGGCTGGTGCTGTGAATATAAGGATGAAGTGTTTCACAGTGCCTGTAGCTACAGAGGTCAGTGAGAAGTTTTAAGCTAGTTTTTTACATTATGGATATTTGAATACATTACTTGACTTTCCATAGCTTGGCCACAGGTACACTTTAAATATCTCTGTGACTCTACTGGTGGGATTTCTATTTAGTTCTTGGCTATGCACACCTGGTGTGGTCATTATGAGGGGTCCCACTCCCCTGCTGGATTTTTTAAAATGTACTTTATACTACATAGAATGCAATAGAAGAACTTTGGACATCCAAAACTCCAGTTGGCAGGGAGATTGTGCTGCTGAAATATCCAAAAGAATTACCATTTAAATACATATAATGAACGAATACAGTAAAAAAACAACGTATACAGTAATCTTGAAATATATTACTCAAAGGATCCTGTAATAATAATGGTAAGCATTTCCATTAAAAAAAATAAGCTAGAAATATATATGGGTCTATGTTATCAGAAAATGTACAGTTTAAAGCATCGTGTGTAATCCATGTTTAGCACTTGCTGCAAGGCTACGTTAAAATACAGCTGAAGACATCATGTGTCCTTTTAATTAAGTCCCTTTAATCCCCATGATAGTTCCAACTATTACTAATGTAGCCCCTACCACCCTAAGTGGAGTGGCTACTTAAAGGAGAACTATGAGATGAGTGATTTCCACTCACCTCATAGTTCTAAGCCAACCTGTGACAATGAGACTGTCACAGGTCGGCTCAGTAGATCGGGAGGTGAGGGAACACATAACGGGTTCCCTCACCTCTCGATCCTGTCAAGTGTTGCTATCACTGTAATTAGTCTGGCTGATTTGTAGTCTGTTATCATTTGGTTAATTCTAGGTGTTCTGCTATTGATTGCACCTGCCTGTGAGTAGGGTGTGACCCTGTCACAGAGTGGGGCAGCCAATAGGAGAACATTTGGAGTCTATGCCTCACCAGCCAATTATTGGAGTTGCATGGCCAGTGGTGCATGCTGGGGAAGGGCATAAATGCTTGGGAAGTCCACCCCGGGCTTGGCTTAGGGGTTGCTTGTACAAGGTTGGAGAAAATTACTAGGCCTTGAGCCTAGAGGAGGCCACATGTGGACCCAGGTGGGGTCTGGAACTATCTGGGAAGGAGAACCATGGCTGTTGTAGGTGCTGGGACAGCCAGGATGGCATGGACCTCAGGAACAGGTCTGGTGTCTCTACCAGGGAAGATCTCAAGCATGTCTTCTGTCCAGCTGTGGTTCTATTACACAGTGTCATCCTCTGCACAACTTAAGTATTCATGCACTGTGGAAGCTGAAAGGAATTGGTGAGTCTAGGGGCCTATTTTGTCCATGCATGTCTGAAGCCCTATACCCTCTCTCCCAGTTTTGGATATTCTTTAATAAAGCATCTAAAAAGTTCTCAAAGTGACTGGCGCCCAAGGGCTCTACACTAATTTTTAGCATGAAAATTATTCTTGTCTCAGTGAGAACCAAAATTGTACTTTCTTGTTACCCTTCTGTGCCTCCGCTGCAGGATCCCGATACTGATGTTGTGAGAAGTCAAGTGCTGCGTTTGTCATGAACTACATTTCCCATGAATATACTCTTCACTCCTGTTCAATGGGGCGTGTTTTGGCGTGTGCAACATGAACAGAGCAGGCAGGGCATGGGTGCATCCAACAAGAGCAGAGACACCAGGGCCTAGGTGTGTCCTATGTGTTGATTGACAAGCTAGACTTGCTAAGGAACACTAACAATGATTCCAGCCATGTTGCTTCATAACCCAATTAGAGGAAGTCAACCTGTAAGCCCTCAGCTGCCAGGATGCAAGGTGCATTACTAACACTGCTTGCCATGTATAGAAAAATTAACACAAACATGCTTGCCAACTGACAGAGCTTCATCACATAGTATATTTTTGTTTATGACCATAGTCCTACTTTAAAGTCCTTTCTTTAGACACTTGAGGTTCTCCTGTCACAGGCTAGTGATATGCAGTCTATGGAAGATTGCTGGATTTCTATGTTTGAAAGGGGAGCAGGAAATAAACTGTTAAATATTACACTAACATAAAACATATGAATATTAATCAAAAATTAGGTTTTTCAGTAGGTTCTGAAGGTGGTCACTGGCAAAAGAGAAACACACAACTGCATGTTAAAAATTAACATATGTAGCACCCTGCTAAGGGGAGTGCTAAGGTATATCTGTGGTCTATGTTTGATTCGGCTGTGACAGGACAATCTGTGACGCTGTGTCTGCCTGTGATGGGTGTGTTACCACACAGGGCAGAACAGCCAATGAGGATTGCTTTGGGCATTTATATCTCCCAGCCAATCACTGTAGGACAGTAGCAGTGATGCATGCTAGGAGAGGAGATAAATGCTGAGTGTGGCTGATGCAACGGTCTCTTGTCTCCCCCAGGGCCCTCCTGGCTGGGAGGATGCCTGCTACTGAAGAGACAGAATGGGCTAGGCCAGTGGCGGAACTATTAACCAAAGGGCCCTGGTGCAAGATTTTATCTTGGGCCCCCCTCCCAAGACGGGGGGGGGGGGGGACGGGGCGAACCCGCCCCCTCACTGTGAAGACCGTCGGCAGTGCGGGGCCCCGGTGTTCGAACACCGGGACCGTGCACTGCCATATATTGCAGGACCGCGCTGAGGCTGTGGGGGTGCCCAGGACCGGACCGGGCCCCCCCCCCACAGCCTCAGGCCCCGGTGCCCCGGCACCGCCTGCACCGGCGGTAGTTCCGCCACTGGGCTAGGCCTAAGCCAGGGGCCTAGGCCTGGACACTGGGGACTGAGCCTGAAGGCCCAGTGGTCAGCCACTCATGTCTGAAGTTAAACCTGAACAAGACCCTTGACAGTACTGCTTGCCAGAAGTTCTCCACACAGATTGCTGGTACGCCTTAAAGGTCCAAGTCTGTGTCGGCAGCAGTTACTTTGCTCTATTTCAAGTACAAGGAGTCTACCTTCATCCTGGATGTGCCTGACCCTCTTCCCTCTCTCCCTGGAGTTCAGAAATAAAAGAGAATCATCTTGGAGCTATTGTCTGGACTTCAATCTGTCATAACCACTGGAAGTGGTAAGTGCTATTGGGGCAGCCATGTGTTTTAATAATCCCTAGACAGGCTATGGAAGACCCGATCATCCAGTGGCTCCTTTGGGGGTGAGCGCTACACATAAATGCAGACACAAATGTTAAATTACAAGATTACTTTACATTATAAATAACACAGTTTACAGTCTAATTTGAAATCTTATGTGAAGGAGACAGTATTCATATAACTATAAACCATTTGGACACCAAGCCTGTTTTCAGTTCCATCTTCAGCCCTGCTTGCTTCCAGTCTATCCTTAATTCTGTCCTCCCTGCTATCATTCTATAGCCATTTTCCTATTTATAAAGCACCCACAATACTCTTAGGCAGTGATGTATTTTGGTTTTGTGCTGCCCTAGGCAAGACTAAACTTGGGCACCCCCCCCCCCCCCCACCTCAGACATTATGCGTAATCTGTCAGTCGCTGGATACAGCAAGCATCTGTTTAAATAGTAACAGGTGCGCGCTGTAACACTTCTGCCAGCCTTCTGGGCTGTTTGGGGTCCCAGATGGCCTGCGCAGGGTTTTAGATATTGGGCTGTGCGGGTCTCAGGTTTGCAGACTCTCAGATGGTGGACTGTGCAGGGTCTCATGTGGTGGGCTGTGCAGGGTCTCAGGTGGTGGGCTGTGCAGGTTCTCAGATGGTGGGCTGTGTGGGGTCTCAGGTTGGCTGTGCGGGGTCTTTCCCTGCACACATGTGCTGCCCCTCTTACCTGCCCAGCCTGTCTCTAGGAGATCCCGGTGTCAGATCGTATGTCAGCCCGGAGCCGCCCGCTGCTTCTTGGGCCAGACCGCATTAAACTGCGCCTCCACTGTCTGATTCTGTGCATGCCAACTCGCCTTGGTCCACAAGGCAAGTGTCCAGAACGCCCGATGGCCAGTCCAGCCCTGTGCCTCACTGGTTGTTTTTTTGCCACCCCCTGGGCCCAGGACAAACGTCTTGTTTGCCTTGCAGTGAATACGCTCCTACTCTTAGGCTATATGATTTTTATCGCCTTATCAAAGTATTTATTTTATGTTTGCTGTTCACACAGTACACTGCACAAGACCGTCAGCAAGGAGTTACCAGATGAGACCAAATTGATTTAAAAAACTTGTTTGCTGTTTGCTGTTCACACAGTACACTGCACAAGACCGTCAGCAAGGAGTTACCAGATGAGACCAAATTGATTTAAAAAACTTAGATACTAATCATTGGCGGAGCTAAGGAACAAAGGGCCCTGGTGCAAGATTTTTGGGCCCCCCCCCCAATCCCTTCCGCTACGCTAATAGCGTATCTTCTCAGAAGCTGCACACAGCGCGCCGGTTTTAAATAGTAACCGACACGCTCTGTATGCATATTCTGACAGCGTGAGAGGAGGAACACTGCGCTTGTCGGTGGATCGGATCATGGGGATGTTTTATAACAGAGCCGGCGAATACAGAGCCGCGTCTGATGCCGCAGGTCAGCGGTACCCCCGGCCCCCCCTCGCTACAACACTGGCCGGGATGAACGGATGATCCGACACTCCCGGCGGAGAGACCAGGGGCCCGCCGCTCGCTGATACTAATACTGCTGTTCATTAACAAGCAGTCCTTTCAGAAATTATCACTCTAATTATGTTAAAGTGATAATCCTTCCAGGATATGCACAAGTATACACCGACTCCCATGTAGATGATTTACAGTGGAACTGTACCCACCTCCACTCCATCAATACAATGTCCACAAGCAAGTGCCACTGCAGTGGAGGGTGATAGAGGCTGGAAGGACCAGTCTAATAGCAAAACAGCTCCGAGGTTAAGGTGATATCTTTGTTATTTTCATCCCTAGATGAAAATCAACACTTAACCCTTGCAGTGTGAGGGTAGCACCACTGTAAGGATGAAGAAACTTTGTGCCTGGAGTTCTTCTTTAACCACTTGAAGTCTGGGTTGTTAAACCCCCTTCCCATCCAGGCCATTTTTCAGTATTCAGCGCTGCGGTACTTTGGCTGGCATTTATTCCGTCATGCAACTCCGTACTGAAATTAATTTTATACCCTTTTTTGTGGACAGATCGAGCTTTCTTTTGGTGGTATTTAATCACCACTGGGGTTTTTATTTTTTAATATATTAAGGAAAAATTACAGAAAATTAAAAAAAAAAAACAGTTTCCCCTAATATTAAATTCTAAAACATTTATTATTACCCAATTTTTTGGTAAAATATAAAAGACGCTGTCACGTCGGGTAAAAAGACACCAAACATGTCAAGCCTTAAAATTGCGCACGCGCGCATAACCTCAAAAAACTGCATTACCCAAAATTGGCCATAGGCGACGCTTTAAAAGCTTTTACCGCTCATCAGTTTAGTGTTATCAGTGATTGATGGCCCTAAAATGATTGCTCTCACTTCGACGTTCGCGGCGATATGTAACATGTTTTTGCTGGTACACCAGCGGAACTCGAGGGGGGGCAGCGGAACTCGAGGGGGGCGGGCAAAAAAATCATGCCATACAACCGATCTGCGGCTATAGAGCCGCTGATCGCTTGTATGTGAAACAGCCGTTAACGGCTGTAAAAACGAGCGCGTCTTTCCTGCCCGTGCGCGCGAGCAGTAAAAAAATGTCGTCTGGAGACGGCAACCCGCTGATGTGAGTCAGCCGTCCGTCTGTTTTTTTTCTACGGGCGGACGGCAACTGGTTAATGATATCAGTTTTCACTTCATGCAGTTTTATTCCCACATGAGGTGTACATGTAAAATCTCTAACAGCTGCCAGATAGACCCTAATACATTAGCAGAAATCACAATTTCCTTTAAAGTACATGACTTATGTATGTTTGGATGCTGAAGAATATACTCCATAGCAAACCACACTTAATAGTGCCTTGGTATCTAATTCTGAGCACTCGTTTATACCTTTGCACTGCAACATTGCAGAGCTGCAACAGGGTGCATTGTGGTGCGCTGCAGTGGGACAGCCCATTCATTTGAAGAGACTGCATACCAAAGCTGAATCACACCGAAAAAGAAGTGCAAGTACCCTTTAATAATAGGTAATAGATTGCCATGCAATGTGATGTGATACAGTGCACATGCGATGGCTGGGTGCATTGGGGTACCATTAAGAAAAAACATTTCAACCTGCAATGTGAGATCAATATAATTAGTTGTACAAAGATGTAAGCAACCAGATTCTAACCAAAGCACTTTTGATTGCATGCTTAGTTTCGGATTGAATCGTGAGTGTTAGATCATCTTACATCTTCCAAACATGACAGACCTAGTGATATGTGCATTTATAGAAATCACTGATTGAGCACCAGAGAGGGATTGTATGGATGGGTTGTAGTGGAGCTGCTATGTTTTTTGTCTCCATGAGTTAGCTCATCTACACAGACCTCTTGTTTTCTTCTCAGCTGAAACTGATAAATTACAGGTATTAAATGCTAGCAGTGTTTCCTGCTGAGAAATGTTATCACTAATACTATATAATGCTATTTATGTCTCAATCTCCATCAGTCAAGGCATCATAAAGGTGAAAGCAATCTACTCCTGCCCTTCAGTAAAAAAAAAAAAAAAATGGTGCAGCAGAGTTTTTATAAGATTGTACTTGGAGATGTAGATCTTGTTTGAAAGGTGACTCTCCCTACAATAAAGTACAGTAATTTACCAGCCACACTTACACCAGTCTGCAAGTGGAGGAGGATGGGAGACTGTAAGATATGTCACATGGATCATTTTGGGATTTTTACAGACATACTGTAACATACGATAAACAGATGCAGAGCAGTTCAAGCCTATATTATTGAATGGGATAATGGTATTTGCCCACCAGATAGGGAAAAACATCAACTATCTTAGTGGAAGTCTATTTTTTTTTTAAAATGAGAAATCCCTAGTCCAAGCATGTAATTATCTAAAGCAGCATATTTACCTTCAAGCTGTCCCCTACACTAATTCCTTTCCACCAGTAGATGTTGTCAAGTTGTATGAAAGCCGGGGGTCATTTAACTCCTGTAAGCCCTGGTTGTCATGGACCCGCCCCACGGAGGGAAGTCATCATGCTAACCTGGGCTCACAGTACTGTAGCACAGAACATGGCTCACATGTCAGTAAATGAATGACATTCCCTATTGCAGTAAGGAGCACCCACTTCTGCCACCAGAAGGAAGAAGAAGGTCCTGTGGCATCACCAAACTGGGCAAAAGACCTTTGGAAAAATAGGTATGTATACTATTTCTTTTAAAATGCAGGAGGGCTCTCAAGGAGAAGAGGAAGGTAGATTTCTCCCAAACTGAAGTCCTGCTTAAAACTAAAACTTGCATTGTTGAGAAACAAAAATTGCTTCCATATTAACATGTTGAATTGCAAAGATTTTTGGAAAACCTAATTGCAGGTCTTCATCTGCGTTTGTCCTGCAGATATTGATATAGGACTTGTTAGCACTTCTTTTTATACTGACTGACGATCAGGTTCAGTGTTTTAATAGGAAAAACTTCACCCCAGTATCCCTTTATATATGCAAGAGTCTTTTAAAATGTCTTGCCAAAGTTAGAAAAAAATTACAGTGGATGTCTGAATTTAAATTTTAAGCTCAGTGCAGACCTACGAAAAAAACAGTAAGTCGTATCACATGAGTACTGTTGCCTGTAAGAAAGTAAAGCTGGCCATACACCTATACATTTTCTATTGTTTTTCTTTGAAAGTCTATGGTCAGATGGAAAAAGTGCAACAGATTCCTCCATCTATGCTAAACTGTGTGGATGGAGGGATCTCCCACTGGGCCAAGATTCAGTATCTTGCTAATCGGCCCCGTTGGGTGTCAAAATACCTGAACAATCTGATTGGATGCAAGCACTGTTCAGGCATTTTGAAAGCCAGGGAGGCCAACTAGTGAGATAGAAATAAAAGCACACAGCAGGTCAATATGATCATATTACACACCTATGGGCAACATAGGAACTTTTATTCTTGCTTTCAGACTATTAGGGTATAAGCAAGGGATACAGACGATGGAAGAGCTTACAAACTATTAGGTTATAAGTGAGCATACACAAGGTGGCGGAGCTTACAATCTATTATATAATAAGAAATATCTTTATATTTAGCAAAAGATCTCTATGCAGCACAAAATGCAAGCAGAAAACAGCAATTAATGCAAGACTGTGGCTGTCACATGAAATTACACCTCAGGTAGCAAGCTAGGAGTCAATTACATTGACACTGCAAACACCACTGATTACCTTGCTTATGGGAAGCTGCTATGTAAGATTGATAGCTGGGGCATGTGGGCAGCACTAACCAGATGGTAATTTTTATAGAGGTAAACTTCAAATATTATTAGCACAACAGTGAGGCCAAGCGCAGGTCAGCATTAGCACAAGGTACAATTAATCAGCTCTAATATACTTTTCAAATGGAAGTTTTTTGCACTCTTCAAAAAGTCATCTCTACTGTAAGGTTATCTACTGTATTATCAGACCATTGTATAAGTATAATAAAGGGTAAAAAATGGCAAAATATTTTTTGATTGATAACATTTTATCGCCACCAACCTAGAACGGGCAGATTCCTACACTAAGGGCCCATTCACACCAGCAAGACGTTCTAAAGGCACAGCTTCTGGTGTGCCTTGACACCAATTTACGTTACGTTTTACTTTGTTTAAACTTCATGAGTGACATTTCAATAGGTTCTACTGGCGCAGCGAGGGGCTGCAGTTTTCACAACGCACACCACTGTGGTGAACTGTGTCCGCTTCAAACAGGGCAAATTGCCTTGTCTATGCGTCCAGGCTGCACTGGAAAAAATGGTCAGCACAGCCGTAGTTCTGCTAGTGTGAATGAGCCCGAAAGAACAAATGTTTTTGTAGCGCCCATCACCTTTTGTGATGTGACTACCATGCATTTAGTGATATGCCAGGGCTGTAGACAGGCCCGGATTTCCCACAAGGCCACCGAGGCCCGGCCTCGGTGCGGCAGCGGTGACCTTGTGGGGAAGTTGCGGGCGCCGGTGTGAGGTGTCCCGGCGGCGGAACTTCGCCCACCGGCTCCGTAGTGTGCGGCAGCCCCAGGCTAGGCCGAGGCCTGGGGGTGGGGATTGGCTGAGCTGCTGAGGGAGAGGTTTCCTTGGAGGCTTCCAACTTGGAGAATGCCTGAAAGATGGAAGAACCAGGACCAGTGCGGGCTCTTGAAGTGCCTTGGATTTATGTGGACTTCAGAGTGGGGTCCGTGTTCTTTCATGGATTGAAGATAAGATCTGGTGAGTCTGGAGCTAAGGAGGCCTGTGCACCTAGACCCTATACCCTCTCTCCCACAGAGTATGTTCAATAAACTGTTCAAGTAGCATCATAATACTGAAGTGGACATCAATTTATGGGCGGTTAGTGCTAATGGGTGCGGCTGTATCTGCGCCTTCTTGTAGTTTTCTGCACGCAGCCTGTAGTGGGTATGGCATGCTGGGTCCCTCCCACAGCTCTGATCTCTGCACAGGCTATAATGATGTTAATGCTACTTTTGCAAGCCAATATCAGGGTTTACAAAGGCATTTGGGGCACACAAAGTGGATTTATATAATTTGTGTATATGGAGGAATGTTTTTGTGCCCAGCTTGTGTTCAGCTTCAAAGTGTAACTGCACTTTTAGTGCAGTTGGGCTTAATTAATTAACACCAGCCCCCTGCCAGTCTTAAGGTGCCCATACACTGCTCGATTCTCGTACGAGAATCGGGCGAAATCCCGCGATCGTACGAGAATCGAGCAGTGTGAACTAAGACGTGCGACCGTTTCTACTGTACGGTCGCACGTCTTTTGTCGAGCCAACATGCTTGAAAACCAGCCGAGAATCGTACGATTCTCGGCGGGTTTCTAGCCTGCTAGCCCGATAGCTGCGGAACGGGCCGGTGTGCGCACGCGCACACTGCCCGTTCTGCATTGCCGTCATCGGAAGCCCGCCCCTCAGCGGGGCGGGCTTCCGATGATCGCAAGTACGATCTGCCGTCCAAGGTGGGCAGATCGTACGGGCTTTTAATGAGCATACGACCATCGCAAGACAAAGGTCTTGCGATGGTCGTAAGGTGTATGGGCACCTTTATACTTAATTGTCCCCAACCCATTAAGATCTCAGCTGTGTGGCATCTTTGATTTCACACAACCACTGGCCAAAATCTTCCCTGCTGGCCCACACATGTGTCCTGGATTTTCCATTCAGTTCTACTAAAATAACTTACTCCAGACTATGAACTATGAATAGGATTGAATTGCAAACATGCAAATTGAAATTGAATTGAAAATCCAAACATCCCTCAGCGTTTACATGTTTGTGCTATTCTTTAGCACAAACAGGAAATCTCCAGTGGGGACACAAATAGCAATCAGAGGTTCTAGCCTTCCTTTATGTTAGAAATAAAAACTGATTTATAGCCAACATGCCCCTGTTAGTGATTTACTTTCACTTCCTTTTATGATGACATTGTTGAAAGAATAGGAAAAATAGGAAATGAGGAGAAATCTCCCCAATGGAACCAATGACAGAAAAAAAATTACACTTTAAAATCTTGCAGGGTAAGAGGGGCCGACTAATATTTGTAAGGCCCCCTTATGTTTTAAAACGGCTCTAGAATTAAAATAATGATACGCCTAGGTGTGAACAGAGCCTAACTGACATTAATCAGAAAACAGAAGTTGGCTAGTAGATGTGGCTAAAACACTAAGGCTGGGTTCACACCTAGGCGTATTGAATATGCGTGTTTGTCGCGCGTTTCGTGTCGTGCGTTTGTCGCGCAATTCGCGGTTAAAAAACGTGCGACAAACGCGCATTTCCGAGGGCTACTTGGCTGTATCCCAATGGAAACGCGCGACAAAAACGCCCCAAAGAAGCTCCTGTACTTCTTTGGGCGTAGGACGTTTTGTAGCGCGTTCATACGGCCTATAATGTATGGAGCAATAGGGAGTTTAGTGCAGCTTCTGTAGGAACAATTGTTTTCCTACATTTGTGTACTGTAATGTATTGATCTGCTCTGTAAAACTGCCAAACACTGAGTGATTGAGCCCTTGTAACGTAAGTAAGATCTACCCTTTACTTCAAACTATCACACAGTTGTTTTTAATGCTGCCTGTACACGTGATGATGCAATCACTTTGATGAAAGGATTAAATCATTCAGAAAGAATTGCAAGAAATTACTGTTTCCATATACAAACATTTTTATCCAAATGGGATGAAAATTCCAATCAATTTCATGTGGCTCAATTGTATCCTTGCTAAATCATCACTTTTTAAGTGAAAGATTGTTTAAAACAGAACTCTATGCTTATAACAAAAATTACATTGCCCAGAATTTGCTAAAGTGACACTAAACTCAGGAGGCAAATATTAAAAATGCATTCAAGTACCTTAACTATTAACAAAAATTTATCTTATTTGTGTATCACTCATCTGTAGATCCTCAAATCATCTCTGAATTAGTGCTGACGCTGTCCTTCCTTCTGGAGGGTGACTACTTTTGTTCCCCATGGTCCCTGAGGGTGTTGTAAAGTAGCTCCAAGCTCACTCCTGTGATGGACTACAATCTCATGTTTAGTTTACTAATTTATATTGAGATTGTAGTCCATCCCAGGAGTGAGCTTGGACCAATTTCTACTTTGCAGCACACACAGGGACCAAGGGGAACAAAAGTGTCCACCCTCCAGAAGGAAAGACAGTGCCAGCACCAATTCAGAGATGATTTGAGGATCTACAGCCGAGTGATACACAAATAAGATACATTTGTGTAAATATTAAGGTACTTGAATGCATTTTTAATATTTAACTCCTATGTTTAGTGTCACTTTAAAATAAAACAGCAGCTTTCTTTAGAATTTTTACCTTCAATCCAGCTCTGTCTCTCACAACAGTCCTCTGGATGTGTCTTCACACTTGACTAGGTTCGTAATGCGTCTGCACTGAGCAGGTTACATCATTATATGAGTGCCATTCAATGCCATTTAGGACCACCCATCATCACCACCATGGTGATAAGAGGAAGGGCCTCTGAAGTCACTAGATTGGCAAGAAACGCATGAAAAAGGGCATGCACTGGCTTTGGCTTCATTACTTTCTGAGTTGGAATAAGCTCAGTTCTCTATACACATAAAATAACCATCACTGGTATAGCAGTTCAAGAGTATGCCGGTAGCTATCTTCTCTTTGGAACAATTCAAACTTTCTTTGTGTCCAGCTGTTCCAGTTACTTTGCACATCCTTATCAGATCTCTGATGAGTGCCTGATTGCTATATTTTTGGTAACTGTCGTCTCATTTACTTAGACTTTATCATAAAAGATTCCTCAATGGTTTGAGTACTATCATATGCAGGGCTTGAAAAATTTTAGGGTGTCTCACCAGTCAGTCAAAAATGTCACCAGTCAGCATGACCGGACTATCAACCTTGCAATTTATGTTAACATTTTTTGGGGACAGATAGAGCTTTCTTTTGGAGGTATATAATCACCGGGGTTATTTTTTTTTTTACTATATAATGAAAAAAGTACTGTAAATGTAAAAGAAAAAAAAAGTTTCCCTACACTATGTTATAAAACATTTATACCCATATTTTTGGTAAAAGATAAAACTCGGGGTCACGGCGGGTAAATAGACACCAAACATGTCAAGCCTTAAAATTGCGTGCGGCCGCAAAATCGCAAAAAAACGCCCATAGGCGACGCTTAAAGCGCTTTTACTGCTCATACTGCTTCGTATACTGAACTCCCTTTGATCTCCTGTCACAGAACTGTGCCGGTCAAAGGGTGAACCTTGCCACAGATTCATATAACTATCACTAAGGTTTACATGAATCTGTTGCAGAATTATCCCAGACAGAATTTTGTCTGTTACACGTGCCACCCAATTTCAGATCCGCTGTGCCCGATGCGGCCGGGACCAGCAACGGCAACGGCAGTGACAGCTGCTAATACAAACGATCGAGCGTTTCTAGAGACGCTCGATCGCTTGAATGTAAAGCTCCCGGCCGGCCGTGTAATTACAACAGCCGGCCAGGAAGCTGCTCGTCGGGCTCCACCGTCCTCTCGTCACAGACGAGTGGACGAGTGGATTTTTCAAGCCCTGATCATATGGTTAATAGAAGTCCATTCATGGCTGTGCCTGGTCGTAGCTTTGGAGGTTCTCTCACATTGAGTGAGCAGCTGTAGAGCAATTGCCAGGACTAGACATGTGTGATTCGTTTCGTTCCGAATCGTAATTCGGACAAAATTTCGGAAATTCGTAGATTCAGAGCATCTGAAACGTCGGTTTATTTGGATGTCTGTGACGCTTTCTGTCCAATAAAAGGGACATATTTATCTTTACTACTGAGTGCTGGGGATTTCCTGACTTTCCTGTGTTTGCACGGCGCCATCCGTGGTAATTCATCACTGCGAGCACCACTTTTTTTCTTATCTGGCCGGGACTGCTGTGGGGAGTGCGGAGGGTCTCCCCATCGACTTACACCTTTAATAGTAGAGACTAGAGCACAGCAACCAGAAATGACAAATGTGCCAATTCTGCTACCCCACCTCAAGTTGAATTTTCGGGAATTCGTCCGAATTCCGAATCTGAATTCCAAATCCGAATCCGACACGAATTCCGAATCAGATCTGAATACGAATCAGATTCCCGAAACGAAACACATATAATAAATAAGTGCAAATTTAAGCAGGCCTTAGGGAACTCATCTCTACAATAGCAGCAACCTTTATAATCCTGATACACAATGCTTTGTACTTTTGTAGTTCTCTTGTAAGAGGACATATATTTTAAAGTCTGTAAAATTTTCTTTAAAGACCTGTATATAGTACAGTAAAAATTAAAATAATGGCAACCATATGGATGTTCTGAGCAGAGAAGCCAGCTGCCAAGATGAATGCCAGGATCACAATTACAGCAACTATGCAAGGAAGCAAAGCCCCTTAGATGCAAAATCATTGTGTTTATTTGGAATGCAGCTTTTAGCAGCAAATGATGTTCTGTAAATATGAAGTCGGAGGAACTTATAGTTCTCAATGGTATATAACTGTGAAGACTTCACCGCACTTGTAGTCCAACTTACTCAGCTCCAAAATCAAAATTCTGTACCTCCCTACATACCTGGGGCTGGAGGAACCTGCAGGCGCCTCTGCATTGCACCCACAATCCACTGATAGTGGTGGCAATGCAATGCTTGCAGGCTCTAATGCAAAAAAAATGTTTTTAAATGCTCATTTGTTTCTTTTTACAATAAGGGTACATTTATTATTTGTTTCCAAAAAAGTGGAATATGCCTTTAAAGCCGAACTGTAACCAAACAGCAAAATATACAGGTAAAAAACATATATGCCAGTAATCTTTTGTCTTACCTGCTAGATGATTTAGAGTTCTGTTCAGCCAGCTTTGTAGTTCAGATTTTCCTACCAGGCAGCACATCCAGATCCTTGACTTCCCTACAGAATTTTCTGCAATTAAAGCTCAAAAAAAACTGCCCCATGTCTGTCCCCTTCCCATGCCTGCACCCCGTAAAAATGTGTATACATACCTTTCCGGTGTCTAATTTTATTATGTCACAGGTCCCCTTTACCCTTTTGTTCCACCAGCAGTGGGCAGATCCTGAATGCTGCAAGGAGCAGCATTATGTGATGATGTGGTGCCACTCTGCAGCATTTTCCTGATGATGGGCAACAGTCAGCCGGTAACGGGAAAGGCGCTGAGTTGGTGAGTCTGCAGGGGACAGCGTCAGAGATAGGGTAAGTATGGCAGAGCTTCTTTATAATTTATTTTATTACCACTGGCCTATTTCATTTTTTATTCTTTGCCCAAGCTGAACTTGCAATCTAAGCAATACAGCCTGGTCCAGGACCTGTCATAGTCAATTGGACAATAAAACCGCAGAAAAGGGTTATTCCTGTTCCCCATCCTGTAAGCATGGTTACAGACTTAGATGGACAGCACTTCCAATCAATACAAACTTGTTGACCCCGTGTGCTGACACTCTTTCTCCTAACTTTGTTTTGCTGTGCAGGGGATCACATGAGTCTGACAGTAAGATGGAATCAGGTTCTTAATGAATACATAAATGAGATGAATGGTGTTTTTACATCTACCTGGAACTCAGATTTAAAATGACAAGAAAACTATAAAAAAGTCATAAAAGGTCAAACTTTAGAAATGTACAATAATAAAATAGGCAATAAACGTCAGAAAGAGAGTGTTCTTCTAAAGCCCCAGCACAGACCTTTTAGACACAACGCCTGTGCTCTCTCCTCCCGTCCATAAGTTAGAACACACACATATTCAATCTGCATGTTAAAGCAGGTACTGTGTAAACCATTCCGAAAGGCTTTTAGATGCACTTACAATTTTAATATAAAGTATACACAAATTAAAGCTGGCTTTTAAGGATATTTACATATTCAGTAATGGTGCACTGAGAAAAATGGAAGGTGCATTATTGCAATTTCACATAGAGACAGATTAGAGGCATGATGTACAAAGTAAGTAAAGCGCAGTAAAGTGACACTTTGTTAGACCGCTAATGAGTGATAAATGCAATAACATTATTACCTGACAAATAAATTACCACTGTTATTGTTGCCGGTGTAATTAAATGAATCTAAATTATACATAAGATAAATGCATACCATGCCAGGAGTGTATGCAGCCTGTGCACTCTTGTGTTAGGGTAAATTAGTGCTTGATTTATAATATGGAAGGTGTTAGGCGTTGAGATTTGCATCTTCTCTTAAATAATGTGATAGAAAATGGGTCAGAAGGACTTCTGATTAATACTAATAAAACAGGATAAAAAAAACAGGGGAATGTAAAACAGCAAGAAATAAGTTCACCTTCTTGAAATATTACCTTGCATCTACAGAGCATTGTATAGGTATTTATTCACTTTGAAGATGTCTTGTAGATTTATGTTTTGGAATTGAACTGTATTTAAAGAGGTTTTTGTCTTTTGATTTGTATTGCACAGTGCAAACTCACTTAGACAGTATATGTGATGCCACAGAGATGGGTTTTAGTGCAGTGGGGCTGCAAATATGCATCCCCTGTTCTGACAGCACAGTGACCAAGCTGTCACCGACAGCTCCCAGTCACTATTTGCGATCCGGAGCTGGGAACGGACTCTTGGTCATGTGATAGGTAATCACATGGTTGGGAAGCTTTTCCTTAATTTCCTGTCTGATAGCCACCACAGGAAATGAGAAGATATCCCTCCAAAGTCAGGGGAAACCATGAGGGTCAGCAGGGTCACCAGAACTAGTGTCCCCTTTGGAAGACTTACGCTCTGTTTCTGCTCCGGCGTGCGCGGCGATACCCAACATGTGTAGCACGTTCGTCGTTTTCATACGTAGGCGCACCATGCTCGCGGGGGCGGGGGACTTTAAACATTTTTTTTTATTATTATATTTATTTTATTTTAATTTTAAAAAAAGGGGTTAATTAGAGATTATTAGTGCTATGGCGATGTTCAGGATGTAGGCTTTTTTATAACTCATCTCTGATGGGTTCTTCTACAAATTTTTATGCTGGACATGTATATGTGCACCCTTAAATAAAAGGAAGAGATTTAGACCAATAAAAAATTGCAAAATATTTCCGGGTATATGCCAGGTCTTCATTTGTTTACATTTGGATATTGTAGACTGTTAATGAAATGTTAAGCAGTGTTTTAAAACCTCTGTCTACAGTTTCAAGATTCACTTCAGTTATCCAATCATGTGAAATGCAAATTCCAGTTTATATTTTAATCTGCTCATGGTTATTGAAAGTGGACACAGCTACAATTTATTGAGTGAAGATTCTCAACTACCTTAGAAAATCAACACCATTGTCATCTTGTCCATGCAGCGCAAAGTGACAGTACCTCTGCAAAGGGCCCCCATGGAACCTTTATACTCACCCTGCTTGTGCTCACTCACATTGTTTTCTCTGGCGCAGCCAACAACATTGCCTGGCACTTCCACATATGGGGAAGCATATGACCTGCTGCCTATATGGCCCAGGGAGTGACATCGCTGCTTCCTTGGGTTGCTGACACTGATAAGTTCAGCACTGGCTGCGATGGAGGAAGGGGCAGTGAAACCTTTCAATGATCTTTTAGTCCAAATAGGTTTCCAGCAACAAATTATATTCTAGCTGCTGTGGTTCCACAAAAACCCTTAAGATCATGATATGCGAGTGAAATAAGTAGAGGAAGATGGATGGTCGTTTATACATCCAGTAGACCTGGTTTGAAACTGAGCTCAGATTTAAAGCATAGAGATAACAGCCGAGGCCCTAATGTATATTTCCACTTTGCAGTCAAATTTGAGAAACCCCACCTATATATTTGTTATTGATTCCCATTCACACAGCCTAAAATATTCCCCCTGAGATGATGTACATGGTCATATGTCCTAGTCACATGTGCCAGAGTTCCAGGAAGTAAAGGGAAATAGATTAATTTCCCCTTAGTAAAAATGGCCACTGTGAGAAGAATGGTGAGGAAAAGAAAAATATGGTATGCAAAGAATAAAAAGCCGGCAATTATCTAGAAATATGTGTTTGTAGATTGCCGTTACTAAATATTTCTAAAGGTGCCTTTGTGGTCATTTTAAAGATATGGGTAAAGTTCCTCTTTAATCCCAAACCACTGAAACCCTGACACTCTACCTTTGCATGTGCACAGTGTAAGGATGTCAGAACTGGGCAAAACAAGGCTGGCCTTTGATGCCATTCTATCCTCAACCAGTTAGAATTCTACTGTGCAGAGGAGTATGGGAAGCTAATATGGAGACAGACTCAAATACTAATAGTAGAAGTTTGTATATCCTATGTGGTCCTTTTCTACTCCCTCTGACTGGGCCTGCACAGTTACCTTTTCCAGAAATGGGCTGGACCAATGTCAGAGTATCTTCAGTCTCAAGAGGCAACCTCCTTCATCTGAATGGAAGATAAGTGTACATCCTTGTTTGCAGGGACAAAGAAGCACCATGAGGGATATTAACAAAGCTCCGGCTATCACACCAGTAAGTAAAAGAACTGTGCTCGGGGTGGTGTGGGAGGGTAGTGTAGTTCACTGTTGTTGAAACCTTTTTTTATGTAACAGATACACAACCAGATCATACACTTTTTATATTTACCAAAATCAGCTTGATGCTGCTTCTAGTCTTGGATGCACCATTTTTGATAACAAGTTCTGCTTGGTGTGAAGTCATAGGGACCCATCTTAGCAATTGAAAGCCGTCAGAACAATAGCAAATTCTGACTGGTTGCTGTGTGTTGCTGTTTCTTATTAAGTGAGCTTGTGTGTGGATTAGGGTGAGTGACATTGACAGTATCTTTATTTTGTTAAAACTTCAGCTAAACTTTCCACATTTCATCAAATTAAGTTGTTTCATCATAATGCATTAGAGTCGAGGTGGAAGGTGAACTTAAGGTAGCTTAATGTTGTTTTTGGTGGGTACAATAGACTTCAAAGCTGAACTCCAACCTTACCTTCAGCCTTGCACAGGTATACTGACTCCTCTTCTATACTGAAACTGCTCACTCTGATTTCACTGCACACTGTGAGGTTCTACAGGTGTGCATTAGAAGCTGCATTTCCTGGCTGGAGGACATCCAGCTTCACTTAGCTCTTTCCTCATTTGCCTAACTGTCTCTGGTGTACACCATTCTGAACTTGCTTTCAGTTCTCTCAATTATGAAGGGCCTTCCCAGGTAAGTTCCCGGCCCCCGCCCCCCATCCCCAGCCCTTCCTCTCAGCTGTCACAGGAGTTCTAGTACAGTGCTGTGCTAGAACTCCTGTATTGAGGGTGACCGGTTCAATAAAGAGAACCTGTAACCTCCAAATGAGCTTGTTAGCTCTTGTGTGATAGCAATAAAGTTAAGTGAAAAAAAATTGATAAAAAATGATAAAATAAATAAACATTTATGAAAAAATAAGTAGAAAATAATAATTAAAATGATAAAAAGTAAAATATAAAAAATTTAAGAAATGAACAAATAATTAGAAAAAAAATATGACAAATAAAAAAGTAAAAAAGTGAAAGAGAATCAGATAAATA